>NC_058082.1:582544886-582893934 GCF_014858855.1 Bufo gargarizans
CGGATCCAGACCTATTCAACTTAAATAGGTCCGTGATCCGCCCGTTCCGCAAAAAGATATAGCAAGTTCTATCTTTTTGCGGAAAGGAAGTACGGAATGGAACCCCACAGAAGCACTCCGTAGTGCTTCTGTTCCGCACCATTCCGCATTTCCGGATTTGTGGACCCATTTAAGTCAATAGGTCCACATCCGTGATGCGGAATGCACACGGAACGGTTCCCGTGTATTGCAGATCCACATATGTGGTCCGCAATATGGAAAGGGACATCTACGTTCATGTGCTGGAGGCCTAAGCATGTGTGTCCATCAGAAAGATGTTAGTGAGGTGGACAGAGCAATAAGGAAAATAAAAAAAACTGCAGGTGGCGCTGTACAGATATGTCAGGAATAATATGGGATGGCACATGTAAATCCACCAAAGAGAAGTATCATCTACTTAGAGTAGAAGAGTCTAAGAGCCACCTCTCCTGTTTGACCCTTCAGAAACACTTGGTTGCTTAACTGCTCAGGTCGACCTGTTTAACCTTGTGTTTCAGTAATGAATGAATCAATTTCTTTGGTCGATGAGGCAAACACATACACTGCCTGTCCCCCAAAAAGTCACCACCTGGATTTAACTAAGCAAATAGGTATGAGCCTCATATTGGATAATTACTGCATGGATGATTATCTTTCAGTTGGCAACAAGTTATTTAACCCCAACTGGTGCAATGAGTTGCTTCTCATTTCTTAAACAACCATGTCGAAAGACACATCTCGTGGTCGTGGAAAAGATGTTAGTCTGTTTGAGAAGGGTCAAATCATTGGCATGCATCAAGCAGAGAAAACATCTAATGAGATTGCAGAAACTGACTAAAATTGGGTTAAGGACTGTCCAATGCATTATTAAAAACTGGAAGGATAGTGGGGACCCATCGTATTCGAGGAAGAAATGTGGCCGGAAAAAAATCCTGAATGATTGTGATTGGCGATCACTTAAACGTTTGGTGAAATCAAATCAAAGAAAAACAACAGTAGAACTCAGGGCTATGTTTAATAGTGAAAGTAAGAGCATTTCCACACGCACAATGCAAAGGGAACTCAAGAGATTGGGACTGAACAGCTGTGTAGCCGTAAGAAAACCACTAATCAGTGAGGCAAACCAGAAAAAAAGGCTTCAATTTGCTAGGGAGCATAAAGATTGGACTCTGGAGCAATGGAAGAAGGTTGTGTGGTCTGATGAGTCCAGATTTACCCTGTTCCAGAGTGATGGGCGCATCAGGGTAAGAAGAGAGGCAGATGAAGTGATGCACCCATCATGCCTAGTGCCTATTCAAGCCTGTGGGGGCAGTGCTATGATTTGGGGTGGCTGCAGTTGGTCAAGTCTAGGTTCAGCAACAGTATGTGCTCCCAAAAATGAGGTCAGCTGACTACCTGAACATACTGAATGACCAGGTTATTCTATCAATGGATTTGTTCTTCCCTGATGACACAGGCATATTCCAAGATGACAATGCCAGGATTCATCGGGCTCAAATTGCGAAAGAGTGGTTCAGGGAGCATGAGACATCATGAGTCCAGACCTTAACCCCATTGAGAATCTTATTTATTTTTTTGGTGCCAACTTTTTTTTTGGACAGGCAGTGTATGTTTTTTTGATAATGTTTTTTTATAATTGGACATGGTCAATTCAAATCCATCCCAGTGATAAATGACTAGGAAAAATATCTATGAACGTTCTTTGAGAAATCTTCATTGTCTTCACCTTAGGCAACTCATTTCCCAATATTAATATATAAAGTATTTCAAGCCAGGGACACTCTCAGTACAACCGCTCATGGTTCACTCTTGTTGTGTAATAATCAGTAGCAGTCACATGTAAAAGCCATTTATCTCCAGGAAGTGGAAAAATAAATGACACGACCTGTACGTCCTAAACAAAAGTATGAACGTTCTCAGAGTTTATTTGACTGTGTCCTCAAAGAAACTTGCAGCAGTTACTCAGCTCAAAGCAATGCTTGGCAGAGAACTTCAATGGTTAGCTGCCATGGTCCTCAGTTAATGTTATTAAGCCAGATAAGAAGTAATTAACTGTGCCAAAAAACTAATAGGACTTGACAAAGGAAAGGCTTGTCTCATGAAATAATAATGAAATACTTTTACTTTGTTCGTTTCATTTTCCTTCAAAAGAAAAAAATGATTGTCTTTATCATTGTTTGAATTGTGGAGCAGAATGGCAAGAATGGTTCTTAATTACATTTATGGGAGAGGGCTCCAGACTATGAGGTTGCTGTGGGTCCGTCAGAGAGAAGAGGTCCAACCCTGGTTGAACTCAGGAGGAACTACATTGTTAGCAAGGAATGGATAAGAATCAGCCCAAAGTTCATCGGGAAGGGCTAACAAACAATTAATAGACCCTTTCATACCGGTTGACAAAACCAAGCACCAGAATCGGGGAGAGTACAATTTGGTCTTTGTTGTGGAGCCCTTCTCTCTCCTATGTAGTCCATTGTAATGGTATAGAAAATAAAAACTGCCATCATCCCTCATATACTTTAAAATGTAGATACCCTATCTCTTAAAGGGGCATTCCCATCTCACAAAAATGATGGCATATCGGCAGGTTGTACATTCACTTCACGACTGGTGGAGGTCTACCCTCTGGGAATAAAGGGGACACATTGTGAGTTTAGGGCAGTGTCTCTTCACTGTTTTTCCCTGCACAATAGCCTCTTTGCCAACATGACAGCACGGCCCTATAAGAATAAATTAGACTGTTTACAGTCCCTTACACAGCTGGGTGGTCCCATAGGTTGGATGCCTGTTCATGTTCCGCGGGTAGAATTGCAGTTCAGCACCTTTCATTGTCATGCGGCTGCTCTGCAATACTCTGCAGACAGGATGCTTGGTTGCTTTTTCTAACCCCTGGCAACTCCTTTTAGCTAAATAGGTCCAAAATCCTAGGCTTATTAATTTCTGAATATATCCATAGCAGTTGTGCCTCTCTTTTTCAGATACAAAGCTGCACACTTCCTGCTTAGACTGGGTTCAATTATAAAATTCTCATTGCCTTCAACTGCCCACAAGAGGGAGCTTAGACTTGTCTGCATATTATTTATGCATTGAGCTTAATAATATACCAGTACACAATAGGCTCTCAAGCTCCCCCTAGTGGTGGCTGCAGACAATCAGCATTTAATCATTTATGCTTAAGTAGAAGAAATTCTGCTCTGTATCAGGAAAACAAGACTTTTACTGCCAGAACCAGCATAGAGTTATATAGTAGGAGATTTGTATTGATATGTGAAGCAGTCCTCCAAATTACTATATCAATAATTTAATGTTTTAGAACATTGTGTTACGATAGTGGCTGCACTGATCACATAATGAGGTGTGGGGGGAAGGTGGTTTATATTACAAATGCCTCTTTTATAGTATTTACATCTGTATGGTCTGGTTTCTGCTCCCTCTGTGCTCTAACCCTTGTACGCTCCCATCCAAATATCTGAATGTGGCAGCTGCTTCTCCTACCTCCTTCTATTTTAAGGCAATAACTTGTGTGCCCCTTATAAATTCATGAGCCATCCATCTTCCTATCAGCAGCCACTTTTTATGTTATTTAGCGCAGTGTTCTGCTCGCCATACGCTAAGCACTTGGTTTCCGCACAGATGCACTGTCTGTATTAATCCAGGGTTTACTATTCTGAACTTAAAACATCATTTTCTGAGAACCATTAATCTTGGGTTGAGCACATAAGTATATGTAAAAGTTTGTTCTATTATCTCCATCCCATCATATTAAAGAGTGTGTCTATCAAGTTGCAGAAGACCCATCTGTTCGGGATTAGAGCTGGTTTTACGTAATGACTTTAAAGGGAACTCCACCACTAATGAAATATTAGGCAATGGCATTATAGCAATTGTTTAATATAAAATGATCAGCTTCAAAATGGGGGAACATTACACTGCCAGCACTGCCAGCACCAGTTACGGTGTGCCCCTCCATTCACTGACTACAGTAATGTACCCTCCATACAGTGTGCAAACTTGGTGCCAGTCACAGTGTTCTCCCCAAAAGCTAATCATAATGTCAGCTATTGCTGGTTACAATACCACCAGTATTTGTCAGAATGGCTCCTTGAATGTGTGACAAAGCTGCAATACCCATCACCACCACTAGGCAGGCAGACAAGCTCTGATAAACATTGAAAAGGTGTTGCGGGTCCATCAAACAGCTAACTGGCAGGGATGCTGAGAGCCAGACCCCCACTGATCTGATACTGATGACTCGGCCTGAGAAAAGGACATCAATAGTCTGATCCTGGAAACCCATAACCCCTTTAAATGATGTGTGCAATTTTGGATCAAATGAAACTTTGCATATAAACTTCATTAAAAATACAGTTTGGTGTCCACCAAAAACTTGTGATAGCTGATCATGCAGTTTTATGTTACTTCCTCCCACCTACCTCTTGCACTCGCTAATATACCGCCAGTAGAAGAGGGACAGATGGTAGAAAGCAACATACGGCTGCTATTCTAATCATACGGCTGCTATCCCACTCATAAACTCCAAAACTGGGATTCCACCTGAAATACCATGTTTGACCAGGTGGTGTGCAGTTGAGTGGTAATATATAGATGAGTAACAAGGAGCTCAGTCAAATCACCCAGCCATGTGTCACCTAGTGGTAGAAAGCGAGAATAAGGATCATGGTATAAAATTAGAAGGGGTTTTCTGTGATTTTTATATTGATGTCCTATCCCTAGGATAGGTCATCAATATCTAGCGGCAGACTGGGAAATTAAAGTGGCCCTGGTAAAAAAAACTAAAGTTGCCCCATGTTGTAAGGGGGTCCAAATTGCCAGAAGGCAGGACAATACATGTAGGCAGGATCATCAATATCATAGTGAAAAATACTGTCCTCATCATAACCATATACCACAGTGCAGCACAATATACTGCCCCAAAAGCTGTCCCTCTGTGGTGGCCATCAATAGTTGCCCTTTTCTGTCCTCCTCCTCCAGTTCTCTGTGATAAAGGCATAGGAGGTGAGATGCGGGCCACAGCAGTTGTATTTAGGAGGGCATGTGCAGTCGCAAACTGGGCACATGAGTACCTGATTCTCACAGAGTTAATTACCGATGAGAGCTCATTATGTACCCGACCAGCATCAGAGAGAAGATCTTGGGAGGCCCCCTGGGCATCGGCCCATCAGGATATTTCCCTGTCAATATCAGATCGGCGTTGTCCATCTCCTGTCACCTGTTTCCATCATTTCCTCCTCACTGGAACTACACAGTTCCGTCCATGACCTGGCTACTGTGGCACTGCTATACTACACCGTGGACTGGGTAGTTCTGTCACCTATTTCTGGTACCGGAACTACGCATAGCAGCTGATCAGCAGGTGTCCTAGGAGTAGGACCCCTATCAATCACATATGGATGACCTATCCTAAAGGTAGGCCACCAATATAAAAGTCCAGAAAAACCCCTTAAACTACATTAACTAGTTTAATATGGCAGAACTGAAAAGCAGATGGAGCTGCTTTGTGTTTCTCCATTTTCCACATTTACAGTGTGATCAAGAAACTCACAGTATTAATAAATCAGCAATGTAAAAAATGTGTCGAGCTCATGGAAATCAAAAGCAAGACACCAATGATAGGCTTTGGGGAAAAGACATGAAAGACGGAAAGATATAGGAAAGCAGAAGGGATGGTGGTCACGGTTGTGAAAACACAGCTGTGTTGACAAAATCAGTTTATACTTAGAGGATAAGCAGGACCATCCAAATCCGACACGGACAGGAAGATCTGCGCAAGACGCCTTCTGGACCAACTTCAAAATAAAAATGCAATTATACTTAAGTACATCCATATCCACAGATAAGTGTTCCTGTTATCTATAGTATGCAAGTACCGAGCTACAAATGATTTATTCTTCTCAAGCGCAAAACATTACTTAGTGAAAGATATTATAGTACATACAGTATATAATACTAGATAAAAAACAGCACATACCATTGTAATATTACTGAAATTGATAAATCAGGTTATAAAAGAACCAACAGGTCAGGGATGGCAGCAGTGACCAATCCACATATCTCAAAAACATTAATGGGTGAAGAGAATCATGTGTGGCCGGCGGGTTTTAAAAAAATTAGCTTTTATCACATTAGTTCGATGTTTTTATACCAAAAACAACACAGTTCCTTTGCCTCACTTAGACTTACTGTACACCACCTCTACCGCAATAACATTTCGTCAGTCTGTTCTGGCAGAGAAAAGTCTGCCAGACTTCTCTGGATCCGGCATTACCAGATGTTACTGCAATTCCCGCTGGCCCCATTAACTAATGGGGTCCGGCAGAGATCCGGAAAATATGCGCTGGGCTTTGGCCATAAAAAAAAAAGCTACATGCAACGGTTTTTGTCCGCCTGATTCCTGGCAGTCTATGCTGGAACAGCCTGCCAGAAGGCTGTATCGCAAATGTGAAGGAAGCCTAAATTGTTACCTGTCTTGTCTAAGTCGATTGTGGCATTAATAAGAAAAACTTTTATTCTTCATGCAAATGAGAGCTTCAGTGCACCGAAGAGGGGGGGGGGGGGGGGCAGAACTGGAAATCTGAGGATCTGAGGTGCACTGAAGCATTCATTTGCATACAGAATAAATGTATTTTTTTGGGGGGGGAATGCAGCAACCAAGTTTCATAAGACATGTATTGTTTTAATATTATTTACTCTATAATTTTGCCTTTGTTAGGCACGATATTCTAAGCCTAAAATTCTAAATATCTGGGGGTCATGCAATGTGGAGGTTTTAAGGATCTTCTACCCTCAATACCTGCATGTATTGGAGCCTTGCCACTTGTTTGAGGTTGCATTTATTCATGTAGAGAACAGGGTAGATATTGACGGCATTTTAAGAAAAATACAAACCAGATTCCAAAAAAGTTGGGACACTATACAAATCGTGAATAAAAACTGAATGCAATGATGTGGAGGTGCCAACTTCTAATATTTTATTCAGAATAGAACATAAATCACGGAACAAAAGTTTAAACTGAGAAAATGTACCATTTTAAGGGAAAAATATGTTGAATCAGAATTTCATGGTGTCAACAAATCCCCAAAAAGTTGGGACAAGGCCATTTTCACTACTGTGTGGCATCTCCCCTTCTTCTTACAACACTCAACAGATGTCTGGGGACCGAGGAGACCAGTTTCTCAAGTTTAGAAATAGGAATGCTCTCCCATTCTTGTCTAATACAGGCCTCTAACTGTTCAATCGTCTTGGGCCTTCTTTGTTGCACCTTCCTCTTTATGATGCGCCAAATGTTCTCTATAGGTGAAAGATCTGGACTGCAGACTGGCCATTTCACTACCCGGATCCTTTGTTGAAAAATGCAGGGTCTTCCCTGAAAGAGATGACGTCTGGATGGGAGCATATGTTGTTCTAGAACCTGAATATATTTTTCTGCATTGATGGTGCCTTTCCAGACATGCAAGCTGCCCATGCCACACGCACTCATGCAACCCCATACCATCAGAGATGCAGGCTTCTGAACTGAGCGTTGATAACAACTTGGGTTGTCCTTGTCCTCTTTGGTCCGGATGACATGGCGTCCCAGATTTCCAAAAAGAACTTTGAATTGTGACTCGTCTGACCACAGAACAGTCTTCCATTTTGCCACACTCCATTTTAAATGATCCCTGGCCCAGTGAAAACGCCTGAGCTTGTGGATCTTGCTTAGAAATGGCTTCTTCTTTGCACTGTAGAGTTTCAGCTGGCAACGGCGGATGGCACGGTGGATTGTGTTCACTGACAATGGTTTCTGGAAGTATTCCTGAGCCCATTCTGTCATTTCCTTTACAGTAGCATTCCTGTTTGTGGTGCAGTGTCGTTTAAGGGCCCGGAGATCACGGGCATCCAGTATGGTTTTACGGCCTTGACCCTTACGCACAGAGATTGTTCCAGATTCTCTGAATCTTCTGATGATGATAGATGCAAAGTCTTTGCAATTTTTCGCTGGGTAACACCTTTCTTATATTGCTCCACTATCTTTCTGCGCAACATTGTGGGAATTGGTGATCCTCTACCCATCTTGACTTCTGAGAGACACTGCCACAATATTTTTATACCCAATCATGTTGCCAATTGACCTAATTAGTGTTAATTGGTCTTCCAGCTCTTTGTTATGCTCAAATTTACTTTTTCCAGCCTCTTATTGCTACTTGTCCCAACTTTTTGGGGATTTGTTGACACCGTGAAAATTTGAATCAACGTATTTTTCCTTTAAAATGATACATTTACTCGGATTAAATGTTTGATCTGTCATCCACGTTCTATTACAAACAAAATATTGACATTTGCCATCTCCACATCATTGCATTCAGTTTTTATTCACAATTTGTTTAGTGTCCCAACTTTTTTGGAATCCGGTTTGTACAAACTGTCGAACAAAATGAGAAATTCACGAAAATCCAACATATTTCTGACAAATATCAAGATATACAGAAGCATAAACTAGATGAAATCTGGAGCAAGATCCAAGGAACCAAAATAAATTAGCTCTTAAATCTTAACGGACCTTTGCAAATACTTGTAATAATAAATATAACCTAGACATAGTCCGCCGCGTTTCCGGTTCACTCAGTAATAATTGGTAACAACTGCGAGCTGGAATGTGAGAAACCCTGTAACCAACAATGCTGGGCACCAGACTATCACATTTCATCTCCGTAAAATAGGATCTAAAATTGTCTCTGTGGTATGCCAGGCTTCTTCAGACTAATTTCAGTCAATCGCCCACAAACCTCAAAGGACAGATGATTAAAAAGCTAAAAAAAATATTATTTTATGGTAGGTGGAAGTTTGCTCCGTAGCTAATTCTAGAAAATAGATCCTGCGGTTTAGAAAGATTAAGCGTACTTTGTAGGTTTAGTCTTCTAGGATGGTGAAAGGAGTGTGCCATTATCTAGAGACTATCAGATCTTATGGATGGGGGCAGGCAAAGACAAAAGAAAGACATGTGCAAGTCCAATTTACAGGCCATCTATGGTCTTTAATAGCTTTTTGAAGTTAACTTTCCTTTAATTGGCCATAAACATTAGTCCAAAGTAGCTCAGAACAGGCAATTTCAACCATAATGGCAGGGTGAAATCATATACATAAGCGATCGTTTTAGCTGACCGAACATCATCACCTGGAAAAAAGACATGCTTGAATTTTTTGTATTAGTCCATAAACAATCTTTAACATGAAAGATTATTTCCAGAATGATCTTCTTCACTCTGTCAGTGTCATTGAAGTATATATGGCCAGTAGGAATATAACATTCAATATGGACTAATCCTGACTTCATCAGGGCAATGATCGTTCACCAGCTGAGGGTTGTTGAACCACCAGACTACTTCTGTTTAGTGTCTATAGCCATGTTTAGTCTTTTTAACTATGCACAAGTAGGTATATAGTTTTGTTGGCAGTGGGCCCACTTACTGACTTGGTCCCTGTGCTAGAGCATCTGGGTTCCTTGGTCAAAAATGTCTCATCATAGAGCATCTCAAAAATCCATTTTTAGGGACGTAGTGGTCTTTCGTCTAATGGGCTCCTATATTAGAACAGTATATGGGCCCTTTGGTTTCCAATGATTTATCATAGAATCCTTCTCTTAGTCTCTATACCAATTTGCTAGTAGAAAACTGTTTTTAAGTGGTAGAAGGTCCACTTATGTGCTGGTCACCTGTGTAAGAGCAGTACATGGGTCCCTTGGTCAAAAATGATCCCTCATAGAAAACGTCCTGAAGTCTCCCTAACAGTACAGCAATTGGAAGCTGCTTTTAGGTCGCAGTGTGTGACCCATTATCTACTGGACCCCTATATGGGCCCTTCGGTCTCCAATTACTCATCACAGAGAACTTCTCTTAGTTGCTCTAACAAACCACCACCTCTTATGTATTGGGTCCATGTACAACAGCAGAGGAACATCATACAGCACCTCCCTTAGTATCTCTAACAATCGACCAGTAGGAAACTGCTTTCAGGGTGGCAGTGGGCCAACTTACCTTGAGTGCAGCTGCCAACTCTGTCCACTCCACTGTGTATGGCTATGATGGAGTCAGGCAAAAATTGATTTCCCTCTGACACAATATTTCAAGAACTATCAGGATCCATTTTAACAGATATGAACTTATGTCAATTTCCATATGTTAGAACTTGCCGAAGTTTAGCACATTTCATCTCCCATTTCAGAGATGGCTAATGTCCCTGACCCAGCAGCATTATCATTTACCATAGAAAGTATTTTTAATGAACCAGACTTCCAAAGTAATAAATTGCCCGCTGACTTCATAACTGTCAGTGATTAAAATTATGGAATATACTTGACAATTTGCGCACTTCGAGGCACTTACCGTGGCCGTCATCCAAAAAATCAGTGATTGTCGCTGAGGTGCACTTTGACCATGGTTTGGAGGCATCAATGCTCGTTAGAACAGATGACATAAGACGTTTATCTTCCAGTGAGCCAAAGTTCTCCTCGCAGAATTTTGAATCATCATGGGAAAGCCCAAGGAGATGTCCTGTGAATTGAGAAAACATATGGATGGAATGTATTACAGAGCACGGTATGAAGGCTGTGGTTATGTCTTCAAGCAGACACCTACAAACATTTTCCATGCAGAGATTGTAGTTATTAGATATGTAATACCAATGTATGTAATTCTATGGGGTGTATTTGTGCACTTACAGTGTGTTTATTGTATATCACTATACATACAGTATATTGCAATCTCCTTTTAAAGTGCATCACTCTCTTCTTTAATACTCTCCTAGAATACCCATAGTGGCCATAAACATAGTTGAAGATACTTGTTAACTAAATGGGTCTTCTACCGAGGACTAGCCCTGCAACCAGGGTGTAGCTATAGAGGGTGTAGAAGTAGCAGTGGCACTCGGTCCCTGGAGAGGCCTAATGGTACCCCTATCACATAAAAAAGACAGCGGTATTATAAGCGGCACATGGTAGATGAAGGGCTCTGTTACACATTTTTCCCAGGGTTCAGGATGTTTAACTTACGGTACATCTCTACCCGTCACCTATAATATCTTAGAAATTCAAGAAGCCGCACAAGGCTACTGTTGAACAGCACCTAAGAGAGTGCAGCTATGTAAACTAAGTGCACTGCTTGAATGGCATCCATGGCACTTCACTACCTTACATGTTTCATGGTTGCTCAATTTACAGAGCTGAAGTGATTTTTGTGTTGCCCCATATGAGACTTCATGGGCAACTGCAAGAGTGCTTTTGTCTGACTTGTTTCTTTTAGGGTATCTAAAGGTCTGTTCCCATCTTGAAAATGCCATCACTTTATGACTTGCTAGGATTACCTCCGGACCCCCTCAGATCCTGAAAATGAAGGGCAGTGGTGTAGCCCTGCGTCCATCTAGGTCTTCTCTACCCAAGGCCTTTTCTGGCCACCCGGCTGAGCAGCGACCTGCAGCCTAACATCATACACATGGGACCATGCTGCAGGTGATGGCATATCTTAGTGATCAGCTATTACTTTTTAGGAAGGGGATTTGCTATTTAACTCTTACCCTAAAGATGTTGCATCTGGCACTTTTCCATACAATGACAGTAGGTGGCCCCATGTCAACAGAACATGGAGCCCCACTGGTTTCTAATAGCTTAGCATAAAACACCCTCATGTGTCCCTCTAATAATCCACCAGTAATTGTGAACCATGAAATTCAAAAGCTCAGTCCTTAAAGGCAATCTAGGAAGGAATCAGCTTTTACTAGTGGCAGTAGACCTCATTACATACTGACCCTATACAACTGTACATGGCATGTCTAACCCTGACTCAAAGCATCCTCACTCACCAGCTTTTTAAAGGAAGTGTATTGTGGCCACTTTATGGTATACCAAGCGCAGCACCGTACATGGCATAGTAGCAGTGCTTGGTACTGCAGATCAGTCACATTCTTAAATGGGACAGAGATGCATGAGGGCCACATTGGGCCATGTGACCAATTGGTGCGAATTCATTGGCCCAAGAATCAAAGGCCGATGCGCTCCTGAATACTGTGGCTGCTTTCAACAGTTGATTGGTCCCAGGAGTCGTTCCACCACCAATGACCTATTGAGAATTGACCATCAATACTCAAGTCCTGGAAAGCCCCTTTAACATTATAAAGTTACCTAAACCAGGTTTTGTGTCATGACAAAAGAAAAAATAGGGGAAAAAATCAATGAAATGGGTTGTCCTGATTTGGCATAGTGAGTTAAAAAAGCAAAAACAAACATTTGCTTGCTCTGGTCTTCCCGATTCACACTTATGCTTCCAGTCCCTGCCTATCAGAAGTGTGATGTGCTGATCCCCTGCATGTCACTGCTGCCAGTCAATCGATGGGGTCAGCAGTCACATGCCGTGTCTGCTGAGGCCGCTGATTATCCGGCTACGGTAACATGAAGAGAATTGGCACATCAGACTTCTGGCCAGGTGGGGACAATAGAAATGAGATGACCAGAGCGGGAGTGTTTTTTTTTTTTTGCACTTACACACCGTGCACGGCCACCCCCGATTTTTTATATTTTTTTGCAGGCTCGAACAATCCCTTTAATCACACATTAAAATTCAGTTAATCATCCACAACAAAAATTTTAAACATGTATCATAAAAACATTATGTCAGCAATTATTGTAGTACTGTAGACATAACTCTCAGTAATGAACAAGGTTCCTGGGGGGTTCATTAACATATCTTTCCATCTCTGGCCAGTCACCCTCTTAGAACTTTCTTCCATATTTTCTCTGCTGCTCAATAAGTCTCTGTAGTAACACAGCGCTGTGTGCATATACCGTCATAATGTGCTCAAGTTTTAACTATTAAACTAACAGCAAAGTAGCATAAAAAAGTAAACAGGTCTCAAAGTGTCGACATATTGCAGGTGTGCTACTTAGTATTTAATTAAACAACCGACTCAAAGCACTAATTGCCCAGAGCTTATTCCCCCGGTAAAAGTTACGTAATTGCTTCTTGTCACCTTAGATTTTTTCCATAGTGCCGAATGCCAACATTAACATGGCTTTACTAGCAAATTCACGGCGAGTATCAAGTGGTGTGTAGATTGCATTTCATAGACTTAAGAATTTAAGAAGCTTAAATTAAGAAACACACATGCTGTTCCCTCCTGTGCTTCTCAAAGTGTTAGGTATCTGAAAACACTTGAGCCCAAAAACATCAGATTCTAATCTTTGGTAACCGTTTTGGAACAATATTTATAAAAAAACACCAGTTGGAAAATAATTCTAAAAAGTTATAGAACAAATTCTACCATTCGTTTGCATGGGGGGTACTGAGGTAACAACTGCACCCAGGCTCTGCTGCTTCTTAAAGGCATTTCCTATTGATTATCTATCCTCAGGACAGGCCATCAATATCAGATCAGCAGGGTCCAAAGCCCCACATCCCTGCCGATCAGTTGTTTAGCTTTAGCTTCAGCGCCACAGGTTGGTGCCACACTGCCCTATTCATTTTGCAGACAGAGTTCGTAAATGCAGCATTGCTCCCATTCACTACTCAGTGGATGTAGCAGTGTAGTTCCGGTATTGACTTCCGGCACCAGAGCTACTGCAGAACAGCTGGTCAACGGAGGATTTAGTGTGCTGAACCCCTGCCAATCTTCTAGGATAGGCTATGAAGAGTACAGATTCTAACTACGCTTCTCGCTAATATTTCAACTGATCTTTATTTTTTTTTAGGTGTTTGGCTTTATTTTACTTGGAGTTATCTCTGTGTTGACTTAGCTTGTTTATGCTTGTGCTAAAGGCCCCTTTAAGGCTGTATTACACAGCCCAATGTGGCAGAAGATTGTCGGGAGGGAGGCGTTCTCTCCTGGCAATCGTCTGTTCGCTAGCGGAGGAGATCGCTACTAAAACCTCTGCATCATCTCCTCCGCAGCATAGGGAGAAGCGATCGCTCATCCCCTTACTGTATAGTGGTTTGCCAGCGGCAGATCATTACTAGACACCATGATCTGCTACCTACAAACACTAATTTTTTAACATGTCAAAAGCGTTGGATTGCCCGATGATCTAGCATTTGCTTATTCATGGGGCAATCTGTGGTAGTATTACACTGCCAGATGAAAGCAAATAAAAACGAACGCTCGTCAGCAATTATCTGCCGAAAAATTGGGCAGTGTAATACAGGATTTACATGTGTAGATAATCTTAAAAAAAAATAAAAATCATCAGTTATCGAGAAGTATAAACACATTGAACGATCAAAGGACAAGCAATAATCGTTTTAGTTTGTCGCCAAAATCACCATTCGCCATCCAGAATTCCACAAGTGTAAACGGGAATTGTTTATAGCACCAACGAGTCCACAGTGGCTTATAAACAATCTATTACACGATCACACTCACAAAGTTTTTTAATACTATGCATATCTAAAGTGCAGCCTAGCTGATTACCAGAGGTTTGGCAGCGGTTTCCCCTCACCCCCCTCCCCTTTAAATTTATGAATTTATAGTAGAATCTGGAGAAATAGCTGTTTGGAAAAGTAACCATTGGCTGACATACAGTATGCCATCTCCATCTATAGCTCCTCTCAGTATCAATAAAGTTGTAGATGTCTTGTAGTCATCTAAGAAAATAAATTCAAATTCCATTTATCCAGTATGTTTGATCATCAAGAGTCTAGACTGGGATGAACTAGCTAATGTTCTAGACTACTGAATGCCTCTCTGTCAAAATACTGAATCATATAAATTCTGCTCATCACCAACATGTTCTCATGACTTCTGAAGGTGCTAATCTTGCTGGTTAGCTTGATCTAAGGAGTTGATTGGAAGTGGACAACTACTTTACAGTGTGACTTAAAAGGTCACAGCATCTTCTATAGGTTAAAGGCCCTATATACATACAGTAAAAATCACCCAACCATGCCAATTTTGGTGGAACTGGACAATATCTTGTGTGTATGGTGGCCTCCCAACTCTCTCTGGATGGAGGATATGAACAGAAGGATTCCTGATCCTTTGTCTTGTCAGTAGATTAGCCACCACCAGAGGTGTTTGGCAGCAGCTTAATCATTACTCACCACTGAAAACACAAGGCATGCTTGGACAGACCAATTCTGCATGTGTATGGGGATTTGAGAAGAACAGATCTAGACAGGTTTGGATTGGAGTGCCTGGGTCTACCAGAGGAAATTATTCTTGTGGCCCAGCCCCAATATCCTCAACAAAATCAAATTTGATTTGATTTAAAGAAATAGACCCCCATAGCAACTTTTTAGCTCCAAAGGCAGCTGTAAATGTATTTTTTTTCCTCCTGGAACTTTGGGGTCTGCTGTGGTATGAGAGCCTGGGCCTCCTGAAGGATCCTCTGGTAGGCCAGACGGATGCTGGAAGTTGAAGGGTTATAGGCAGCTTGAATCTATTTGTGCAGCTCACCCCATTTATGTGAATGAGGTGGAGCAGCCTCAGAACCAGGCACAGTCCATGTATAGGAGTGGCAGTGTTTCTGGAAGAGGGTGGCCATGTTTTTTTTAAAATCTCCTAAAACTCTATGAGCAACTTAGTAAATAAAAACACCTATCAAAATGCACAGATCCTTCATTCATAAAAAAAATTCACAGAAGATAAATCATATGAGCCATGACATCCAAACGTAGAGGAAATAAAGCACTCTATAATGTCATTTCAATGTCATTGGATTTGTCTTCATGAATTAAGCTGTCTTTAAAATTACTTTATTAGGTTTTATTATATTTACGTAACTTTAGTGAACCCCTCACAGTGACAGCATTTACGGGTAAGTGGACATGACGTCAATCCTGGCATGTCTAGTAAGTGAGCATAGCTGTGTGTGAGGTAAAGAAAAAGGATACCATTGATGATGTCCCAGTGGGGAAGAAGGAAAATCATGTGAATTAGCTGGTAATGGACAACTTCCTTGAGCCTCAGCCAGAGACAAAAAATGTCTACTGGTGGAGGTGCGTGAGGTAAGTAAATCCATTCTATTTTAACCCAGTTGGCAGCCTATTTGACCATATTCACCTTATCCCTTTACTTGGCAACAACTAAATCCTCAACTGTCTGCTACTGTTTATGGTAGCTCTCATTCCCCTTCTTCACTTATTTGTTCGAGATAAGAAGCCTATGGGATTCATTTATCAAACTGGTGTAAAGTAGAACTGGCTTAGTTGCCCATTGCAACCAATCAGATTCCTCCTTTCATTTTCCAAAGGAGCTGTCCAAAATGAAAGGTGGAATCTGATTGGTTGCTATGGGCAACTAAAACAGTTCTACTTTACACCAGTTTGATAAATGACCCCCGAAGTCTTTCTACAGAGAAGACCCTCAGTGGCCTTACTTCTTAATATCCATGTAAGACAGTACTCTAAACCAGCGTTTCTCAACCCTTATAATTATTAGTGTTGAGCGAGCATGCTCAGCCAAACACCAGTTCGGCTCGAGCGTCGCTATGATCAGCAGAACACCGTGTGTGCTTGAGTCAGTGTATTTAAATCTAATTTAGCCTCTATTTCTATGCAGAAGATTGCTGTACAGTGAGGGAATCCCTCAGTGTGAGTCCGTGGCTTAGGAGTCCCTGCTCTGACTCTATATATAGCTATGTCCATATATGGAGTCAGTGCTTGGGGACACACCAGTGTATTTAAATCTAATTTAGCCTGTATTTCAGAAAAGTTTCTGCCAGGATTTAAACTCACAACCTTCTGCATTAGAGGCAAGGCACTTAACCACTCAGCTATAATAGCTGCATAGCCAGTTACTTAAAAAAAGAATATATATATATATATATATATGAGACTTCTACTGTACTGTATTTCTACTGAGACCTATATAGTAGAAGTCTCATATTGTATTTTTTTTTTGTGACTGGCTATGCAGCTCTTTTGTGTAGTGGTTAAAGTTCTGGGCTATTATGCAGGAGCTGCCAGTTCAAATCCTGTCACAAACTTTTTCAGAAATAGAGGTTAAATTAGATTTATATATTTTATATTTTTTTTTTGTAATTGTAAAAAATGTATGGCACAATATAAATGTGTAATTATATATATATATATATATATATATATATATATAATTATACTTCTGATATATATGAATGCATAATATGTGGGAAACTACACTAAACTATTTACATATATTATAATATATTATATATTCTAAATATATAATAATATGTGTAAATATATTATGGCTAAAAACACACACACATATATATATATATATATATATATATATATATATATATATATACAGTACAGACCAAAAGTTTGGACACACCTTCTCATTCAAAGAGTTTTCTTTATTTTCATGACTATGAAAATTGTAGATTCACACTGAAGGCATCAAAACTATGAATTAACACATGTGGAATTATATACATAACAAAAAAGTGTGAAACAACTGAAAATATGTCATATTCTAGGTTCTTCAAAGTAGCCACCTTTTGCTTTAATTACTGCTTTGTACACTCTTGGCATTCTCTTCATGAGCTTCAAGAGGTAGTCACCTGAAATGGTTTTCACTTCACAGGTGTGCCCTGTCAGGTTTAATAAGTGGGATTTCTTGCCTTATAAATGGGGTTGGGACCATCAGTAGCGTTGTGGAGAAGTCAGGTGGATACACAGCTGATAGTCCTACTGAATAGACTGTTAGAATTTGTATTATGGCAAGAAAAAAGCAGCTAAGTAAAGAAAAACGAGTGGCCATCATTACTTTAAGAAATGAAGGTCAGTCAGTCCGAAAAATTGGGAAAACTTTGAAAGTGTCTTTAAGTGCAGTCACAAAAACCATCAAGCGCTACAAGAGTCACCTCTGCTGCGGAGGATAAGTTCATCCGAGTCACCAGCCTCAGAAATCGCAGGTTAACAGCAGCTCAGATTAGAGACCAGGTCAATGCCACACAGAGTTCTAGCAGCAGACACATCTCTAGAACAACTGTTAAGAGGAGACTGTGTGAATCAAGCCCTCATGGTAGAATATCTGCTAGGAAACCACTGCTAAGGACAGGCAACAGCAGAAGAGACATGTTTGGGCTAAAGAACACAAGGAATGGACATTAGACCAGTGGAAATCTGTGCTTTGGTCTGATGAGTTCAAATTTGAGATCTTTGGTTCCAACCACTGTGTCTTTGTGCGACGCAGAAAAGGTGAACGGATGGACTGTAAAGCATAGAGGAGGAGGTGTGATGGTGTGGGGGTGCTTTGCTGGTGACACTGTTGGGGATTTATTCAAAATTGAAGGCATACTGAACCAGCATGGCTACCACAGCATCTTGCAGCGGCATGCTATTCCATCAGGTTTGCGTTTAGTTGGACCATCATTTATTTTTCAATAGGACAATGACCCCAAACACACCTCCAGGCTGTGTAAGGGCTATTTGACCATGAAGGAGAGTGATGGGGTGCTGCGCCAGATGACCTGGCCTCCACAGTCACCGGACCTGAACCCAATCGAGATGGTTTGGGGTGAGCTGGACCGCAGAGTGAAGGCAAAAGGGCCAACAAGTGCTAAGCATCTCTGGGAACTCCTTCAAGACTGTTGGAAGAACATTTCAGGTGACTACCTCTTGAAGCTCATCAAGAGAATGCCAAGAGTGTGCAAAGCAGTAATCAAAGCAAAAGGTGGCTACTTTGAAGAACCTAGAATATGACATATTTTCAGTTGTTTCACACTTTTTTGTTATGTATATAATTCCACATGTGTTAATTCATAGTTGTGATGCCTTCAGTGTAAATCTACAATTTTCATAGTCATGAAAATAAAGTAAACTCTTTGAATGAGATGGTGTGTCTAAACTTTTGGTCTGTACTGTATATATATATATATATATATATATATATACACAGATAAAAAACGGACAGCACTCCAAGTAAAAGTAGTGATGTTTATTCACCCATGTGGATGGCAATGTTTCAGCTCATACAAGAACCTTTTTCAAGCTTGAAAAAGGCTCTTGTATGAGCTGAAACATTGCCATCCACATGGGTGAATAAACATCACTACTTTTACTTGGAGTGCTGTCCGTTTTTTATCTGTATTATATGGGGTAAGCAGCTACATCCCTGGACATAGCACCCATATTGTTTTTTCCAGTGCCGCCATTTGTTTCCTTTTTTATATATATATATATATATATATATATATATAGAGAGAGAGAGAGAGAGAGAGAGAGCTTTCTACAGATAAGCTTGTTAACACTTTGTGTATTGACCTTGGCTTGTTTTTTTGGATTAACCCCTCATCTGCTGATTTTGCTTCTACTTATGGTCCTAGTATTCAGACTGTGGCTATCTTTTAGGTCAAACCCTCATCTGCTGTTTTGGCTCTATCCATCTCTCCTGGTTCTCACCCTGCTTGTCTACTACCCTTTGAACTCAGGTTATTCTGGTAGGTGTGCTTAGCAAGCTCACAGCAGTTTACTGCTACGTTACACCGCAGACGTAACCACGGTTCCTAGCAGTTAAGTCCATCCAGCCTTGTGGCAGGCTCTGGTGAAGAACCTAGGAGTAACCTTAGCTTCCTACCAAGTGGAGTGGTTAAAGAAGACTGGCAACAGTCTCGGAGTTTGCTGGCCATGGCTCCGGGCAGGGACTTCAGTATTTTCTTACACAACCTAAACTGAACTTTTATATGTAAGAGAATGGAGCGATATAATTAGATTCCTTACCTGGTCACATATCAATTTCCAGTGTTAATTCTAGATTACTCTATTTCAGATCTAGTAAAAAGGAATGCAGCGGTAACCCCAGATTTCCTTTACGGTTACGTTATCAGCCTGCCCAACAGCTCTCAAAATAAAAGTCTTGTTTAATTTAGCCATTTGTTGGGAATAAGTTTTACATGGATCAGCAGAAGCTGGAGGAAAAAACCCTCAAACCTCAGCAAACTCCGTGCGGAGATAGTGTTGTGTCTGAAGCACTTCCTAATATCTTGGCTGAACATTCTGCTTTGATTTCAGATTGTCTAACTTGTGCCTTTGACTCATTTTACCAGCCGCAGTCACAAACTCCGAGCACGAAAGTAGAACAACATCACTTAAAAGGAGAAAGATGAGGACCGGCAGCGTCTTGGTAGAAAGAGCAGCCTGAAATGGAACAACATATTTTGAAAGGAAAGAGAAAAGGGTTTGTGGTTCAAACAGGAAACTCAGTGATACAATTACAACTTTGCGTGTTCGTAGCCAAATGTTAGCAATAGATATACTATTACAGGATGGGAAAATCCACTGTAGCGCTGTGCTACAGAAGGAGCAGAGCTGAGTTTGCTGCTTGGGACAATACAATCTGCCATCATCACATTGTGTTGTTAGTGGTAGTTTTCCACAGGACTATAGGTAAGATTAGTGAGACATCTTTAAAGAGTTTTCCAAGATTTTTTTAACTGATGGATAAGTCATCAGTATCTGATCAGTGGGGGTCCGACACCCAGGACCCCTGCCAATCAACTGTTTGAGAAAGCACCGGCACTCACAGTTGCGCCACAGCCTTCTCTCAGTTCATCAAGCACAGCGCCGTCCATTGGATAGTGGCTGTGCTGGGTATCACAACTCAGCCTCATTCACTTGCATGGGGCTGAGCTTCACCTAGGCCATGTGACCGATGATCGTGACATCACCTGGCTTAGGCAAAGCCGGAGAAGGACGCAACGCTACTGTGAGCCCTGGTGCCTTCTCAAACAGCTGATTGGTGGGGTCCCTGGTGTCGGACCTCTCACTGATCAAATACTGATGACCTTTCCAGAGGACAGGTCATCAGTGTAAAAATATCAGAAAATCCCTTTAACCAGTTCAAGACCATGGCATTTACCTTCTTTCCTAACTAGGCACATTTACTTTTTTTTTTTAAGTACATGCAGAAGTGATAGCTTTCAGTTAAGTAAAACATTTTTCACTTTTTTTTAGTGATAGATAGCTTTCAGTTAAGTAAATAATTTTTGTGCCTTTTTTCAGTGATACATAGGGCTTTATTTTTATGCTATTTTAGTTTAGAATTTTTTTAAAATTTTTTTTGATACCCGGGAAAAAAAAGTTTAAAATTGTCTGTTCACTGTTTTTTTTCACTTTTTAATAGCACAAAATACTTTTTTAAATCATGTCCCTTTTTGATATAGGAGGGCATATAGTTATGGTAGCTGGGAGTGAGCATGTGTTAGCATGTGGTAGCAGCCGCAGGTTTTTACTTATTATCTATTTATATTAGCCAGAAGGTGGAATACAGTCCCTGCAGACTGGAACAAAGCTGTTCAGCTTCACTGCAGAGCTGATCTGGATCTGCTAAGGTCCAGCAGCTCATGCAGACAACCAGGACCCCAGTGATCATATGATCGCTAGGGCCAGAGCAGGAAGCATCGGCATTGGCTCATTGTGTATACAATGATGGAGTAGTTAAGGACAGTAAAAACATCTCCGTTTCCTTTGTGTTGAAGGCCTGCTGCAACAATTAGTGCCCGGCTACAAACTCTTCAAGGAAATTCAGGAACTTTTCAGGACAGGCGGTCCTGAAGTGGTTTAAAGTTTTAAGCTTCAATTGTGGGCAGGTGTGACGCTGTTTCTCGAAGAAAGCAGACAAGAAATCTGAAATCACTGTATTTTATATCTTTACTATTTAAAGGGTTCTCCAAATGGCACATCTCTAAATAGGGATCATTAGCGATCATCTGATCGCTTCGACAAAACCCCAGCTGATCAGCCATTCCTTGTAGTTGACCACAGATTATTTCTGCAGTGGCCACTTCAGGAGAGATTTGGTATTACACGACGTCTATTCAGTCACTAGAGTACTGTACCAATACGTGGTCATGTTGAGTCCTCCAGAGCCTAAGACCCTCTTTACAGCAGCTATCTGCTCTGGCTAAAGGAAGGGAGTCTTGAGATGTCCTAATGGGACAATGCCTGTAATACAGGACCACAGTGATGTAACTAGCACTGTCATGGTTATATATGATTTAAGAAATGAGTAAATGACTGTGGATTAACCATTTCAGTCCATCCTAGCTGTCCTTTAACACCACCATTTCAGGTCATACACTGGTCACTGCTGCTGTTCTAAACATGACATAGTGAAGGGCTAGTGTAAGCATTTGCTATGGGCACCAGCTACTCCCATGGGAATGTGGCTGACTCAGCGCCTACCATTACAGTTTACTACCCCCATCCTCCATACACAAGGATGACAGACAAAAACAATCCTGTTTGGATCCAGTACAGCCCTGTATATATTAGAGTGACAAATGCTGATGCCAGTTATTACTGCCGAAGCTTTTAAAATTCCTTATCTAGCCATCTTGGAGGGCATTCCTGGGTCTCCAGACACAATGTGCAGGCTTCATCGCGGAGGGATAGTCACAGCATCCAAACATCTGTTCTCAATCTGTGTACAGACATCTACACTGGACAACTTCACAGCAAAATTCCCCAAATCTGCTCAATCTATACATCTGGATTATTGCATGCTACAAATTGTTAGGCCATACAGGAGCTACTTAAAGGGGCACTCCGGTTTCATGTAAGGTTGCCTTCATGCTTTAATAAAATGTTCTGTAACTTTATAATGTACTATGTTTTTCAGTGTTTTTGTTTTCAAGATCACTGCTAACCGTCAACTAAATGGTTTCAATGCAGGGGCGAAAAAAACAAAACAAAAACTGCACTGATAAATTGTAACAAGCCCTGCATCTGTGTCAGTTTCGCAATGAACACCACCTGGACGTAAGCGAGATTGTTTCCATTCACCAACAGCAAGCAGAGATCCTGGAAACCATGAGGAATTAATCTTATAATTTAAAGGGGTATTCCGGTTATAACAAGTTATCCCCTATCTACTATCAGATTGGTGAGGGTCCTACCTCTAGGACCCCCACAGATCACAAGAACGGGGGCCCTGTACCCTGTGGAGCTCCCTTGAATGGACGGAGCAGGCTGGTCGGAAATGCACACTGCCACTCCATTCAATTCTATGGGAGCACCAGAGAAGTACACCGCTCGGCTTTCTCCAATACTTCCATGTTTCCAGGTATTACGACCACCTTGCAATCCAGCAGCGGTGGTCGTGCTTGCATAACTACATAATTACCAACATTTCAGTTGGTTAAATCAGGGCATATAAGCCCCGACCCTTGAACGCACCGAACACGCTGGAAACACCCAATGGTGGGTGGGGTTTGTGTTAGTCCCACCCATTTTCTGCCCAGGACAGAGCTGAATTTGCTGGGACTGTCTCTGAAAATCAGAGTCGGCAAATTGGGGACAGTTGGCAACTATTAATCTATAGGAAAAGTGGCCTGTCTGGTGACCGTGGTAGCTCCTGTCCGGGTCACCTCATATCTGCGCTGCAGCGGTGGTCATAACAAGCAGGGTATAATGTGATGGAAAAATGAATCTAGCCAGCAAAGGAGGCAATATGGACAATCACAATACATTAGTAAGTGCCTTGTCTACATGATAAATGTCATTTGCTGAAGTGACACAACCCCTTTAAAGTGTTTATCCCATGATTGATGTAAAGAAATGAAAATCAGACATTGCTCCAATTGCTCTGATAGATTTAATTCAAGCTGGAAGCTCAGAAAGTGTGTCCTTTCTCAGGGAGTGTGCCCTGTCTGCTGCAGCTGGTGTCAATAGAAGGATGGAACTGAACATGTGTGTCTACCTCATTGAGGTGGACAGAGAAATTAGAAATACAAACAGCATGGGGGCGCTATACATACACATTTAATTGACTTAGGGTACATTTACACGACCGTGTGTAATCCTTTCCGTTTTGCGGTCCGCAAATAACGGAACCACGTGTCTGCATTTTGCAGACAAATGACCCCCGTTTGTGTTCTGTATGTCTTCCGTTTTTTACGGTCCGCAAAAAATGGAAGGAAAAAAAAAAGAGAGAGAGAAAAAAAAAAAGAATTATTAAGGTCTTCAAAAATGCGGAAACGGATCTGCAAAAAAAGGATGACATAGGAAAACCATTCCGTATGTCATCCGCAATTTGCGGATCCATTGACTTGAATGGGGCTGCGGACCGATCTGTGCAGACAATAGTAGGACAAGCCTTATATTTTTGCTGACTAGAAATGCGGAAACACGGATGCGGACAACATACTGAACGTTTTCCGCACATTTTATTCACCCATAGAAATCTAAGGATTCGCATCTATTCCGCAAAATGTGGAACGGATGCGGATAAAATTATACGTTCCTGTGAATGTACCCTAACTCAGTAGACTATACAAATTGTTTTATTGCATTCAGTTACAAAAGTATTCAGATGCAGGTACTGGTTTGGAAAATGTAGAATACTTTTCATGAGACAACACAGAGACACATCAATGATGCAAAGGGGCAGAGCAATATATTGTACAGTCAGGAGGAGAGCGTCTTAGCCTGCAGACATATACAACCTGTCCCATATAGGTGATGTTCAGTAGGCTTGACATCTCTTATGGGAGTCTGAGGGCCTGGAGGCTGGGGGAGAGTGACAAGTATGCTATTAAGGCTGTACTGACTCCGTGGGCATGAGCCTCAATGAAACCCCTGCAGTTCCTTCTCTGCAATTCAGTAGAACCTTGGGTCCTATTACAAAAGAAATCTGACATCCACTGGGACCTGCACCATCTGAAGAGCCTGAAATCTAAACCTCTGGCCTAAAAGCTTTTAGCTTCTACGAACAAATTAATGCAGAAGTAAAGTGGTCTCATTTTTCAGTTATAATTTTAGCCTAACCATAAAAAATCCATCTCGTCACCAGTGTGTAGGGGAAGCCTGGGAGATACCTTAAATTGTTGGCAGCCTGACATCTGCTGGGTGCAAATAAAGTCTGGTGCACATCGACCATTTCCTAGGAATTATTAGAAATAGACGGGGTCATTTACTAAGCTGAAATACACCTAAATTATCTGCAACTTCGCCCCGCTCACGCCGGGTCTAAAATTGTGGGCGGAGAAGGGGACAGGCCCGTCTCATTCACCATTTTCTAAACCTGTTTTAGGCGTAGAAAATGGTGTAAATTTAGAACTGGCGTTGGATGCGCCAAAGTTATGGAGAGGCCTGCGCCTCTTCATAACTTTGGCAGATCCTCCGCCAGCTATGGGACTTTATTAAGACTGGTTTCTAAAAGCCGGTCTTAATAAATGAGCCCCACAGTCTTTAGGATAGATCTGCAAAATCAGATAGTTGGGGATCTGACCCCCCCACCCCCGTCGATCAGCTATTGCGTCGGACCAGGCACCAGAACTTCACAGCTTTACATGTTGAGTAATGGGCGTGCTTGGTTACGGCAGCAACGCTCCCATCTGCTTGGTGTTTCGGTGTCTGGTTTCGATGCAGCACCTCTACTTCAAGTAGTTGATCATCAGGGCTTCTTGGAGTCAGACCCTGGCCTTCTGACATTGATGACCTATCCTAAGGATGTGATCCATATTAAACCCCTTCAAGTCAATGGGAACAACATAAATACATATGCAATTAGCTCACCAAGGCCAGTTGCCAGGAGTGTTTATGAGGGACTTGACTTTTTTTTATGCCAGGAATCCATCTTATACACTGCACAATAACACCATAGCTGAAATTGCCCTTTGTCTATTTGCAGGCTTGCATAGGGGTGACCATATGGCAAATTCTGCATATCTGAGATGTTTAATCCTTCACGTTTACACCAGTTCAGAACACTACGAGTTCAGCAGGCTTCTCGGTGCCAGGCAGATACGAGCTGGCTGTTAGGTTGTAAATAGTTAGAGCCACGTTGTGTTATGTCTTTGGTCTTGGCAGGTCAGACCGAGGATCGCTCTACACATGCCAACGCTTCGCTCCTGTTCTGTACAATAGAAATAAAACAACTTTCTCGCCTTTCCTGCTGGCTGGACGTAGTCAGTCTATTTGTTATCTCTGGCCCGGTTATACAGTGACTTCCCTGCTGTAGCTGATTATCCCCTACTATTCAAGACTGCGGCCATTGGAGAGCTGCCAGGGTCTCACTGATCCAGGTTATGTCACTCACTGCCTATCAATGGTCTCAAGCTCAGCAGGAAGGATGGGGAAGGAGAAAACTGCGGAAGTTCAAGAGAAGTCAGAGAGTCTCTGTGTGTCACTGTTTGCTGATTGTGGAAATATAACTACAGTATATCCCCAGCTATGTCCTTCAGAACATACATGCATATGATCGGTCAGTGTCTAGGTCTACATCTAAAAATTTAATAATTTCAATGACAACGTTTTTATCTTTTTTTAGAACATGGCGACACTGCCAACATAAAGCTCCCAGAGATTTAGTGAAGGGGTTTCCTTAACTGCCCATTCTATTATTTAATAACAGTACATAAAATTGGCACCCAACTCATGTCTACTGCTAACCACCCTAATAAAATTCCTTCTGACCAATAAACCACTCAACTAATCACAGGTGGGTCAGAGCTGAGGCCAGGGATTGGGTGAGTGGCCATATCCTGCGTGTCAACAGAGACCAGCAGAGGACCGAAAAGTGTCAGTACAAAATCAGTGGTTGTTCGGTAAGGTGTGTATGATTTCTTTTATTATTTTGCACCATGCATAGCAATAAAAAAATCTAAAAAAAAAAATGGACAATCCCTTTAAATTGGAAAAGTAATGAGTATCTTTAAGAGAAAAGCAGACAGCAGACTGAGCAAATCAGCTCATGGTGTGAATACCAGAAGTTGTAGGGAGAGCTACAGGTTTGAGACCTCTTGTGAAGGCTTGTATGCTTACAAATGTATTTAGGCAACATATTTATGAGCCTAGGCATATAACCAAGGGGTCTTGGTAGTCACGCTAGGTTCCTCGGTGAGCATGCCTTGGTGGGTGTGCTATGTTACTTAGTGAGCATGCTACATGCCTTTGTATGCTAGGCTTTTGGTTGGCATGGTAGGTTCCTTGATGGGTGTGCTAGGTGCACGGGTAGTTATGGCAGGCGTAACCAAGGTGTATTTCGTGCTCACGCTAGCTTCCTCAGTGAGCATGCTAGGTGTCTTGGTGGGTGTGCTAGGTTCCTTAGTGAGCATGCTATGTGCCTTGGTAGGTACGCTAGGCTTTTGGTAGGCTTGGTAGGCTCCTTTGTGGGTGTGCTAGGTGCATGTTTATGCATGGTAGGTTCCTTGGTGGGTGTGCTAGGTGCCATAGAAGGCTTGTATAGTTTCTTGGTGAGCATGCTGCATTCCTTGGTAGGTAGGTGTGCTAGATGCTTTTATGGTCTTCTAAGGTTCCTCAGTTGGCGTTCTAAATGCCATGACCAGGGTATTTCGATATATGGCTATAGCAGAAAATATAATGTTTGCCCCAGCTAAAGGATAGTTTAGAACTAACCCTGTTCGGGCCGTTTCATGGTATCATGTACAAAGCACATGACTTTTTGGAGATATCATTATTTTACAAAAAAAAAGATAAAAACAGAGAAAATTAAAAAAAAGAAAATATTATTTCGTGTTCTTGGCAGGGAAAAAACAACACGAAAGAAACAGATTTTGAAACTGCCAACTTTAAAACTACTTATAAGTCATTGCCAAATCAAAATAAAGTTTGCCTTTGAGTCTCGGTTCACTAGTTCAAACCACTTTAAATAGTGAGAGAATAACGTGTTGTGAAGTTGTGTTTTTTCAGTCTGGTTAATCATTTCTCTCTGAAGCAGCCCGTAACCGATTAGGTAAATTACGTGTCAATGTCAACATCAGTGACCATGAGAGCAGTGTGTACAGGGTCTTACTATAGGATTTACTGTACAGATCCTAATGAACATTAGGATGGTTATAGACTGGTTCATCCTGGGTTTCTGAGTCAGTTTTTGGGGATGTGATGTCACCACACCTGGTTTTCTTTTAGCTAAGAATTCGTGGACACAAGTGTATTGTGGTTCCATCCAACCTCTGACTCGCAGGAAGATGGAATTTGCCATCTATAAACTTACTGAATATGAAACCTAACTATATCTCCATATGCTTCTGATTTCATGCACATGAATCCGATTACACGGCATGTTGGTGAACAATTTTTTTCTAGGAGATATGCTTCTGTAAAACATCTAGTATTCCATACCGTAGGATACATTTTATTTCTGGGGTCTCAGAAAAGTGGTTTACAACTAAAGTATAATCCGAGGAGTCCAGTATAGGAGTAAAAAAAATGTTAAGTTCATCCATAATAACAAATCTTCTGCTTCTACTGGGAGTTATACCTATTATCCATATGGGTGTCCTTCCTATGACCATTAAATCCACCTTTCGGTTTTGCAACTTGGTGTGGATCAATTCAGGAAATTCTTTCAATTTAGAGAGTGAAAACCGTACTTTCATATAGCTTTGAGACAAATCAAAAAGGAAGAGATGTAAACCATTACTTAGGTGTGATGAACCCCAATAAGAAATAATGGAAATTTCAGAGTTTGTAAGTCAACCGAAAGAAAACTGAAAAGTCACCTACGGGTATAGAGGATGCTTGGTTTGACTAAAGTTATATTTTGTGTAGGGTATCCAAGCCTTAAAAGGGTTTTCCAAGACTTTAATACTGATGAAGTGATGACCTATCCTATAGGTCATCAGTATCTGATCGGTGGGGGTCCATGATCAACAGTTTGAGAAGGCACCGTTGCTCCTGTGAGTGCCGCGGCCTTCTCCATGCTCGCCAAGCACAGTGTCGTACATAGTACAGCAGCTGGGCTTGGTACTTGCAGCTCAGCCTCATTCACTTCTATGGGACTGAGCTGCTCCTAGGCAACGTGACTGATGAACGTGTCATCAGTGGCCTAGGAAAAGCTGATCGGACCCTCACCGATTAGATACTGATGACCTATCCATCAGAAAACCCTTTAAGTATGCTACTGGATGATCTAAGTACCATAAGTAAAGGGCAATTTATAATGAGTCAAAGGGATCTCTGTATTTGTTCATATGTCATACCACATCTGCCTCTAGTCTGATGTCAATGGAGATAGGACAGAATCCATGTATAGCAACGCTTCTCGAGAAGTCAAAACCCTCAACTTTTGAGTCCAATTTCACCAATGACATACAAAATGATATTGGATAAAATTTACTGAATATTAATTGGTTTCTAATAAATATTCATGATACTCAGTGGATGGGTGCCCCAATCCCTCATTACTAGGACCTGTACAAGATGCTGGCACCACTCCTAGAAAGTCAATTTTCTTGGCCAAACTAAGGGCTCCTACTCAACTTACTTTTATCCTGTCTGACAAGCAGCTTGGCTATCTCCCTTCAGAACTCATTTTTTTACTATACTTTTTTATAAGCACACATGAAGTCCATTGACCTAATTCCTTAGATCTTCTATATGAACTGTAAGAGGCTCTTGCATTACAAATAAACTGAGATTCCATAAAGGGTATTGCAATGTGGAGCAAGGTTATGAAAGCATCTTCAAGGCTATACTGACAGCAATAGAAAGAAATTTGGGAAATCTCAGCAGTCTAAACAGTCTTGGCAAAGGCCACCACCGCCACCACCACAATCAGTTCCTTCCCTCATATCCTACTACAACAAGGAAGCAAGGTCCAAGTCAGATGGATCCTATCATACTAACAGTTGTGTAGTCTATAAGTACCTAGAAGAACGTGATGGAACGCCTGTGCAGTATATTATATTTTTGCCTGCATTGTTGTGCTAAGTGCAAATGTGATCTTAGCCAAGGTTTACATAATGAGTAGTGTTGATCGCAAATATTCTAATCACTAATTTTTTATTGCGAACATCGGCACTTCGAGAATTCGCGAAAATCTAGAATATAGTGCTATATATTCGTAATCGCAAATATTCTATTTTTTTTTTGTTTTAATCAGTACTACTGCTTCTTGCTTGTGGGCCAATGAGAAGGCTACAATATCTTTGTCTGAGCTCAGCAACATCCCTAGCAACCAATAGGAAAGCTGCCTACCCCTTACTATATAAGAACCTCCCCAGAAGCCATTTTCTGCAGTTTTTTTTACAGTTCTGAGAGAGAGAGAGCAGTGTCATTGCTGTGCTCTGTGCTTTCATCTGGATCCTATTACATTAGATAGTTAGCTCACATATATATAATACAGATAGTTAGTGGGAGATAGTCAGTGTAGGTTAGATAGTGATATAGTGCAGCTGATAGGTTCCAGTGCAGGGTGTTAGGCAGTGTGATAGGGAATTACTGTTTCTCTGCTGTCCATACATACATGCTACAGACATAGTGCTGTGATGTCACAACGATACTTAGTGCGCCAATCAGTAATATCTACTCAGACCTGATAAAATGTGAAGTTGCACTTATTGGGGGGAAAAAGTGTGCATCATTTTTGCCGATTTGCGCAATCGCGAAAATAATGACTGGAGATCACGAATTCTAGAATTTGCGGATTTATTGCCAATGTTATGCAAAAAATTCACAAAATATCGTGAAAATGAATATTGCCTATGTCGCTCATCACTAATATTGAGGCATTTGTAATCAGATCTTCTAGTGGTGTTGGAACTTATTGACCTTAGTCATAACAGAGGATGTCTCATGAAGACAACCTTTTTCCTCATGTCCATCCTTCTCTGGTGACCCTGCCTGTCCATTTGTTGCATGGCATACAATACCCTATAGTAGATGCTCTGGAAATGAAAGAACAGATGTGGTTTTGATGTGGCCATGACTGCTCAGCTACTGTCATTGCCACATCGGGGTCTTTTACGTTCGTAAAACCATAAAAAAACATAGCCAACCAGTTATTTCCCATGAAGTAACAGTATTGCAAGTCATTCATCTGAATTGAGCATATGAGTAATACATAGAAAGGTTAAAGGGGTTTTCCGGAAGTCCAATACTGATGGCCTAGCCTCAGGGCAGGCCGTTAGTATGTGATCGGTGGGAGTTTGACAGCTGACACCTCAACATATCAGCTGCTTGAAGAGGCTGCGGTGGACGCTACAGCCAAATCATAACACACTAAGCACAGCGCCATATATTGTATAGTGGCTGTGCTTGGTATTGCAGCTCAGCCCCATTCACTTGAATGGAGCTGAGCTTCACCCAGGCCATGTGACCGATGAATGTGATGTCAATGACCATGGAGCTGCACTGGCCCTTTCAAACAGCTGATAGATGGGGTGCAAGGAGTCAAACCCCCCCCCCCCCCCCACACACACACACACTGATCAGATATTAATGACCTATTCTGAGGATAGGTAATAATAATATGAAACTCCGTTCACGACAATACACGGGCACCGTCCCGTTGTCATTCCGCATCACAGATGCGGACCCATTCATTTCAATGGGTCCGCAAATCCGGAGATGCGGAACGGAAGCACGGAACACTACGGAACCACTACGGAGGGCTTTCTGAGGTTCCGTTCCGTGCCTCCGCACTGCAGAAAGATAGAACATGCTCTATCTTTTTGCGGAACGGAGGGATCGCGGATCCATTCAAGGAAAATGGATACGGTCGTGTGAATGTAGCCTAAGGGCTCATGCACACGTACGTATGTATTTTTCGGTCCGCAAAACATGGATCCACAAAAAATATGGATGACGTCCGTATTGCATCGTTTTTTTCTGGCTGATCCGTTGTAACAATGCCTGTCCTTGTCTGGAAAACAGACAAGAATAGGACATGTTCTATCTTTTTTGTTGAACGGCCATGCGGACACACAGAAAAGGGATGCACATGGAGTTATTTCCGTTTTTTTGCGGACCCATTGAGGTAAATGCAAAAAAATAAATAAAATGAACAGATACGGCAAAAAAATAAGTTTGTGTGCATGACCCTAAGTGTGTTCGCTATGGGTCCCATGGCTCTGACGGGGGGTGGGGGTGGAGTGTTCATGTTCCCGATTTTTAACTCAGATTTTATACCGCCTGTGTAGAGCTTCTCTGTGATGGAGAATCGTATTCTAAAATATTATAATATCTTTTATTAGTGAATCGCATTCCTCCCCCATCTTATAAATTATATTATAGAATTTGTGATTCCAACGTGGAAGGAAGGGGTCAAGAGGAGGCGAACTGAGGAGATAAGTCGCCCCACTGCGGTCTGTACTTATCTGGCTCAGTGAACCGTGTGATTCGTCTTTGTTGGGTAAACCCTATGAGATTTACACGCCTGGTGTCATTGTTCCTGTACACATCCACAACCTTTCATGATCACTCGGTCCTATGACACCCCGAAGAGTGCTCTGTGTCTATCCCTCTGATGACCCGAGCTTGTGAACAGACGGAGAACCTCAGGCCTGGAATTCATTGACGGGTATTCTGGTTCCTAATGCAGCTGGTTAGAGTGTTTGATTTGGCCACAGAACAGAAACAGCGCTACATACCAATTTCATGAGCGACGGTGAAAGCTGCATGGAGGCCGTCATCTTCAATTACCGCACAGCTGCGCTCCGGAGAGCATATGGTCCCCACGTCTGCCATTCCCAGGGTATCACATGAATGATGCCCACATAAATCCTGCCCAAGAAGAAGGGAAAAAAATAAGTCATGCAAATCTTGTTTTCTTACGTTAAACAGTGAGTAACAAGGTGTTGTCAGCCACTTACACAGACAGAGCCTGCGGCCGGTGGATTACAGGCATCACCTGTCTCTATAACAGGCACTTCCTCGCCAGAGAACCTTCACATTTCCGTATTATGCAGACTGGAGTAGTATAAAAACAAGCACGCCAGAGATGTTTAACCTGTCTCATCCTTTTTACAGGAGGGAGACAGAGCTCAATATCTTCTACATCAATTTAAAGGGCATCTGTCAGCAGTTTTGTACCTATGACACTTGCTGACCTGTTACATGTGCGCTCGGCAGCTGAAGGCATCTGTGTTGGTCCCATGGTCATATGTGCTCGCACTGCTGAGAAAAAGGATGTTTTAATATATGCAAATGAGCCTCTAGGAGCAATGGGGGCATTGCCGTTACACCTAGAAGCTCTGTGCTCTCTGTGCAAATGCCACATCCACTGAGCTTTAATTGACAGGGTCAGCTGTGATCACGTTTTCACTGCCCGGCCTGTCAATCAAAGTAGAGAGGGTGCAGCAGTTGCAGAAAGACTTCAGCCTCTAGGTGTAACGGTAACGCCCCCGTTACTCTTAGAGGCTCATTTGCATATATTAAAACATCATTTTTTTCAGCAATGCGGCACATATGAACATGGGACCAACACAGATGCCTTCAGCTGCCAAATGCACATGTAACAGGGCAGCCAGTGTCATAGGTACAAAACTGCTGATAGATGCCCTTTGAAAAAATAAAATAAAAATAAGATAGATATATATATCTGGAGTAATGCACAATTATATTTACTACATTACTGCAAAAAATATGGTGTTATTTTTATCCTCTATTTACTTACCTATCCGGAGGACTTGTCTCTTCCCTATCTGTGGGTGGGCAGCAGCTCATGAAGCACCTGCATCTCCCATGGGCACATTGCAATCAGCTCTTGTTAACCCCTTCCTACCTTGCATAGAAAATAGTCCCTCATGCACAGCCCAGACAACGGTTCCCCTAATACATAGCACTACAGTACATCATCCCCTCCTAAATTTCCCTCTCCACTCTCTATATACCTCTAGGCACGGACAATGGAATGAATGAGAGGTGTCCTCAACCTGCCCCACTATGAAATCACTACACCAGCACTGAGGGGAGGGGGGCAGGGAACTACTGAGCATGTTCATCCACCGCAGAAGAAGGTGGACCAGAATTTTGGGACTTGGACCACCACTGGTGGCATCCCAGGCAATCATACATTAATCACAATTTTATTTTTACATTTTTGCAGTAATGGAAATTAGCTGTATATGCCTTTATCGTATTTATGCCTGTGCTTATATGGTGCAGTATGAAGAAGAGCTGCAGTGTAAAGAATGGGGAAGGGATGTAACAGTCCTCACCTCTTAAATGACAGCAGCACACATGAAAGCTAGAACCAGCCCTGTACGTCACATGGATTCAGAGATTGCTCCAATTGCTCTGCTAGATTAATTTCAAGCCCAGGGGCCCTGTCATTACTCAGGGGGCATGCCCTTTCTACTGCAGCTGGCAACATTTGATGGATGCAATTGCGCATGTGCGTCCACAAGGTGGACAAAGAAATTAGGAAAAGAGCAAGCACCAGGTGGCGCTATACAGATAGATTTCATTGAACAGCTCAGTACATGTTTAATGACATAGAATTCTGATCTAAGTGCTGGTTTGCAAACTGTAAAATATTTTTCGTCGGAGAACCCCTTCAATGATTTGAGTCTCCTATCACGCGGATGCATTCACCCAAGGTTCGGTGCTGAGTTTTTCTTGAGGGGCCGTAATGCATGTCTACTCAAGTGGTTTTCCAGGCTTTTAATATTGATGACCTATTCTCAGAATTAGTCATCCATATCAGATCGGCGGGGGTCCGCCACCCGGCACCCCGACCAATCAGCTGTATGAGGAGACGACGCATGCAGTGTGCAGGTGCCGTCTCCTGTCTGTCTTCATGCTCACCGCTGCTGTCTATGGCAAAGAGAGCAGGAAGATATAGATATATGGATAGATAGATAAGATCATACTTCTGATCAGTGTCGGACTGGGGTGCCTAGGGCCCATCAGTAAAATTTATTTTGGGGGCCCACCGTATGGATACATTCAAATATTACCTGTTCACACAGCAGCAAGATGCTACCAGATGATTGAATATAGGGGCCCCTTTTGGAACTTTGAGAAGGTAGGTCCTGGGGAGAAGAGGACACTGGTAGCTTTCCTCTATACCTAGAAGTCATCTCAGCTCTGATCGTGTCTATAATAATAAACTGAGTAGTGTCTTTAATAATCTATCACGTTTTTTATATGAGCATCAGCTGGTTGAGGTGCTGTACATTGTGTATATGTCTGTAGTGCAGTAAGTCTAATGTGCCACTTGTGCAGGGGGTGGGAGACTAGGGGCCCACCTTGCTCAGGGGCCCACCGGGGGATTCACCTGTACCCCTGTGAGCCAGTCTGAGCCTGCTTCTGATATATCTGAATGCATAATATGTGGGAAACTACTACTGATGTTTTGGCCATAACATATTTACATATTATATATTCTAAATATATGATAATATATGCAAATATATTATTGCTAAAAACATATACAGTAAATGTGTAAATTAAATTTAGCCTCTATTTCTGAAAAGATTCCGACGGGATTGGAACTCACAACCTTCTACATAACATCCCAGAATGTTAACCTCTACACTATACAGCTGCGTGGCCAGTTGCAAAAAATATATATATGAGACTACTGCTGTATAGGAATACTTACTACTAGTTTTTATTACTATTATTATTATTAAAGTAACTGGCCTTGCAGCTCTATAGTGTAGTGGTTAGGATTCTTGGCTGTACTGTAGAAGGTTGTGAGTTCGAATGCTGCCAGAAATTTTTCAGAAATAGAGGCTATATTAGATTTAAATACATTGGGGTGTCCCCAAGCACTGACTCCATATATGGACATAGCCATATATAGAGTCAGAGCAGGGACTCCTAAGCCGAACTAGAGTCCCGACACCCTCCCTTCTTCAGAGCAGGGGGTGCCTGGTTTAATGTTTGGGTTCTCCTATTGGCTTCCATTGTGTTCGGGTGCTCTGTGCTTTGGTGCTCGACCAACACTAGTAATCAATAGTAAAGCCCGGAAAACTCCTTTAATATAGAAATGATGCGGGAAGGGGGGCATAGAATTAAATGGAGAGGGGGCGTCAATTCATTTAATGTCTACCTTGATGCAGCAGCCGCATATCATAAAAAAAACCCCTTTAAGTTCCCCTTTATCATAATTCATAGCACGCAAAGTAGTATAAATGACAAACCCAGCTCTGCTACATCTAAATACCCTCACAATCTACAAAAATAGAAATCATACGCTGCACCTAATCACAGGTTGGAAGTACTTTTACTCGACTCCTGCCACGAGCGAGGTTCCATGCCGGGTGACACAGCGTGTAGAGACATTCCTGCAATACAATTGCTAGAATTCACGTACAACATAAAAAAAGCGGATCGTCTACAAATTCCTGTTTTATAATCGACCGTGATGCTGAAGCTTGTCTGTCACCAACCTGCCGCTAGGAATCAGTGCGGCTGAGGCGAGATGATTAGACGCGTATCGGTAGCTGCCTCATCACAGGTGACAGGATTAACATACGTGTACGAACGGCTGGCGATCCTGCTTACTTCTATTAAGCCGTTCACTCCGCGCCATATGCTCTCGTGTTTTTCTTTTTTTTTTTTCTTTTTTTTTTTTTTTTACTTTATCATCTGGAGAATTTCAGGAATACTGCAGCCGGCTGATAAGGAGACCTTTGATTTAATTACAAAAGACTTTGGTATCAGAGTCACTTGACTGTACTCTGCGAGACCGGCTTCTTCCCTCCGCCTGTGACTGCGAAAATTTGATTTTACGCCGTTCGGACAGGGACTAATTGTTCCCATAAAAATTCTCCGTACACCACGTCGGCTCTGAAAGAGCTGAACATTATTATTAGGAGCTTTAATGTTTTCCGAGATATGTCACTTCCTTTAGAAGGACCTATAAAACCGCAATGAAAGAAGCCTACAGAAGAGGGAAAATATGTTGTTTTCAGTTATAATTAAAGGGGTTGTCCCGCGAAAAATACGTTTTCAAACCAGCACCTGGAGCTGAATACTTTTGTAATTGCAGGTAATTAAAAATTTGGCATAGCCACTGAGTTATTCAATAAAAATCTATCTGTATAGCGCCACCTGCTGTTTGTTTGTTTTTCTTATGGTCGCACATGCTCAGTTCTATCCTTCAACTGCCTCCTGAGCTGTGATAGGGAGAAAGCTGCAGCAGAAAGGACACGCCCCTCAAGCTGCCATCTTCATATAAATGTAGAAGAGCAGTTGGAGCAATGAATGGAGAGATCTCTGGACCCATGTGAGGTACAGGGCCGGTTTTAGCTTTGTTAGAAAGAGATTGTCATGTGCTATAGGATGTCTGATTTTAATTTGTTTTGCGTTAATCATGGGATAACCCCTTCAATAATTGTGGAGCATATCACACCCAAGCAGGAGAAAGGCTGAGTTCACATCACCATTTATCTTTCCGTTCTTCTGATCTGTCAGAAGAAGAGAGAGGAAAAATAAAAACCGTATCAGTTGCATCAGTTGTCATAGGTTTTAGCCATTTCTGTCCGAGATCCGTTTTTTTTAGACAGAAAAAAAGATCCTGCAGAGAGTACTTTTTTTCCCATCTAAAAAACAGATTTCAGGCGGAAATGGCTCCAACTGATGCTACAAGATCCGTTTTTTACAGGATCCTATTTTTTTTTTCTCTTCTTCTCACGGCTCAGAAGAACGGAAAGCTAAACGGTGATATGAACTTAGCCTAAGACGGGGGCGTACACGATACCAGTCCTAATAAGTCTCCCCCAAAGACTTTTCCCTTTAGAGGCTCACCTCTTTTACACCCGTTATTGCTTTATATTTATGAATAAAGACTTTCTCCAGATTTGAAATGAAGGCAATGTATGAGGCTTCTGCTCAAGGTCAGACTGACCTTGAACCCCACCGCTCAGAGGATGCTGCATCCCTAGGAAATAAGGGACCTGGGAGAAATAACGAAGATCCATTCAGGCCAAGAATAACAGGAATCTATGTATTCGATGCAATCATGGCCTAGATAAGGAGGTCATAGATCTTTCTATTTCCCGGGTTATAATGACATTACTTGAAACATTTCCAGTGATTTTCCCCGTATTGGGCTTTCCTTTCTTGTCCTTCTTATATAAGGAGGTATTAATAGGAGCGGATTACATAATACGTAGATTTACCTTTCATGATGGATTTTTACAGTCAGAGTAACCGAGGAAAATGTCATGGTAACTTGATGATAAAATCATGAAGGAACATGGCAACAGATTATTACAAGATGTGCTATTTAAATCCTAACCGGGAAACGAGGAGGACGGATAGCGCGCCAGCCAAGAAAGTGACAGCTTTTTATTACATTTTCACATTACGGTATATACTCTTCTATAATAGTTCACAGTACCAGTAACTATTGCATAAAATTGTATAGTATGTGTTTCTCAGGCCTGTGGATGTCATTCTATTTTTTGACTAGGACCGCTAGGGTCAGTGTGCGGACTCGAGAGATGAATGAATTGATTTGTAACTATCGATTTGTCTCATTAAGCCCGATTTTGCAAGGGAGAGCGCCCCCTAAGCTGAGGATGCTCTCCCCACCACTTGAGATATGGGGTCGGACATTTCAGCCGGACTCACCAATTTCGCTCCTGCACCGGTGCTTCGAGAGCACAGTCGCCGTTTCAGTAGCGAAAGCAGGGCCTCAGCGCATGTGCCGCTACTAGGAGCAACAGCGCAGGCCCAACATTAGTAGGGCCAGCCAAAATGTCCAGCCTTGTTAACCAAGCAGCGAGGGGGGCGTGCTTCCTCCACTTCGGGGACACCCCATCGCAGATGCAATTCTTATGAATTGATTCGCTCATATCCACTCTGTTCACATCGAATTTTTTTACGTGTCTAGATACACAAATTGCGGTCCCCAATGCCCAGGCACCGACCGTAGGGCCACCGTATATGGACACTGGACCCATTCATTTGCACCGCAAAAAAGTAGGCATGGACAGAAAACCACAGAATCACTCCGTAGTTCTTCCCTTGGGGTTCCGTGCCTCCGTTCCGCACCAAACCATATCTTCCGGATTGCGGAGCCATTCAAGTGAATGGGTCCACATCTATGATGTGGTGCACAAACGGCCTGTATGGTGTTTGCGGGCCCCAATATGGGCACCGGCCGACAACGGTCATGTGCATGAGCCCTGAGGCTGAGTTCACACTTCGGTTATTTGGTCAGTTATTTGCATCAGTGATTGGGAGCCAAAACCAGGTTTGGGTAAAAACACAGAATAGATGCAGATCTTTACATCACACCTGATCTCTGAGTAGGCTTCCCTATGGGTTTTGGCTCATGGTAAGGATCTATTTATATGTCCGCACTTTGAGTCCAGATCCGTTCCGCAGTTATGCGGAACGGGTTTGTACCCATTCATTTTCAATGGGGCTGTAAAAGATGCGGACAGGAATAGGAATCCTCTATATAGTGCCGGCCATGTGCAGTGTCAGTGTTTTGCAAAACACTACGGACGTCTGAATGGACCCTAACTGATAGGTGTGAAGCCTGACAAGTCCATAGTCCTCCATGCACCCAGCATTGGCCATAATAGTATGCTTTCTGCATACAGAATGCCTATACAGCGGGATATGTTGTGGGGGGTTACCAGGACTGAAATACTGATGATCTATCCTCAGGATCGGTCATCAATATCTGATCGGTGGGGCACTTCCACTGTTTAATTATTGGCATCAGCCATTTTTCAGCCCTGAAGACAGGAAAGATGAAGAAGGAGGATTAGATGACCCCAGGTGGTACCGGTGTACAATATATACAACCACAGGCATTTGCTGCCAGAAAACAAGTGTTCGTCCAACTATCAATACCCCTTCAAACAACTGATGGACAGGGAATCAGTCACCAACTGATTTGGCAATGATGAACCATAGGTTATCAATATTTAAGTCCAAAATAACCCCAAATCCTCTGCATTGACTTAGTGAAATGTAAAATTCTAGATGCCTGCAGTCACCACTAGAGGGTGGTACTTATTGCATACTGAAATGCATTAAATTTAATAACAACCTAGTATACTGTGTGCTCTTAAGCTCCCTCTAGTGGTGGCTGGAGGCAGACAACATGTTATCAATTAACACTTTGTCAGTACAAAGGATTTGTTTTAAAAAAAAAAGGCCAGTATATTATGAAATGAGTGATCTGTAACTGAATGATGGACCTAAAAATGGAAGTTATGGAGTCAGAACAGGGACTCCTAAGCCACGGACTCACACTGAGGAATTCCCTCACTGTACAGCGATCTTCTGCATAAAAGTACAGCGTGGTTTTCGGCCGAGCATGCTCGCTCAACACTAGTCACACTCCCTTTTTTTCCTCACACACAAGCAGGATTGAAGGGATTAGAAATGTGTGAGTGAGGCCTACAAAGGTTCAGCAACTGTTCTAAAATGATCATTTATTCAGTTTCTTGATAGACAGGTGGAGAGAGATTTATTAAGCCTGGGGTTAAATGTGCTATTCTTATCCTGAAGTTCCTCGGAATGAAATATGACAAATCTGCTGAATACCTCTTAATAAATCTGGTACATCGTGGACTATCCTAAAGACAGAAAATAGAATCTACTCTGCTGCTACGGGCAGGCATAGATTTCAACTGCAATTACCCTGAGCACATCAGAGGACTGTACATATTACACAATATCCTGAGCTCGATATTGTCTATAGTCAATTGGTCAGTGCCATCATTATACAATAAATATCTATAATGAAACATTCCCTTGAAGAAGAAGACTCATGATTCCAAAACAAAATAAGAAAATTGTTGGTTTGTCCCAGGGGCGTAGCTAAAGGCTCATGGGCCCTGGTGCAAGCAAGAATTCAGCTTGGGTCCCCCTTCTCTCAAAGCTTTGTGACCAGGGGACAGGGAAGCACATAGCCTTGTGCTATCTGAGGCAAAAATTGAAATGGCACCCCACCACCACCACCATGCCAAATTCTTGACCAGCATGCATTTTCTATAATACTGGTGTCTTCTTATGCGGCTCAAGGGTCTTTGGGCCACCACAGACTCCTGGGCCCAGTAGCGACTGCTACCTCTGCACCCCCTATAGCTACGCCCCTGCTTATCCCCTAACCACTGGATAGCACAAGCTCTCGGCTATCTCCAGCAGTCCCCCATAGATGAATGGGGTGGCGGCTTGCATGCATGGCCACCGTTCCATTAAATAAGAGAACACTGGGTACCTATTTGTGTTTGAGAGTGCTTGGCACTGTGGATAGGAGATAATGGGAGAACCCTTTAAAATGTTTACCTTATAGGGGCATCTACCACACTACAGTAGGTGTGAAGATAACGTAGATCACACACCTAAGTTGTACAAAGACTCTATTCAAGGGACCTTTAGAGAATGGGGCTTAGCACTTTTGGAATGGTGCATCATTCTTCACTCCTTGGGCAATGTTACCAAGTAAGGGATGAGGAATTGGCCCAAGGATCTTGGATTAGGTGTAAAGGTGAGAAACACACACCAGATTTTGTGAGGCCACTTTGCCAGGAAGAGCAGTGATATCATTTAGGGGAAACATGCTCTCCCTGGATTACCAAGTGTCCATCAAGGCACTAGATTCTGCAGAACGTATAGGCTACTCTTTTATATCATATAATGTATACTGTATACCGATATATATATATATATATCGGTCAGCTGAAAGAAAATCTGTGTACATTCATCACAAGCAGCGTTGTGGGCATGACATTGTGTGATTACGCTGGCATTTTAGTTCTCTGCTTCAAAATATACAGATGTCCTCCTGAAATCTGAAGCTAAAATTAATATTGATTTCCCGATCAGAGGTCCAAAATGTCATTGTTCCCAGCACCAGAAGAATAATGTTGCTTTCATTGATTTTCTCAGTGCGATATTACTTTTGACGCTATGTTTCACAGGTTTTAGTAGAAATCTAACCAGCACGTTTGTGGTGGTTGTACAAGAGATAAAAAACTATCCTGTCATTAGCCCTCCTAAAAATCAAGAGGTGACCAGTAAATAAAAATGAATGAGATGAGCTGCAGTGAATGGATGATCCTCTATGAATGAGGGTAAAATGACATATTCCCTTTGCTGTGAAGATCAGTGGGGGTCCTACAGATCAGAACATCACCGACTAAACATTGATGGCCGACCCTAAGGTGCCATTTAGAAATGAACAAATCAATTTGTTAGAATTGATATTTGACATCAATTTTATCAGAGAGAGAGGGAGATATTCACCTACAGGATAAGTCTTATCAGGCAAGCCTCTTCTAAGTATACATATTAGCTTTCCTTCCAAAAAGAACAGAAAGCTAAGCCTTGGATGCCACCGGATAATAGGTCTTAATCCAATATCTCAATGCTTAGCCTTTTAAACAGGACTTGAAGCATACATTAGAATGTCTCTCATCAGTGCAGAGCAGAGAAAACTGGCTTAGCTAGGTGAGTAGCATTGGTACTATTTCTCCTTATGGAGAGGACCTGAGCACTTAGTGGGTGTGAGGAGTCTTAAAGGCTAGACAATGCTCCTCTTGGTCTCTGGGAAAACATATGCACATTAGATTACCTTGGTAAAGGAGAGGAAGAAAGCTAAGGGTGGATTTGTGTTCAGATTCAGTTTCAGAAAATACAAATAATTTTGAGAAATTTGCTCATTCTTAGTGCCACATCCTCTTACGATAGCAGCTGGTTTATCTTTTGTGTCTGGAAGTCTGTGTGGTTATGTCCCAATCTTGGCTCCTGGTCTTAATCCCACATCCAGGCGCGGTATGTCTTCTGTGTTTGCCCTTCCTAGTTCTGATTCTTGTTGTTTGTTAGATCTTGATATCAGTTTCTCCTTGGGACTTCTTTTGGTTGCTGCTTTGGTTACAAAGTCTGGCAAAATCATCTCTTTAATGATCCTGTCCTCCAGCGATTTTCCTGCTTCACATACTGGTCCTAACCCTGGCTTGAATCCTGATCCAGTCCTGTCTTGCTCTTTTTTCGCCTACAGTTGATGGGAGTTCACACTGAGGTTATGAACTGGGGACTTGTACACCGAAGATCGTAACCTATTTCAAAGCCATATTTAACCAGAAACCCAGCAGGTTTAGTGTTTTGGCAACAGTTGTGTTGCGCTCACATTAGGTTGAATGCCACAAAGAAACCGAATGCAGTCACAATGTGTCATTGCAATCTTCATGTCATGTGATCAAACCTTTTATGTTACCGTAACCTAAATGAAAAACTTGGGGGGACATTTATTAAGACCGGCAATTTAGACGCCAATCTTAGTCCCTGTCAGCTGCCGCTTGACGCACCTAAGTTATGTAGAAGCACTGGCCTCTACATAACCTAGGTGCTTTACCGGCGGCCGTGCGACTTGCTTAAATCTACGCCAGCTCCCTTGCTGGTGTAGATTTAAGTCATTTTCTACTACAAAAAACAAAAACAGGCATATAAAATGATGAATCAGATGGGTCTGCCAGCCTTCCCCAAACCACGTCATGCCCCCTTTTTCCACCACATCGGAAAAGTGGCGTGAGCAGGGAAAAGTCACAGTTTCAGCCCCTTTGTGACCAAATCTGCGACAAAAGTACACCAAAAAGTAGCGTACGTCCCATAATAAATGATCTCCTTGGTCAGAAGGTCCATGCAGTTCATGGTGACTGTGAAATTGGTGGTGAAAAGCACTAACAAGGTTACATAACTGCTTAGCGCTACCTTTCGTACCTCTTCCAGCTTCCTATATCATATCTCATAGTATTCTTCCATTTGCATTAATATTATTTCACTTTTTTAGAATATATCGCCAACTGCACCAAGGTTGTGATAAGCTTCAGGATGGATAACCTGGCAACAAAAGCGAATGTACAGAGTCACTCCAGGTAATGTTTATGACAAATTCCAAAGTTTCACTTGTGCGCCTGGCTCTAAATTTTCCTGTGTTCCGCTAATGCATACCTTCAGTGCATTTCCCAGTTACCAACCACTCGTGAGATGTATTTCACTGACAGATGAAATGCAAATATTATTTCTTTCACACATAGACACCAAGTTCAAAGCTGACTTCACTGGTAAACAGGAATGGAAAATGTACCTCATGCATTTGCTTCATGGCGGGTAAACATGCCATTAGAAGACGACATCTGGACGTCCAAACTTAGGCAAAGGCAGCAGTCACAGCCCATCCAAACACCGAGACGGTCGTTTAGCGTCTCGTTTCCAAGCAACCAACTTTATACATGAAAAACACATTTGCTAAAGTTGGACCGCTCTACCCACTGCATCGAAAAAATAAAAAAATGGCTGAGATCATTTCGGAGGAATATGTAATCTCAATATCCAAGGTGATTTCTCCTTTTCGTGCCATTCATGGTAATAGATTTGTGTTCATTCTTCATCTGAAATAAAAGGTTAACTCAGGCAAGCCAGCGTGAATATCATTTTTCCAAAAGGGCCTTCAATATTACAATAATGCAGACGTCGTAACTGCAAATTCCAAACCCTTTGCTTCATTGTTCCAAACATATTTAGGAAGCTGACTTCTCCTGGGGTTACGGTGCGTTGGACGAACCGTTGTAGCATATGTTTTGAGTTAGTTGCATGAAGTTTACTGGGACTACCTATTGTAGATCATGAAAACAAATACTACATTGTATATTTTACCATCTAAATTTAACGCTTTGTTTATGTGAACCAATTATAATTTCACAGACTTTCATCTTAGGGGAAACCACTTGCCAAGGGAAGGTGGCCAAACTTCAGGCTTACACGTTCTCCTAGAATATGATCTAGAGTTTCTTAATCAGATTAAGACCATCGGTGGGGAGGGAGGAATGGGTCATCTGCAGTCTCATGGTGACTTATAAATAGAACAATGATTTTGCTTGGGTCATAAAGCTTCACCAGGATGGATCAGAATATAATGCAAAAAGAATTCTCAAGAGGAAAGTGGAGAAAAGCAAAAGTACCCGCTAAGAAGCAGTTCCAGCTCTGGAAGTTATGCCATGCCATCTGGACGAGTGGTTTCCACAAGGCATTCCAGGGACATTTTTTCCAAACCTCTGATGTGGAAATGAATTTATAAACTCTGAGGTTGGCATGCAACATCTAACATGAAAAGAAGAGACGGGGTGAATGTAATGCATTGGAAACTGACGATAGTGTCACGTTTGAAGAATCTGACGATGGATGGATTTGTCTGGGTCACCAGGGGCCATTTAGCTTTAGGATTATATCTGGGCCACCAAGGGAGGTGACTTCCTCTTGAATAGCCATTGCACAATGACTGCTTGTTGCAAATAAATACCGTACTTTGTGGGCAATGAGTCTTACAGTCTGATGATGTCCTACTGACTAGTCATTACAAAATGTTATCAACTATTTCTTCTCTTTTCTTCCTGATGCTATTTCAAGAGGTTCTGCAGTAGGTTAGACAAACATAGGGAGATAAACCCACCTGTGTATGAGTAAACACCATGTCCTCCCACCTCTATGAAAAATCAGCTAAAGGTTAAAGGTATATTTAGAAAGCCAAGATCGAATCTTCCAGGAGCTGCTTCTATTAATGGAAGCTGACAGCCATGTGTACTACATATGGAGGACCACAGGTGCATTAAATGGGTTGTCTAAGTTTTTTATATTGATGACCTATCCTCAGAATAGGTAATCAATATGAGATAGGTGGGAGTCTGACTCCTGGCACCCCCGCTGATCAGCTGTTTGAAGAGGCCTCGGCGCTCCGGTGAATGCTGCGGCCTCTTCCTAGTCCAGTGATGTCATGATCACCAGTCACGTTACCCGCAACTCAGTCACAATGAAGTGAATGTAGCTGTGCTGCACTACAAAGCGCAGCCACTATCCAATGGACCACGTGAGGAAGCCATGGTTCTAACCAAAGTACCACAACCTCCTCAGCTGAACAGTGGGGTCCTGGGTGTTGGTTCCCTAGTCAATCTGATATTCATGATCTCTCCTGAGGATAGGTCATTAAAATCAGAATCTCGCAAAACCGTTTTAAATACAACAGACAGCTGGCACATCCATTCATGTCCAGTTGGTGCATTTATATTGAAATTACATTGAGGTAAGACCAATGAAATGCCAGCAGAGATGTAATTTGAAGCTCCTCGGTCCCAGAGCTAATTCTGTAACAGGGCCCCCTGCTACCATCTTTCATTAATACGATTGGTGTCTTCCTATGTGGCAGAAGGGACTCTGAGTCCTTTTAGGAACCAGGGCTCAGGTTCCCCAGCTACCTCTGTACCCCCTGTAGCTTTGCCCCCGAATTCAATCAGCTTTTGGTAGAAGGACTTGAAATATGGAATAGGCACCAACTATAAAGTTCTTCCATGTGAGCAGATTGGATCGGTCTACCCAAGATGTATTCATTAAACTACCTCTTGTCAGTCGCATGTAGTATGGTTAAAATAGTAATAACTGACGTCAAGCACAGCCATCAGCCAGAAACAGGTAGATTCAATGAAATTTGCCCCATTTTTTTCACTTGCTTGGAAGGATTTTATCTGCTGTTGTAAATGCAAAGCAATCAATCCCAAGCTCCCGATGAAATGTACTGTAGCTACAAAAAATATTACTACTGTCTTTGACCTCCTGTCATTGGCTTTCACAGTCACATATGAAAACCACTTTTGGGTGCAACCATCCTCCTCCAGTCGACCTCCTTTGAACAGACCGCAGATTGTCACCATGATCAAGGTCTGGGAGGAGTGTAACATTGGAAGATTTATTCACATGTGGCATTTCCTTATTTTTGACTCTTTGATGAATGCAAGTCGTCAGCATAAATAGAAATTATATTCTGCACTCAGGAAAGTGCTGTGGTTTTCCCATGTGAATGTTTGACTGAGTCTCTACCACTTGACAGTGGTATGTATACAATGCGGTGATGACCCTAATAGACTTACTAATGTTGGTTTTCACTGTGGCTGTAGATATTTAAGAAACTCTAGTGGAGGTGAAAGCATGGTGACCAAAGGACTTCCAAATGATCCTCCATCCTTGATAAGGTCGGATGACCACAATGTTTATAAAAGGGAGTTTATCAGCAGTTTTGACCCTGCAGCACTAGATAGAAGACCCACTTAAACATACTTTTGTGTATGTTTGTATTATCAGTATCATCAAGAAAAAGAAGAATAGATCCATAGTGTGCCACAATGGCAAGTGCCCTCTGGATGTTCTCTAATGCTGAGGTGCCCTTGGCTATCTGCAGTAAGCGTACATCACTATACAGGATGATGGCTGGAGCAGGCTCCTGGATGGACGCTAAGCCATCACTCAAGAGCAGGGGGTGAGAGGTTGTGAAGGACTCACTGCAGAAAGTTAAGAGCTCTACAGCATTAGGACACTTGCCAAAGTAGTGGGTGCCAGTTAAACATTCTCTGTGTCATGCTAATACAAAGAACATACAGTACCCAATGACAGGGTTAAACAGGTCTTAAGATCTCCTATCTAGTGCAGTCAACAGTTTTGCAGGGTTATAAATGCTGACAAACTCCCTTCAAGTTGGAATATCAGTTATGCTAGAGGGTAATATCTCTAAAGGTCCCCCCATAGCAGTTATATTATTATTTTCAGGAAAACTGTTGCAAAAACGCTACAACAAAGCTGGGACATATGGCGTAACCCTTAAGAAAAATGGTGAGCTGATACATTGATTGCTAAGCTTTGTTCCTTCACTACATCTTTTAAGGAGATTGTCTATTGGGGCAGTAGAAAATAGAATAGCATGGTTTTAGTGCTGCTAAGCATGCTTGCACCTTTCCTAAGAAAACTTCACCTTAACTTGGTCCTAATTCCTCCTACTTGAGTGTGAAAGGTATTTGACAGATTCGTTCATCAACATTCACATACTGTAGGACGGTTGGCCACATAACCCTGGGTTAAGCCTTTCCCTTTTTCCACTATCCATTGGGAAGAAGGATGGGGCAAGCCTAGTTGGACCTTCATGGACCCACAGATACACTGGCTGTCCCTACGGTGCATATGCTCTTGACCTAGTTGCCCAGGACTTCACTGCCTGACCTCCCTGTCCCATATAAAAGACCAAACTGTTGGAAGTGTAGTCGCTTTCAAATGACTTGAGCAAAAGATGAACTGCCACAGTGCGACAATCACACCATGGGTGCACTATCTCAGTAGCTATCAGACTATTATAAGTACATCCAAGCCGATCATCTCTTAAAGAGGTTTTCCTAAAATTGAAATTGAATGCCTATCCAAAGGATAAGCGAAAAATATCTCCAGCAATAAGAACCCATTGGTCACTGGAACAAAGGATCCGAGCCCTCATCCTCTCTTCAGAATCATAATGAGAAGAAATTTAAAGAGGTATGGTAAACAAGCATGTGTCCTGCCACTAGAAACAATGGGGTCATTTACGAACAGATATATGCCACTTTTGTGGTGTATATCTGGCACAGATTCTGTAGCATGCAAAGTTGTGGCAGAATCTGCGACTTCTTCCCCCGCTCACGCCAGGAATCTGGTTTAGGAATAGAAAATGGTCTAAATGTAAGAGATGGCCTCTACATAACTTCAGTAATTCAGTGCCAGTGCAGGGGCTTATTAATAATAAATGTACCCCAATGTCTAAGGATTGACGTAGAGAGACAACATGGCTGTCACCATCGATCCCATAGACTTTAAATGAAGTGGCAGCTTTCATTCTCGACCTCTGCTCCATTCCAAATTCTCCTCACTGCAGTCATGCAGTGTGGAGGAATAGGGGGCTCAGGACCCCCGTTTTGTTGACTTTGGAGTCTTACCACTAGGGTTTATTTCCTATGGGATGATTCGCAGATAACCCCTTAGATTGCATTTACAGTATATGTTTTGTAGACTGTTGATGTCGATAGATGGTGTTCCCTCGGTCCCAAAGAACCTCAGTCCGAAACTGCATGTAAATAATCTTCCTGGGTGGACCTGCTCTTTCTCAGATTATGCATAGTTTAGCAATGGCAGATGTTGGTTATATATATATATATATCAAGCCTAGAAATTACATACACAAGTGTTAAATGGTCCATCCTGTGGTCCATGATGTGGTTTTTGGCATTTACATTTGATTGATATAAAAAATAGTGTAAATCTTACTCTTCATGTCGAGTCAAAAGAAAGCGTGTTTTTTATTCCAGCTTACGATAAGACCTTCTCTATGAACTTTAATACCTCTCTGTGGGCAAAAGTCTAATTCACATCTTACCCACGAACCACAGGAGCTACGTTACCCACGCCTTTCCTCAAGGCTTTGGGCGACCTCTCAAATATAAAGCAGCCGGCCAAGATACAAGTTTTAGCCAGCTGTAGCAATCCTCCAGGGCCTTGTTTAAACTTTCAGCTGCAGCTCTCACATTTCCTCCACCCAACCTGCACGGCCTTCGTTAGAAAGTGCTCAGCGTGACCCCAGGCAAATAAAGGGGGGGGGGGGTTCCAAAAAATAAGTGAAAAACTGGACTACCTTCTTGAACAATGCTGCATAACGATCAAGTTGTGTACTTGTCACCTTCGTAATGGTTCGCAACGTTAGTTACACTAATATTTTGGTCTGCAGGTAGAAGTCGGTGATGTCATCTCACAGGCATCCATGTTTCCAGGTCTGGATGAAAACATGTTTGGCAACTCAATGTAAGCAATTATACCGTGCTGTGAACCCGATATATGGTAGAGGACACGTCTACATGTGTGTCTAAAGGGTAGGAGACTTACATGTGTATGAGCTATGACATTCTGAAGACTGTCATTTGTCACCTGTCAAGACTCTTCTCAATAAGCAAGTCAGTGGAGAATTACAAACTACTGCATACTGACTCTTATTTCTTTGAGGAATAGACGGATAATGAAGATAATATGGAAGGAATCCTCCTCTGCTTACTAGTAGACGTAAGAGGTTGCAGCAGCCCCAGGCACTTGATGTGGAAGGAATGTGCTTGTTTATTCCAATTACTCATAGTGTCAGGGAATATCTCCGCCATATGAAAGCTCGGGTGTACCTCTCCCATTGTGTATACAGAATGAAATGAATGACTACACTGGAGAACTAGAATATGTTATTATGGGACACTCTTCCATAATAATATATCACTGGAAACACCTGCCGGAGAAGGACTGCAAGATGCTTCCATCACAACTGGAGGTATACAATTCATTTATTGTATTTGTGCACAAAGATTTCTATTTTTGAGCTGTAATGTAATAAAGCCGACTCCGTGTTACAGATTTGGGAAGCTCGACTGAAGACATCAGCCGACCATAAATGTAGGTAACCTATAGCTTCTAGGCTCTAGAGTCCCGGCGAGGCTTGCATACTTAACGTTGCGCTCTTTTGGCAATTTTGTTTTTCTAGGCTGGCTGCCAGGCAGCGAGGGAACTAGAAGCCTCTGCGTGGTTTACAGGGTGGCAGGGAGGTGCTGAGACTTGTAGTGTTTCACTCCCTGGCATGCAGCCATCATGTGTACAAGGAAAATGCCAGCACGGGTATTACAAGCATCACATAGGAAGTCAATGTAAGGCAAGGTGTTGCTACTAAGGATAAACTATACAGGGTGGACTACAAGTCCCAAGATTGCAGTGTAATTCTACTCAACACCTACAAGGCAGTATGGATCATGCGTGGGAATTACAAGCCTCAGCAAATCTGGCTCTATTAACCCAAACTATGCTGAATCATGTTGGCTGTTCTAATTCATGCCTAGAAAAGCTGTAGGCACCTAGGAACCAAGCTCTAGGTTGTGAAGAACTACAAATCTCAGCAAACCTTTATGATGATCTACCTCAAATAAGGAATTCTGGGCAAATATAGTTTAATACTACATCTGGCACCCTTACATTAGCAGTAGGTGGTGGTACTACAAGTCACATGCTCCAGGAGTTGGGAGCTATTAGTTCCACCCTCATTATTCCATACTAGGAGGTAGTCTGTAGCATGCCAGGTAAAGGGGAACTACAAGTGCCAGCTCGGTATACAGGATAGAAATGCCTGGCTGCCCTAATTAACATTCATACATATTGTCAAGAGCCATAAGTATTTGACCTACAGCAAAGTAAGTCCTCCAACTAGTGATTCCCATTGTGGTTAGCCTAAATACACATTGCAAACCATAAAGTAAATGCTAAAACATACCAAGTCATGTAAGGTCATGTAAGGCAGAGAACCCACCCCAGCAGATTGGCACAAGCACTTACCTCTCTGGTGAAGAGGATGGCAGCATCATAGTGCTGGTCCTGCTCATCGTCCAGCTGGTTGTGTTGATGTTGCCATTTGCAAAAGTTCTTCAGAGTGGTGGCAGCATTCTTGCTCACCTCAGGCCCCTTCTCCTTGTCAGTGACCATCACCACCTTCACCACTGCCAAGCGGATGTGGTTTTCAATGCTGGGATGACTGTAAAGCCTGGAAGCGATGGAAGCCAAGGTCAACAGATAATGGTGGAGGTCTTTCCCATACTTCTTGGACATAGACTCGTCAGCTACCAGGAGGAGCTCCACGTGTCTGGACTTAGAGATGGATCTCCTCTGGCGTCTTTTTAGTGCGGTTACTTCCTGTAATAAGACGGTTTCCTTGAGGTTGGGGTCAGCAGAAGAAGAGGAAAGACTTTGGTTGGCTTTGTGTGGGCTACCCAACCTAGGGTGGTCTTCGCTGTGATGTCTTCTGGAGCTATTCCCATGTTTATGGAGATGTTTGCCAGAACCTCTGGTCTCACAGCTAGCTCTACTAGGCACAGTCTCAAAACTGAAGCGATCCTTGATAAAGACATGTAGGACCCTCTCAGATCCGTCCCTGTAGATCTGCCCTATCACTGCCTTGCCCTTAATGAGAGGCTTGATGGTATAATGGGCATGCTTGACTGCAAAATAGCCATCCAGACCCCCACAAAGGTTGAAGACGGCCAAGGACTGTGGGCTGGAGTCTACGGTCCCCCTGTAGAAGCAGTGCCTATGAAAACGATGTTGAGGATGCAGACGTCCCAGGTACTTGGTGCTGAAGTGAGGAGAAAGCAGCATTTCGTCCCTTTCCAAGTCCAAAATGAACTTCTTTCCATCTGCATAGAGGATGTAGCCCACCTTACCTCCTCCAACATAGATCTGGTCAATGTTCTGCACTATCCCACTCCTTCTCTGGGGTTCAGAACCTTGGTGATGCTTGGAAGAAGCAGGTGGATTCCCAGGCTTGGTGTCTGCAGTACTAGCAGCAGCTAATATAACTAGCACGATCAGCATCATTGTTCTTCTTTCTGGAAATTGGAGAGAGAAGAGGAAAAAGAAAAAAAAAAAAGAAGGAAAGAACCAGCCTGGAATGAATCAACCGGCAGTGAAATGTCAACAGGAGCAAAGACGGCTCTAAACTTTCTTGGAGGTGACTTGTTTCCTCTCCTCCATCAGATCCACCAGCTTGCTAGGCTACCAGGAACAATACCCCAGGCACTGGGAGCCCACAGCTGTTAGGCTCTGCAGGGTAGCATGAGTTAACTCCTTGGGAACCACAGATTGTCTGGAGCAAGGTCCCTGGATTTGATATTTTTTGGGAGCTTTTTTTCCCTGGAGTCCTCCACAGCCAAGTGTTTTGCACTTTACTCTCTCCAGCCCCGTGTGCAAGAAGAGGAGAGAGACAGAGATGTGAAGATGAGGAGGAGGAACAATGAATTTATACTGGAATGCTTTTTTAAATGTGAGTAGTCACTGCCTCTTAAAGGGAGTGCTCCCCTCCCTCCCACTCTGTGCATGGCTTTTTCTTTCATTCTCCTCTGCTTCTAGCTGCTGCTGCTATTTCACAACTGTCCTGACCAACAGCTGACTTCATCTCCAGCACCTCCTTTTTATTGCCTTTTAATGTCTTGTCCTGGAAACTGGAAAATTTACAGGAGGCAGTCATCATCCCATCATCATCATTATCATCACGAAAATATCCCCTTGGATGGTGGGGGTTGTAGTGACTCTTCTGGGAGGAGGACTGGATCAGGAATGTCCTACTGCCTGCATGCTTTGGCTGGATCTACCTGCCTTGTGTCTATTGCTATCCAAGCTGTCAAGTGATAGATGAGGTGTCACTTAATTGTCCTTATGGATGGGACCTGTTTACTGGGAAGGGTCTGGGGGGGAGGACTGGGCATGCTGTGCCACTGGCATCTGAATAAACACAAGCCCAACCATTTGTCTTGTGCAGCCTTCACCCTGATTGTATAACCTTAAGGTAGGTCACACATAAATGGAGAAGCAGTAAAAAAAAAGTGCTAAATAGAAACCATCCCAGTAGATTCTGTTCACCAGTACTGTGCTGGGATGAAATTGCAGATGACACGTGGATTAAGGATCCTGATTGTGGTTCGCTTTTTTTTTTTAGATCTGAGTTCAGCAATATTTTCTACTGGTAATGAAATAGCCTGCAGAGATTCATTTCCCAAAAAGAGGGGGGTTGGGGTGGAGAGGAAGGAGGGAGGAGGAGGAGGAGGGGGGGGGGGGGGCACAGTACTGTTTAATGAGAAGAGTTGAAACTCACAAATGTATGATTGGAAACCCTGTGCCCTCAGTGTGGCAGCCTGGGTGCTTGCTGGTTGTAGAACTACAAGTCCCAGAACATATAGTAGGTGGTCTCCGCAGGTGCTGCGATGTCATGCAGTTTACTGGGGGCATCCCCTGCCCTGAGTAAGGAGCAGTGCAGGAGTGTCAAGCGTCTCCTGAAAGGCACCACATTTGTATCTTTGCTATGGGGTTTCCTTCCTCTGTGTCAATGATCAGCAGCCTCCAGCTCTCCAGCTGTATCAAACTACAACTCCCAGCATCCACACTTGCTAAGCTGTTCTCAGAAATCCCATAGAAGACAATGGAGCATGCTGCTGGGAGTTGTCGTTTCACAACAGCTGGAGTGCTGTACTGGTTTTTGGAATCCAGCATCAGTATTTTTTCACCGGCAGCCCCCTCCCCCCCCCCCCCCTCTCCAAATGAATAAAAATAAATATATTAAATTAAGTAAATAAAAAATCCCAAAAACAGATTGATAAAAGTGACTGCTGATGATTGATACCTTGTACAATTCACCTGTAAATATAATTACTGGTCTCTTTCTCTGGTTAAGGAGGATGCCTCAATGCCCCTGACAATGCTGGAGCATCTTATCCTGTTCCTCTGTTACTCCTCCTGGAAATGTATATTGACAACAGGGTGTTACCTGGAGGAGGCGTGCCTCTACATAGTCAGATCCTATCCAATCAGTACTGGAAGTGCCAGGTGCCACAGGAACCCAATAATGTCAAGCAGCTCCCGAAAGGCACCACATTTTTCTCTTGACTATGGGGCTCCCTTCCTCCTCCTCTACTCTGCTGGATGCTATATATATATTGATTACAGGTAGTCGTTATCCAACATTAGTATGTTTTCACTGGCATCCCCTCCCCCCCAAAACAAATTCATGTAAGATTCACCTGTAAATGTAATTCCCGGTTAAAGAGAATTTGTCATCCTGACATAACAATGCTGGGACATCTTTTCTTATACTGTTGCTGTGTGTTGTTCCTCTGTTGATCCTCATGGAAATGTATACATTAATGGACAGCTGCCTGTTACCGGTTGGAGGTGTGCCTCTTCTACACAGTAGTGGAAATGCCAGGATGTAGGGACGTGTACCTTTGACAAAGGGGAAGGTAACATCCAGTTGTCAAAAATAATCAGGAGTAATAACAGAGGAACGGGACAATGCAGTGCAAATTAGTAAAAAAAAAAAAAAAAATTCCAGAATGGTTGAGGAATGCAAAGATTTACTAAAAATCGACGTGTCGGGGGGAAGGGAATAGTGACAGGTTCTCTTTAATAATCATAGTCAATTGTGTTTACCATCTATAGCTCAAAGTGATCCAACTTTCCCAGGATCCTGAATGCAAAATGTCTCTAGATATGCAATTACATGCTACCATTGTAAGCAGTTGTCGTTCAGATTTGTGTCTCCCCTATGACAACACTAAAGCTAGGGCTACACGACGACATTTGTCGCAGTAATGTCACGTGACATATTTTATAATGCTAGTCTATGGACATGCGACAGAAGCAAAACAACCATCAAAGATGGATTTTTGTGCGACTGTCGTGTCACAGTCGCATGTCGCTGTGTGACATCATAGACTAGCATTATAAAATATGTTGCGCGACATTGGTGTGGCATGAATGTCACCGTGTAGCCCTAGCCTTATGCCTCTTTATCAATGATCTATGGACAGAATGACACTTCTACAATGAACTGGGGGCGTCACCCCTGATTTCCCGGCATTGTTACAAGTACACTATCCTAAATTGACCGATGTGCCCCTTGTCAGGGTTGTGGCTAGAAACACACATGCATTTTTTTTAATGCAGGTTTTAGCGCCAAAGCCAGAAAAGGACCTAGAAGGAGAAAATCAGCTTCTGCCTGTATAATTCCAACCTACGACGACTTACAGTATATGAGGCAGTATCTGCGCACTTCAACACAAAGACCCGAAGCGTCTCCCACCGTTCTCCGTTCACTATCATGCAGGTAAAAAGTTGACAGTAACAGTGGGAACCACTTATACCATAAGGCACTTAAGCTGAAGGTGCCTCCTTAGGGCTCATTCACACAACCGTGGTTCAATGAGGCCGCAAAAGATGCGGATAGCACTCCATGTGCTGGCCGCATCCGTTGCTCCGTTCCGTAGCCCCACAAAAATTTTAAGTCATGTCCTATTCTTGTCCGTTTTTTGGACAAGAATAGGCATTTCTATAAAAGGCCGTCCGTTCCGCAAATTGCGGAAGGCACATGGGCAGCATTCGTGTTTCGCGGATCCGCAATTTGCGGACCGCAAAACACAGCACGGTCGTGTGAACAAGCCCTTACATTGCTCTTTTCAAATTCCTACTCTCCCACTAATGAATGGAACAATTTGGATAATAGAAGTATATTAGAAAATCGGCTGTGGACCTCCCTCAGTTCACCAAATGGGAGCCTCCATGGATCAGTCATGCTAAACGCAGAGTAAGCAGGTCTTCTCCTCCACCAGGGGGTGAGTGTCCAAGCAGACTTGCAGCGTCCCACATATGTGTAAAAGGGACACTTTAAACATCTGCCTATTTATCTGATGTAGTTGCACTGTATGGTATTTCCTATTTATCAGGCTGGCAATGTCATTACACTCATTTGCCCCTAGGTGGTGCTGGCGCCACATAATATGTATAGCCAGGGGTTTGCTAATAAAGTTAGTTAACAGAAAGTGAATTCAGTTAGTTCAGAGTGTAGTGAGAGGAGGAAAGCAAGTGTATGGATGGTAGAGAAACAGGCCTTATCCACCATGTAGCTGCAATTTCTTTCCTCCGACACCTGATCAATCCTGAAAAGGACAAACTTAGGGTCCATTCACACGTCCGTTGTTTCTTTCCTGATCTGTTCCGTTTTTTGCTGAACAGATCTGGACCAGATCTGTACCCATTCATTTTCAATGGGTCCTGAAAAAAAATCAGACATTGTGCTGTCCGATTTTTTTCAGGACCCATTGAAAATGAATGGGTCCAGATCTGTTCAGCAAAAAACGGAACAGATCAGGAAACAAACAACGGACGTGTGAATGAACCCTTAGTCTACATCTAAATATGAAGCAATCCTAGTGAAGGTTAGAGTCTGGCCTATGGACGTCACAAGCACAAGTGACCAAGAGTAACTTTCCAAGTTACTGGACACAACTGGATGATTAAGGGCCATAATTATCCTTATTCACTAGAAGCCTTTCAGGAAATAGTGAACCTGAATACTTCAGGAGAGGATCCTGCAAATAATGTCGCAGAGAGTTTGCCTGCCACGAGGGAGAACGCCCTTATTGGATAGCTCAAGATATGGTAGAAAACAGCATATTTCGTACCAGAGTGCTATAGTTTGGATATGGAATAATACAGAAGTCTTGGCTGTAAAGTGTCAGCCTTAAAGAGAACTCCTCTACTGACAATTGCCTAAATCTGATAAAAAGAATACTACTGAACCGATTTCTGATACAAATGAACTGTATCTGTACTGACTACCTGAAGACAATTGATTCAGTAAATGTTCAACAGTTTTATTACAACTGCCTCCTCATCATTTCCACTACAACACTCAACATTTGCACCTTACCGTGCTGGCATCACGAACACAGATGCCCAGCCACCAAAGCACCTTAAACACCTATGCCATCAAGGGCACCTCAACGTCCATCTGTCTGGTGTTCCCTGCAAATAGAGAGTGCCCCGGAGGATTTAGTGCTGTCTTCCCATCCACTGCACTGCCGGCCCAGGGAGGCTCTTCTAACCGTGAGTACAAACAACTACTACCCCCATCGGCCCACTGTAGCCTCACGTGTTTCCCCTGCGGTCCCACTCAGCAAATACACATCTATCATGCTAAGGTGTCTCTGTCACTTATAGGGTGCCGAAGTGTCATTAGTTTTCAAAAACAACCAAAATAAAAACACTATAGTGGTCAATTTAATATATTATGGGCTCATGCACACGACCGTATGTATTTTGAGTTCCGCAAAACATGGATCCGACAAACATACGGATCACGTCCTTGTGCATTTCGTAATTTGCTGAAAAGAACAGCTTGCCCCTAATAGAACAGTCCTATCCTTGTCCGTTATGCGGACAATAATAGGACATGTTCTATTTTGTTTTGCGGAACGGACATACGGAAACAGAATGCACACAGAGTAACTTCCGTTTTTTTTGCGGACCCATTGAAATGAATGGTTCTACATACGGTCCTAAAAAAAAAAAAACAGAACGGACATGGAAAGAAAATACTTTGTGTGCATGAGCCCTAATAAGAAGTTTATGGTTTATTGCAAGGGTATATCAAGAGGCTATTGAGCTCCAGAACAAGGGTCCCTTGACTAGGGTATTGTAGCGTAAGGAGCCTGAACCTCTAAACTGGGAAATAGTGACACTTGATGTTGTGTGACCATGCAAAAAATGTGGCCACAGCAGCCTCTTTCTTACTGTAGAAACAACAAAAACTCTCACAGTTGCTCTGATCTATTCCCGACTTTGTAGCTAATTACTAATTGGTCTCCCCCTTAGCAGACTCTCCCCTCTCTAATTTGTCCTGAATGCAGCAGCCAGACTCATGTCCACGACCGTGTTTTTTCTCCACATCTGATCCGCATTTTTTGCAGTTCCGATGCAGACCCATTCACTTCAATGGGGCCGCAAAAGATGCGGACAGAACACTGTGTGCTGTCCGCATTTGTATGTCCATTCTGCGGCACCCACAAAACATAGAACATGTCCTTTTCTTGTCCTTTTTACGAACAAGAATAGGATGCAATTTGCGGACCACAAAAACAGCAACGTCCGTGTGCATGAGCCCTAACCACTATTGCGATGCCTCCACCCTGTGCCAGTCATTGCACTAGTTGTCCATACAATATAGGATTCAATTTAAACTGCTCATTCTCCCCCAAAAATGTCACCACAGTTCTGCACCCCCTACATCTCTTCCCTCATCTCTGTCTTTCATACTACAGGTGCTCTCCATTCTGCCAATGATTTACGACTGACATCCGCCATAATCAGAACCTCTCACTCCCATCTCCAAGACTTCTCCCGAGCTGCACCAGTTCTCTGGAACGCCCTACCCCAAGACATCAGGTTAATTCTCAACATCCACAGTTTTTGGTTCTCCCTAAACACACATATTTGTAGAGTGGCCTATCACACCTCCTAATTTCTAACCCATTCACCTCTCCTTCTTCATTCTTCTGAACCTGATCCATCATCAATCAGTATCCACCACAAAATTACACTTGTGTAAGAACTGCCAGTCCATGCATGCTGAGAACTGTATCTTATGCATTTGAACTTCAATAAAGCACTGCTTGCTGATAATCTGGCCTGCTTATTTCCTGCACCGTCACACTGCACCGACATCCACAGCTGCACCAAGGGAACCTGCCTTGCACCTCAAATCCACCAACACCAAGGGCACCTCAACCATCATTAGGTCGCAGAGTGTCCCAAAAGGAGTAAAAGGTGCACCCTTCTCTATTACTGCATGATACAGGGGAGCGTCAGAGTGAGTGTCAACTACAACCACCATTTTTGCTACTATCACTCTCCTCCTCACCTGGTCATCTGTCAGACATTGATTTGCTGTGCAGCTGGTTGGCTCGCCTGTTTTCCACCACAATGCAAGGACCCATGTGCACTGTTATAGCTCAAAATCCACAAATATATATGAAATGTAAGAAACAAGCTTCCTTGTACAGTCCTGATCAAAAGTTTAAGACCACTTGAAAAATGGCAAAAAAATCATATTTAGCATGGCTGGATCTTAACAAGGTTCCAAGTAGAGCTTCAACATGCAACAAGAAGAAATGGGAGTGAGACAAAACATTTTTTGAGCATTCAATTTAATAGAAACAAAAGTTTAGGACCAAATCTCCCCCCCAAAAAACTAGACCCCCCCAAAACAGAAATCCAACTTCCAAACATGAACTCAGTAATGAGTAGCTCCGCCGTTATTGTTTATCACTTCAAAAATTTGTTTCGGCATGCTTGATGCAAGCATTTCCATGAGTTGAGTGGGAACATTTCTCCAAGTGGTGAAGACGGCCGCACGAAGGCCATCTACTGTCTGAAACTGTTGTCCATTTTTGAAAACTTCCCTTGACATCCATCCCCAAAGGTTCTCAATTGGATTTAGATCAAGGGGAACACGCAGGATGGGCCAAAAGAGTGATGTTATTCTCCTGGAAGAAGTCCCTTGTCCTGCGGGCATTGTGTACTGTAGCGTTGTCCTGTTGAAAAACCCAGTCGTTACCACACAGACGAGGGCCCTTAGTCATGAGGAATGCTCTCTACAACATCTGGACATAGCCAGCGGCCATTTGACGCCCCTGCACTTCCTGAAGCTCCATTGATCCACTGAAGGAAAAAGCACCCCAGAACACTATGGCGCCCCCTCCACTGTGGCGCGTAGAAAACATCTCAGGTGGGATCTGCTTGTCATGCCAGTAACGTTGGAAACCATCAGGACCATCAAGGTTACATTTTTTCTCATTAGAGAATAAAACTTTCTTCCACCTTTGAATGTCCCATGTTTGGTGCTCTCTTGCAAAGTCCAAACGAGCAGTTCTGTGGCGTTCAAGGAGACGAGGTCTTTGAAGACGTTTTTTGTTTTTGAAGCCCTTCAGTCTCAGATGCCGTCTGACGGTTATGGGGCTGCAGTCAGCACCAGTAAGGGCCTTTATTTGGGTCGAGGATCGTCCAGTGTCTTGACGGACAGCCAATTGGATCTTCCACTTGACTTTTTTATTCCTCCACTTGACTTTTTTGTTCCATAACCCTCAGGATCATTTAGGAAATTCCAAATGACTGTCTTACTGCGTCCCACCTCAGCAGCGATGGCACGCTGTGAGAGACCCTGCTTATGCAGTTCAACAACCCGACCACGTTCAAAAAGGGAGAGTTTTTTTGCCTTTGCCATCACAACGTGTGACTACCTGACAGAAAATGACAATGAATCCACATCTTTCCACAGATTTGGCCTTTTAAAGGCATGTGGTCCTAAAATTTGGATCAGCTGAAAAACAGCCTGTTTCAGTTTAATCGTTATTTTCAATTAATTGAATGCTCAAAAAATGTTTTGTCTCACTCTCATTTCTTATTGTTGCATGTTGATGACTACTTGGAACCTTGTTAAGATCCAGCCATGCTAAATATTATTTTTTTGTCTTTTTTTTAAGTGGTCTTAAACTTTTGATCAGGACTGTATGATATAAAAACCATTTATTATCTTAGGCGCCAATTACCTACAGTATATAGTATTAGTAGTATTAAAGGGGTTCTCTAAAACTTTTGCACTGGTGGCTGATCCTTTGGTAAATTTGGGACAGAAGTCACCCTAACGCCCTCTAACAGCACAGAACCACAGGATTTACATACTCCCCGGGGCAGCCCAAATTTTCAGGGACTGTCTCTAAAAATTAGGGACTGTTGGCAACTATGCATATGTAATTGGTATATGCATATGTAAGGCCTCTTTCACACAACCTTTTTTTTCCGTATATGAGCCATTTTTTGTGTTCCGTATACGGTTCATATACGGAACCATTAATTTCAATGGATCCGCATAAAAAATGGAATGTACTCCATATGCCTTCCGTTTCCGTATTTCCGTTCCATTAAAAGATAGAACATGTCCTATTATATCCCGCAAATCACGTTCCGTGGCTCCATTCAAGTCAATGGTATACACAAAAAAAAAAAAACACATGACGAAATGCATCTGTACGTCTTCCGTATCCGTTACGTTTTTGCGGAACCATCTATTGAAAATGTTATGCCCAGCCCAATTTATTCTATGTAATTACTGCATACTGTATATGCCATACAGAAAAACGGAACCGAAACAGAGACACAACGGAAACAAAAAACGGATCCAGTAAAAACTGCCCTCAAAACACTTAAAAAGCCATACAGTCGTGTGCAAGAGGCCTAAGGCGTCTGACTCCCAGCACCTCCAGCGATCAGTTGCTTTTCAATAGGCACCTGAACAACACAGCTCCCTTCACCATGCAGTAGTGGCAGGGGCTGACTGTTGCGGTGCAGTTCCCATTGAAGTAAATGAGAGTGGCGCTGCAGTAACCTCAATGGATGGGGATGTGCAGTTCCAGTGCTACTCCTGATCAGTTGATCGGCGGGGTTTCTGGAAGTTAGACCTCCACCAAAGTGATATGGATGACGTATCCTGAGTATAGGTCATCTGTACAAAAATCATGGAGAACCCTTTTTAAAGGGGTTTTACGAGAATTTTTTTACTGATGACCCTCCAGATAGGTCATCAGTATCTGATCGGTGGGGGTATCACACCCTGGACCACCGCCGATCAGCTGTTTGAAAAGGCAGCAGCTCTCGCAGAAGTGCTGAGACCTTCTCTCAGCTCACCAAGAACAGCGCCGTACATTGTATACTGGATGTACTTGGTATCGCAGCTCAGCCCCATTCACTTCTAAGCCCTGTGACTAATGAATGTCGAACGTCACACAGCCTAGGGAAAGCTGAGAGAAGAGCACAGGGTTAGCGCTTATGCAAGCGAATGTGAGGGGTCCGTGCCCGTATTGCAGACTGCTAACGGTGGGTCCGTAGTACACAGGCACTGCGATCCTCAAGATATGGCGAAAGATAGGACATTTCCTATCTTTTGCGGAGCAGAGGCACGGATCGGAAGCCCGCGGAAACACTCTAAAGCGCTTCCATGGGCTTTCGGGTCTGTGCCTCTCACTGCAAAAGATAGGATATGTCCTATATTTTGCCATATTTTGTGGATCGCGGAGCCATTTAAGTCAATTTGTCCACACCACAATACGGGATTCACATGGCTGGTATCCATGGATTGCGGACCACACCGGCACAGTGACCATGTGGTCGTGTGAATGAGCCCTTACTGCGAGCTGAGCAGCCTTCTCAAACAGCTGATCGTCAGGTGTCCCGGGTGTCGGACCCCCACCAATCAGCTATTGATGACCTCACTATCTCCCAGAAAACCCCCTTTAAGTCTCACTATTTACATTCACCACTTGTAAATGAACAGCAAAACTGTCTCTGTTGCTCATAGCAACCAATCACAGCACAGCTTTCATTTTAAATAGTGCTGTGGTAAAATGAAAGCTGTGCTGTGATTGGTTGCCATGGGCAACAAGTACAGTTTTCCTTTAAGACAGCTTCATAAATCTTCCCAAGGCCTCTTTCACACAAGCATGATTGTAATCTGTATATGGCGTGTATTTTGTGTACTGGAATCTGCTTCGTCTCTATCAAGATTTGAAATCCGCAGCATGGCCTAATTTTGTGTGCCCGTTATAGTCTATGGGAGTGCATCAAAATGCATGTAAATCCGGATAAATTACTGAAGCAATACTGATGACAGTCTGGGAGGCATATTATCTGGAATCCGTAGCCGGAATCCGGACTGATACGCTTGTGTGAAAGAGGCGTATATGAGTGAAACCAGCCTAAGAGCTCCTTCGCACATAGATTATGGTCTCAATAGAAAATGGCTCACAAAACCACTGAATTGATCAGCATTTTTCGGATCGCATTCTAGGATGTTTTTGAGATGTTTTTGCCCATATAGGGGGAGATTTATTAAACTGGTGTAAAGTAGGACTGGCTTAGTTGCCCATAGCAACCAATCAGATTCCACCTTCCATTTTCCAAAGGAGCTGTGGAAAATGAAAGGTGGAATCTGATTGGTTGCTATGGGCAACTAAGCCAGTTCTACTTTACACCAGTTTGATAAATTTCCCTCATTGTGTGTCTTAGTACCAGCCACGAGCCTTTGAGACTGCAGAATGCAGGGTCACAGCGCTTTGCGTCCCCAGGGAGAAAAGCGCTATCAAAATATTATTATTATTATAATTTTTTGCATGCCTAATTTTTTTATTTCATCTTTTTCTGAGGAAATACAAAATAAGGCAATATGGCATGCCAAGACACATTGCACATGTGTTTTCTTGAAGAAACCCCAGATAATGGAGGAAATAATGTCAGCCCTTCAAAAATGCCACTGATCCTAAATGAACCCCATGGTTGAAAAAAACACATAAAATAAATACAGGGTGGGCCATTTATATGGATACACCTTAATAAAATGGGAATGGTTGGTGATATTAACTTCCTGTTTGTGGCACATTAGTATATGTGAGGGGGGAAACTTTTCAAGATGGGTGGTGACCATGGCGGCCATTTTGAAGTCGGCCATTTTGAATCCATCTTTTGTTTTTTCAATAGGAAGAGGGTCATGTGACACATCAAACTTATTGGGAATTTCACAAGTAAAACAATGGTATGCTGTGAAGATACGAGATGTGCAGCACCTGAAACTACGGATACTGGAAGCCTGTACTAGCATTTCTCCTGCGGTGTTGCTATCAGTGTGTGAAGAGTGGGAGAAGAGGGTTGCATTGACAATCCAACACAATAGGCAGCACATTGAACACTTTTTATAAGTGGTCAGAAACTTGTAAATAACTCATGAAAGAATAAAGTTACGTTAAAACCAAGCACACCATTGTTTTTCTTGTGAAATTTCCAATAAGTTTGATGTGTCACATGACCCTCTTCCTATTGAAAAAAACTAAAGTTGGATTCAAAATGGCGACTTCAAAACGGCCGCCATGGTCACCACCCATCTTGAAAAGTTTCCCCCCTCACATATACTAATGTGCCACAAACAGGAAGTTAATATCACCAACCATTCCCATTTTATTAAGGTGTATCCATATAAATGGCCCACCCTGTATATAAACAAATAACTCATTTTTTGCCTCTTTAACCTCCCTGACGGTATTCCCGAGCGTGACTCGGGGTTAATTTTCGCTGCCAGAAGCGGTAACCCCGAGTCACGCTCGGGGTAGATTGCAGAGGGAACCGCGGGTGTCCTTACCTAATCCCGGCGATCCGGCGATGTTCCCCGCTGTGATCGCCGGTGAGAGCCCCGGCGGATGTCTCATCTCTCTTCCTGGTTCCGCCTCTGTGAGCCGCAGCGCCTCACAGAGGCGGAACTGGGCGGGAGATTCAAAAAAAATACATTGTATATAAGTCAAACACACACACATAAAGTTAGGTGATACAATCCTGTCAGATTACACTATCACCTCAGATTTGACAGATTTGATCTGATCATTCTACACTGCCCTGACTGCCCTGGCTGTTTTTTCTAAGCAAAAAAAAAATATAAAAAAAAATATATTTTTTACCATGGCATCAAAGCGTCACTTTAGCATCACCAAAGCGGGTTTGGATCAGATAAGTGACAGCGACAGCGACACAGAGCCCCTCGCAGAATTGAGCGACAGCGATAGCGATTCGTGGAAAGATTCATCATCCGACTCTGAACCTGACCAGAGAAGTGGCGACAGCGACGAATCTGCACTTGAGCTCAGTGAGGTGCGCTCTTGGTGCCCTATTGATTGCGGTATGGATGCAGTACCACCGCCAAGATTCCCGTTTACAGGATCGCCTGGGATGAAGGTAGAAGTTGATCACAATGATCCTTTGGCGTACCTAAAATTATTTCTGACTGATGACGTCATTGAAAAGATTGTCACGGAGACAAACCGCTACAAAGAGCAGCAATCCACTACTCTGCACAGCAAGTTTTCCAGAACCAGAAAATGGGAACCGGTGAGTAAGGAGGACATATGGAAATTTCTGGGGCTAATACTTCTTCAGGGGGTGGTGGGGAAACCCCTGCAGAAATGGTACTGGACTACCAATAAATAGCTGGCAACCCCATTTTTTGGCACCATCATGTCCGAGTACCGATTTTCCCTCATAATGAAGAATTTACACTTCACCAACAATGAGGAATTTGACGAAGCCACACATCCAGCGCCAAAACTGAAGAAGATCTGGGAAGTATTCCAAATGATCATAACCAATTTCCAGCAGGCCTATGTGCCAGACAGAGACATCAGCATTGATGAAAGTCTGATGGCTTACAAAGGACGCCTCAGCTGGATTCAATACATCGCATCCAAGAGAGCGCGGTTTGGAATAAAATCCTATATGCTCTGCGAGTCTACAACTGGCTATATATGGAATTCCATCATATACACCGGCAAAGGAACACAATTCAACCCCAGGTACAGCGGCTATGGGATGGCAACGTCATCAGTCCTTTCACTGCTTGAACCATTGCTCAATCAGGGGTATTGTGTGACAACAGACAACTTTTACACGTCGCCTGAGCTGTACGAGTTTCTACTAAAAAACAAGACTGACGGATATGGAACCGTTAGGGCCAACCGACGTGGCCTGCCATGTATGTTTTCCAAAAAAAAACTGAAAACAGGAGAAATGGTGGCCTGGCAGAAAGGAAAGATGATGGCAATGCGTTGGCGTGACAAAAAAGACGTGTGCCTAATGAGTACAGTACATAACACCTCCACTACCACGGTCCACACAAGAGGTGGGAAAGATGTCATAAAGCCACAACTTGTGATCGACTATAATAACACCATGGGAAGAGTCGATAGAGCCGATCAGGCGATGACATTCTATCCAGCAATGCGGAAGCAACAAAAAAAATACTACAAAAAAATATTCAGGCATCTCCTGGAACAATGTCTGTGGAATGCCTATATACTGCACGGAGGAAAGAGTGACAAGCCTCTTGTTCACTCTGACTTCATCTGGAAGGTGGCGGAGCAGATTTTTGTGAACTACCAAACGCCATCAGTGGCCGTGAACAGATCTGGACGTCGCGCTGTTGACGTTGTAAACCCAGAGAGGCTGACTGGTCGTCACTTTATGGATTACATCCCGCCAAGCGCAAAAAAGGCAGCACCTACAAGGATGTGTGTAGTTTGCTGCTCAAAGCGAGATGGAAATGGAAAAAAAATCCGAAAGGAAACCAGGTTCCATTGCCCTGATTGTGACGTTGGTCTATGTGCAGTCCCATGTTTCAAAATTTACCACACCCAGGATGTTTACAGAATTTTCTTTTGTTTGACAAATTTCATTATTAATTACATTACTGAATAAAATTATATTATTTATTAGATTATAACTCATGATTTTATTTTTTCGAACTTTATCACATCTGAGAGGTCTACTAGAGTCTTCTTTGGTCAGGTTTAAGTAAGTAATTACTAAGAATTGCAGGCCTACAATACATAACACCAAATTTCCATGCAAAAAAATGGTACCGCTTTTGCAACAAAATTCCTGACATAATCATACCGCCAGGGAGGTTAAGTACGAGCTCCAGATACTGCATGGCAGTGTATCAGACAGTGGCTCATTCAGATGACCATAGTGCTTTGCGGATCCACAAAACATGGATAGCAGCCGTGTGTGTTCTGCAATTTGCAGACCGCTCATGGCCGCAACCATAATGGAAAATACCTATTCTTGTCCGTGATTGTGGACAAGAATAGGACATGCTCTACCGTTTCTACGGAACCACGGATGCAGACAGCACACGGTGTGCTGTCCGCATCTTTTGCAGTCCAATAGAAATGAATGGGTCCGCACCCCTTCCCTAAATTGTGGAACGGATGCAGACTCATCCATACGGCCATCTGAATGAGCCCTAAGGACAACATCTGCATGGAGTTTGTATGTTCTCCTTGTGGGTTTCCTCCAGGTACTCCAGTTTCCTCCCACTGATAGGGAAATTAGATTGTGAGCTCCACTGGGGACAGTGAGGGATGATAATGTCTGTAAAGTGCGGTGCTATGTAAGTTAATAAATATTAAAAGTGGGGCAAACAGGCTTTTATATGCACTGATGTTTTTTTTTTTTTACCCTCGAGGTGTGGTTAATTTTGGTCAATGGTGTTTTTTTGTCTTTTTTTTTTCAAATCGTAGCATGCTCTGAATCTGATATTTTTCCCTTATGGTCTGGAGTATTTCTCCCATTGTATATTTTTTTTGTTGCTTAAAAAAAAAATGCATGTGCAATCAGGGGTGCACCACCAATGAGACCAGGTGAGGCGATCGCCTCAGGCAGCACCAGGTAGGGGCAAAAGAGGGGCAGCCGAAGGGCCATGGGCTGAAGGGAAGGAGTTAGGTTAAGAAATTGGCATTGGGGAGGCAGGGGCGCCATTTCAGTTTTCGCCTCAGGCAGCAGAAAGGCTAGGTGCACCCCTGTGTACAATGGACATTAGCATTTTTTTTTAACATTAGCAATATTCTTTTTCCCCTCACAGCTCTAAAGAGGAGGTGACATTACAAAGGGTCACATACTTTCCTCTCAGACAAAAGCGATAAAAAAAACAATAGCTGCAAAAACACACTATGGGAGCAAAAAACAACTACAAAACTGTTAAAAAAAAACACCACAAAAACACTTATCAATCGAACATCTTTGAGACTCCCCCCCCCCCAAAAAAAAAAAAAACAGGGACAAAATATTGTGTGGGGTAACCCAAATGCTTATAAAAAAAAAAACTTTAAAAAGTCAGTGTGATGGAGTCTTTAGAAATCACAACTTTCCAAATACAAATATGACACCTTCTAAAGGCTCATGCAAATGGCCGTGTGCACCCTGCATCACAGATGCGGACCCATTCACTTGAATGGGTCCGCAATCCGGGAGATGTGGTGTGGAACAGAGGCACGGATAGGAAGCCCAAGGAAGCACTATGGAGTGCTTCCGTGGGTTTTCTGTCCGTGCCTCTGCACCGCAAAAATGTAGTGCATGCACTACTTTTTTGCAGTCCGGACAGTTGGATGCAGATCGTGGACCCCATTCAAATAAATGGGTCCGCGATCCACATGCGGCGGCCCCGCGGTCGGTGCTCGTGCATTGCGGACCGCAATTTGCGGTCGGCAGCACGGGCCCGGCTGGCACATGGTCGTGTGTATGAGCCCTAAGACCGGTTTCACACTGCCATTATGAGTACTCTGGATCCGGCATTGCCGGATGTTACCGGAGAGCCCACCTGTGAGATTGTGGAAAAACTCTGCCTGTGTAATGTTTATGCCTAGATTGTATTGGAGCTGTCATTTGGCATTCCGGGCACTAGAGGCCACTGTTTTGCAGCTACAGTCAGCACACTCTGGGATCTGCATATGCAAAGCAGATGATGACTCATGCAAGCTGCTTCTAAAAAAAACAGGAAGTCTGAGCTGATCTGACATGGTGAAAGGATTGTGCTGTGAGGGACTGAACGTCCGGCAGTGAATGGACACTCAAAGGAAGGAGAGTAGCTGCTTTCCCCTTACTGAATCTCTTTGAAAAAAAGGTTGTCCCAGGAACACCAGATCCAGTGCGTGGACAGAAAGCCTTATCATCAAGCAAGGCCGCACGATTGCTGAGAGCTTGGTGGCCATCCCGGGTAAGCAGCATCCTAGGGCCCAGAACCGACACAGGTCAGTACATCCGTTTACTCCATGCTTTATACTAGTGGCGCCTGAAGCAACAGAGACTAAGCCTAGGCCTGAAAACTAGATAGATAGTTAGAGTTGTGTGATTGTCAGGTTGTACAGGACTGTTTTGCGGAGCAGTATTTACTTTGCAGGCTCTGTTGTGTCCGCCATCAGCTAGGTTTGTCCTGTTCTGCAGCACAGTATTGACTTTGCAGGCTCTGCTGTGTCCGCCATCGGCTAGGCCTGTCCGTTGGGCAGAGACAGTGACTGTGGGTCTGGGATATAGCGTTTTCTGTGCATGTTTGTATTGTTGTGGTTATTCTTGTGTTATTACTTTTGCCTAAGTAAAGTTTCTGTTCTTGCAAATTTAGCTAGTGTCAGTGTCGCTTTCCTTGTCTGTGACTTCGCTGTATCCTGGGGAGCCCACCCTGGTACATGGCTTACACACCATTCTCATTGACTATAATGAGATCAGACAGCAGCTACCTGGCTAATATCCTGGGATTCGTCTGGACAAAAAACGGTGTGTGCATGGACCTCTCCCGATCCCTACCGCACCTTTATAGATTTTCACTTGCCTCCCGCTGTGCCGGAATTGCAACACAGCCCTATTCACAGTGGTCAGAATCGAGGAGGCTCCCAAAGATTTGACCACCTCCAGTCATGAAATAGTGATATGCTACAACTTCTGTGGGAATACCGCTTTAAGACCGGTTACAAAATCACATGTGGCCAAAACTTAGATCACTATGGATCCACCTGGTGATCAGAGAATCAGGAGAGAGTTCCTGGTCTTGAGGCCGATAGACGGAAACATGCGGCCACGTGAAACCAGGGTGACAACGCCAAACAGCTCCAAATAAAATTGAGAAAAAATTCTGAATGGATAAGGATCCGCTCAGAATGCATCAGTTTGCCTCCGTTCCATCTCCATTCCGCTCTGGAGGCCGGACACCAAAAGGCTGCTTGCAACGTTTTGGTGTCCGCCTGACGATGCGGAGGCAAACGGATCCGTCCTGACACACAATGTAAGTCAATGGGGACGGATCCGTTTTCACTGACACAATCTGGCACAATATAAAACGGATTTGTCCTCCATTGACTTTCAATAGTGTTCAAGACGGATCCGTTTTGGCTATGTTACAAACGGATCCGTTCTGAACGGATGCCTGCGGTTGTATTATCTGAACGGAAGCGTTTGTGCAGATCCATGACGAGTCCACACCAAACACCAGTGTGAAAGTAGCCTTAACTGGAGTTTGTTTTGCAGAAGTTTTATTTTTAACTCCTTTTCTTCTCCTGTTTTTTTTTATTATTTTTTTTTACATTAGCTGTCGAGATTGGAGCGAATCTCCGGCATCAGATATGTGTCAAATGGAAAGTATCTGATAATAAATTTTTCCACGCTGACATTGTCACACGGAATTCTAAAGTGGTGTCGAACGTTTCATATTACAGATTTACAGGGAGGGCAGCGCTGGCAAAGCTCAATAAGTTATTAAAGTGTTATCTACTGTACACACCGGTAATTGCGCAGATCTCGAGATGTGTGGACATGCTTCCACTTCAGGCTCACAGTGACATGACCTTGGATTAGTCATGTCGAAGAAGATATGGACAGAGAAAGAAGCAAGCAACAGACAGATCTAAATGAAAAGCAAGGACAATACTTTAAAGTAAAATTCCCACTAAGCGACTGAGACATTAACCTGAAGGCTTCCAGCAGAGGAAATATAGTTGGTAATGGTCATCAGGAACAGGGGTGACTAGTACTTCCCCATTCTTCCCATCTTGGAAGGGGTGGGCTGGTCCTACTTCCTTCCAGGAGGGGGAGTTCGAGTCCAAACAGAGAGGAGATAGGAATCGCATGCTTGAGCTCCTACTCCAAGGGACTTTAACCCTTTTCAGGATGGGAGTTTATTTTTTTTTGGAGGAGGGGGGGAGTTTTAGTTTTGCTCTCCCTGCCTTCCCAGAGCCATAACGTTTTTATGTCTCTGTTAACATAGCCATATGAGGGCTTGTTTTTTTTGCGGGACAAGTTGTACTTTCTAACGCCACCATTTAATACTGCATATGATGTAGTGGGAATCGGGAAAAAAATTCCAAATGGGGTAAAATTGCCAAAAAAAAAAGCTATTCCATCACAGTTTTACGTTTTTTTTTATTTACGACGTTCAATGTACGATATAACTGACTGGTTTCTTTTATTCTACAGGTCAGTACGAATCCGGCGATACCTTATACGTGTGTTTTTTTTTGGTCTCCATATTTTGACCCCTATAACTTTTTTGTAGTTATGTGTACGGAGCTGTATAGAGCCTCATTTTTTGCGGGGCAATCTGAAATTATCATTGATACCATTCTGGGATATGTATGACTTTTTGATCACTTTTTATTCAATTTTTTTGTAGAAAATGAAGCGACCAAAAACGGCAAATCAACCATTTCGACGCTTTTTTTTTTTTTTTTAGATTTGCTGTTTGCCCTATAGGAAATATATTTTTATACTATGGGCGTTTCTTTAGTTCTTTTATTTTCATTTTGGGAAAAGGGTGTAATTTGAATTTTAATGTTTATTTTATTTTTTTATTTTTTTAAACTTTTTTTTTAAACTTTTTTGTAGTTCCCATAGGGAACTATAACATGCAATCATTAGATTGCTATTATCATAGACCCCAATGCACTAGCATTGGAGTCTATGAGAAAATGGCTTGTTTCCTATGGAGCACTATTACAGGCAAGGGCTCCATAGGAAATACTATTCAGCAGCCTCATGTCATTAACAAAGACAGGGGCTGCTGCACACACGCTCCGACTCCTTCGATCGCCGCCCGGGGGAGCCAGAGCACCACTAGAAGAGCGCGCTTCCGGTGTTTCACGCGCTCCGATGCCGTGGTCAGGACTGACCATGGCATCTGAGGAGTTAAATGTCTGCGATCGGCAATACTATCAGTTGCGGACATTAGCAGTGGGTGTCTGCTATAAGAAGCAGGCGGCCACCCGCGGCTATGGTTTCCGTAGTGCTCAGGTGCGAGCGCCATCTTTAAAGATCCGACCAGTGCCATACATGTACCCTTACATCAGAATGATTGCCAGAGTGAAGATGCAGCTTTACTGAAAGCTACAGTGGATAAAGTCAGTAAAATGACCAGCAAGATTCAGCTTGACAGACCCTGCTGCCGGTGAGGGAAAACAGGTCAGACACCCATCACCTAAAATAACCACCAGGCCATACTAACTTCAAGCCTTTATCACACAGTGGACACCTATACCCACAAGTAACATTTAACTGCCAAACAGCCAGCCACCATACCTCCTCATCTGGTGCCAGAAAATGCACTTTGTACTTAATACTGCTAGATGTGCCACAAGTTATCTTCTGTACTAAGTAAAAAAAAACTTTTATACTTTTACTTCTGGCCTGGTTCTTCAAACCACCTTTTCACTGCACAACACCTCATCAGGACCACTCCCACTCCCATCCTCCTCACTGGCTCCTCAAGGGCTCAATGCACCGATAAGTTTAGTGGGTCACAGACCAGGCTCCTAAATTAATTTCAGACCCAAAACCAGACCTCCTCACTATATCCAGACTACCTGGATTAGAATATTAATATTTTCTGACTCATTTTTTGTTTTAGCGGGTTCATTTTTTATTCCCTACCTTCTCGAAACTATAACTTGTGTTTTGTAATACTACTATTTAATATTGCATACAATGCAGTGGGAAGCGGGAAAAAAAACACAATAATGCTTCTGTTTTGTGGGTTTCGTTTTTACGGCATTCCCTATGAGGTAAAACTCCCCTGTGTCCTTTATTCTCTGGGTCAGTACGATTAAAGCGATACCACATTAGTATGGTTTTGCTTGTGTTTTAATACAACAAATAACTTTGGGAAAAAATTGTTTTTCTTTTCATCACAATATTCTGAACCTCCATAACTTTATGTCTACAGAGCTGTGTTGGGGCTAATGTTTTGTGCAGTGATCTGTCATTTGATACCATTTTGGAGTGTGCATGACATTTTCCTTAATTTTTATTAATTTGTTTTAGGATGTGAAACAATGAAAAATTGTAAATCGGACATTTTCTTTTTTCTTTTTTCCATTACAGTGTTCGCCATACAGAATAAATACATTTACAGTATATTTTGATAGTTGGGGCATTTTGGGCTGCGGTAGTGAAAATAATCTTCATTTTTTTATTGTTTATTTATATTCTGGGGAATGGAAGATAATTAGAATTTTTATATAATTTATGTGGTGATCGGGGGGACTGTTCCAGCCCTGGGAGCACAGTGCCCAGACTAGACCCATAACCTATTGCACACCCCAGATCATACTACATGAGGCAATGGTAGCTATTTATAACAAACAAGCAGCAACAGTCATTGGCACAATATTACTTGCATTTCAGTTGGAACCATTCACAGGACATGCACTCGCATGCAGTACTTTGCATGTACAACTCTCATAATAGGGCCCCATGGCACTTAGCAAGGGCCCCAATGAGATTTCTGAAGAATTGACTATTTTTTATATCAAGGAGGCCTTTTTATTAGAAGATAAGAATCATGCTTTCACCTACTTTCTGGATTTCTATGTCGGAAGGAGTGTTATAAGTGACTCATAAATATGTCACTCATTCAACAATAAAGCTCTAAATCAGGGATGCCCATCCTGTGGCCCTCCAGCTGTTGCAAAACTACAACTTCCAACAGGCTCGGACTGGCTCACAGGGGTACAGGGGAATCCCCAGGTGGGCCCCTGAGCAAGGTGAGCCCCTAGTCCCCCACCGCCTGCACAAGTGGCACATAACACAGTAGACTTACTGCACTACATACATGTATTCAATGTACAGCACCTCAACCAGCCTATGTTCATAGAAAAAAACAAAACTTGTTAAATTATTTATTATATTCGAATGTATCCGTACGGTGGGCCCCCAAAATAAATTTTACTGGTGGGCCCTAGGTACCCCAGTCCGACACTGACTCCCAACATGTCCTGATATCTATAGGCTGTCTATAATTGCTGGGAGTTGTAGTTTTGCAACAGCTGGAGGGCCGCAGGTTGGGCATCCCTGCTCTAAATCATCTGCTTCAGCTCACACCATATATTATAAAACTGGCTTCCTGTAGCCACCACTTAGGAGGAGATCAGTGGATAGGAAATCATACACTTATCATTGAACTCACTGGAATTTGTAAAATCTTTTTGCACTGAGCCCCCCCCCCCCCCCCCCCAGCACTTGGGTCACATAGCCCCCATGGCCACCCCAAACTATACCACTGTATTGCAATGTCAAACTCACTGGTTTAGGAACAAGTTACCTCTTTTTGTGCTGGGTGGAGGAAACAAGTGAAAGACACATTCCCATAATTTTTGGCATGAAATTCAACCACTGGTGAGGCCCAGGCATCTCCATGTTCTAGGGGGAGAGGCCTTAGTAGAAAAAGTTTGTGATGTAGATTGTAGAACATAAAACATTTACAGAACCCGAGTAGGTGAAATGAATGGATGACAGCATATGTATAGAAATCTCTCAGAGATGGATTAGCCATGTTTTCTGAACAGCCTTATAAAACATATAAACATATAAAACACCATAAGTTCATCATCCCATAGTACTTGAGCCCATTCAATATCTTCTTATTCTCCATTCTTATTCTTTTCCTGTATCTCAGCTTTTTTCTTTGTTTCCACTTCAGAGCTGTCTGTCTTTCTTGTAAGCTTGAGCCCTTCTTGTTGCTAGGTTGAGAATAAAACCCATAAGACATAATAAAAATTCTTGAAAGAATAGCAGATCAACTACTGTATAACAGCAGTCAGACAACAAGCTACACAACGTTTAAAGACTATTTAAAGCACCAAGTGGATAAATCCCTGCAACTCAAGATTTTTCTAGTTGGCTCTTCAAAGTTTTTTGTAGATATGAAATATGTCATTTGATTTATCCTTTAGGAAGTATTGTGTTACAGGAGCGGATGTGGATCCACTGTGCCCTGGAATAGATTTCCCTTGGGGCTACTCCTAAGGGTATTATCTATGTGGCCACCCTTGGTTTCACCCTTTAACACCTATACAGGGATTCAGACTCTGCTGCAGGGGAACCACCAGGTTACTACCTCTTGGAGTAGACTCTGTCAAGTGGATGATGACCCACAGGGACTGAGAGGCACTGGAGCGGGAGTATAAAATAATCAGTCAAAACCCTAGTCAGGAAACAAGCCAAGGTCAGGACGAGTAGATTAAGTACAATCTAGTGTCTGTAGATGCAGAAGTAACAGGTCACTCTGCTGTCGAGACTCTCAAGGCTTTACTTGAGGCTTTTTGGAGTAGTTCTCCCTGGAGAAATCTGTAACAGGAGCAGGAGCTCTGCAAGTTGCTTCATCTCCACTCTGTCTCTGGACAGGAACTCCCCTCCTGGCAGGAAAAAGGACTAGCCCATTCCTACAAGGAGGGGAGGAACAGGGTGATTAACCCTGTTTCTGCCAACCTTTCTTTGCTGGTTGTAATGGCCAGAAACAATATAATACACAGTGCACAATATAATAATATACAATTTGTAGTACCACCAGGTCTTGGGTACTACAGAGGCAGGGAATGGGGAACTTCAGGCTGCTGGATAATAAGGAAGATGACATTTGCCTAATAGAATATATGTTATATAATGTACATTATTAAATACTGGTTTATTTTCATTGGCGCACATAAAGAGGACCCATCACCACACTTTATATGTTTGTTTTAGTAACTACTTACACTCCCTTTGGAGCACCAATTCATATGAATCTATGTTGTGCCATTCCTTTATTATTCCTGCTAGGAGTTAGGAATAGATTACTAACAGTTTTCCATGGAGGTCCAGATGGGTGTTACCAGTTAAAGGTAAAGATCTGACACTGGCAGTACTAGTAAATTGCTAGTAATTCATTCATAACTTCCAGCAGGAATAATAAAGGAATCATAAAAATAGTTGCTCCAAAATTGTTATTACATGGGCTATGCAAGTAGTTACTAAAACTTTTCAGGAGAGGGGACAGGTCCTCTTTAACAAGCACCACTCTGTATGTTCTAATCCTGGTTGAGCTATCTGGAGGAAGTGCTAAATATACCTTTCACCTACAGCACCCAGCACCCTTTTTCCCTTAAGCTTTTTTTTAGGGTCTTGCCGTTTAGTTATCTTTAGGACAGTGCTTTTTGATTGTCCAAGTTAAATGGTAACACCCATTTTCTACATTAGTTATATATTTCCAAGAGGAGTACCTGAGGAATAGCACAAGAAAATATGCTCTAAAATTGTTATTTTATGGGGGATATGGGTCCTGTATTGGCTAAATCGGACATGTGAGGTATTGTAGTTAAGTCCCATTAACTTTTCACAACCCAATGACAGGATGACAGGAATAAAGCAGCCATGATATATATTTTTTAACCCTGGACCCTTTTAATTATTGATGTAAGTTTACAAATACATATTTACTGAACAGCTGCATGCCACCATTTTCTCATTCTCCTCACTAGAACTGCCTATTCTTGTCCTCAAAACAGACAAGACTAGGACATGTACTATAAGTTGTGTAATGGCCATACGTGACATTCATGTGCTGGTCGCATTTTTTGTGGACCCATAGAAATAAATGGGTCTGTGTGCGGTCTGCCAAAAATGCACATCGGATGAGGATAATAAATACAGTTGTGTGCTTGAGGCCTAAAAGGAATTTTCTATCAACATCTTTGTTGGTAAGCCCAAACCCACCTGATATCACCCACTTAGGAGAGGCACCATATTCTGTCAAATTTGCGTAGATTGTCTCAGAATTTTTGGACTGTTAACAACCATGTACAGGTGCATCTCAATAAATGAGAATATCAACGAAAAGTTAATTTATTTCAGTAATTTAACCACCTAACTGTTTTGCCCTAGTCCACCTCGGGCAGTGGGAAAAGTAGCTAACTGGAGGGGGAGGGCTGGTTTAGATGCTCCTATCTCCTGATTGGTAGCAGCTAGAAACATGCAACTGTTCTTGTTTGAAAGCTGATATTCCAAGCTTCCATACAAGACTAAAATGGCAGCTAAAATAATTGTGGGTAAAACCACCTTTTACTTTCACTTTCAGCTGCATTCACAGCATCCTGATTTCCATCAGTGATAACTTCCCCCTGTACTGAACATATTTCTGCCAGCTTTCAAACAAGACCAGTTGCATGTTTCTAGCTGATATCATTCAGGAGATAGTTAGTTACTTTTCCCACTGCCTGAGCTGGACTCCGGCAAAACAGTTAGGTAATTAATTCAAAAAGTGAAACTCACATATTAAATAGATTTGTTAATTACAGAAGTGATCTATTTCAAGCATTTTTTTTATAATGATTACAGCTTACAGCTAATGAAAACCCAAAAGTCAGTATCTCAGAAAAGTATGATATTGTGAAAAAGTTCAATATTGTAGACACATGGTCTCACACTCCAATCAGCTAATCAACACAAAACACCTGCAAAGGTTACCTAAGCCTTTACATGATCTCTCAGTCTGGTTCAGTAGGCTACACAATCATGAGAAAGACTGCTGGCTTGACAGTTGTCCAGAAGACAGTCATTTGCAACCTTCACAAGGAGGGTAAGTCACAAAAGGTCATTACTGATGAAGCTGGCTGTTAACAGAGTGCTATATCCAAGCATATTAATGGAAAGTTGAGTGGAAGGAAAAAGTGTGGTAGAAAAAGATGCACAAGCCACAGGGATAACCAAAGCCTTGAAAGGATTGTCAAGAAAAGAACATTCAAGAATTTGCTGGGGAATCACAGGTAGTGGACTGCGGTTGGAACCAGTGCTTCAAGAGCCACCGCCGCCACACCCAGGCACATCCAGGACAGGGGGGGGGGGGGCTGTTTTCAGATGAAAGTAAATTCTGCATTTCACTTGGAAATCAAGATCCCAGAGTCTGGAGGAAGAGTGGAGTCCACACAATCCAAGTAGCTGTCACCGCCAGATCTCTGAGAAGTTCTGATAGACATTCTTCAGTACCTCCTGCAGGATGTTCTTTTGTTTTGGTTTCGCTTTGACATCTCTTCTCCCTCTTCCAGCTGTCATCTATTAGCAGTGATTGCCTCCCTTTATATCCCCTCCCATACTGCCTCACTTTGTGGTTTATACTACTTCCTGGATTGTGTTCACTGCTAGATGCTACTACTGCTGGTTCCTCAGTTAAGTCTATTTCTGTATTTGTGTTTTCCTGTTGGCTTGATTCTAGGTGACCCTGACTCCCTCCGTATTAAGTGCAGGGAGCCGGTGGTCGTGACCCCTCACTATTATAGGGTTTGCAGATGTCACTCAGTCTAGGTACGTGGACATGCAACTTTCTATCATAAAGATCTTTGCATGGGCTGAGCAGTCAGGGAGAGCTCTAGGGCTTTTATAGGGCTCACTCATTTGTTCCTTAGTTTGGGATCAAGTCAGTCGGATCCTTATTTGTTACTTCTTGTTTTCTGCAACACCATCCGTGACAGTTGCTTGAGGTTCACGGTGTAGTTTCCGCAGTAAGTTAGGGCTTGAAGAGCATGTCATCTGGTGTTGGTCCATTATGTTATATCAAGTCCAAAGTCAGTGCAGCAATCTACCAGGAAATTTTAGAGCACTTCATGCTTCCCTCTGGGGACACTTTGTGCTTCATGCTACTTTATGGAGATGCTGATTAGTGATGAGCGGCAGGGGTCATATTCAAATTCGTGATATTTTGCGAATATTTTGTAGAATATTCGTGGAATATTCGCAAATTCGAATATTCGTTATATTCAGCGATTTTTTTTACTCGAAAAATCGGCAAGGTAATGATCGTGTAATATGCAAATTTTCGTAATGCAAATTTTTATTGCAAATTTTTTTACTTTTTGACAAATAATACTATAGCACTATATTAGCTAAATTGCTCTATATTTGTTTTTTGTTTTCGAATATTCACTATATTGCTATAACTTAGTTTTTTCGAATATTCATAATATTCTAAAACAAGAATATATAGCAATATAGCGAATATTCGAAAAAAACTAATATAGAGCAATATAGCTAATATAGTGCTATAATCTTTGTCTGATAGTTGTATTTTTTTTCTCATCTGCAGTTCAGATTGGAAAAAAATAACAACTATTAAAAAAAAAGATTATAGCACTATATTAGCTAAATTGCTCTATATTAGTTTTTTTTTATATTTGCTATATTGCTATAACTTAGTTTTTTTGAATATTCGCAATATTCTAAAATAAGAATATATAGCAATATAGTGAATATTCTAAAAAAACGAATACAGAGCAATTTAGCTAATATAGTGCTATAATCTTCTTTGTCTAATAGTTGTAAGTTTAAAAATTTGCCAAAAAATTTGCATTACAAAAATTCGCAAACAACACTACTCCTAAAGTCAAGTATATTGCAGCCTTCTTATTGGCACACAAGCTAGAAGCAGGGAGGGATCATGTGTACTGATTGAAAAAATAAATAATCGAATCAAAAAAAAAAAAAGAAAAGGAAAAAAAAAAAAAAAAAAAAGAATATTCGAAATTACGAATATATATCACTATATTCGAAATATTTGCGAATTTTCAAAGTACCTATATTCGCGATAAAAATTCAAAATTCGAATATTCGTGATCAACACTAAGGCCTCATGCACACGACCGTTGTGTGCATCCGTGGCCGTTGTGCCGTTTTCCGTTTTTTTTTCGCGGACCCATTGACTTTCAATGGGTCCGTGGAAAAATCGGAAAATGCACCGTTTTGCAGCCGAGGCCGTGATCCGTGTATCCGGACAACGGTTCACGGACCCATTCAAGTCAATGGGTCCGTGAAAGAACACGGATGCACACAAGATTGGCATCCGTGTCCGTGATCCGTGGCCGTAGGTTGCTTTCATACAGACGGATCCGAAGATCCGTCTGCATAAAAGCTTTTTCAGATCTAAGTTTTCACTTTGTGAAAACTCATATCCGACAGTATATTCTAACACAGAAGCGTTCCCATGGTGATGGGGACGCTTCTAGTTAGAATACACTACAAACTGTGTACAAGACTGCCCCCTGCTGCCTGGCAGCACCCGATCTCTTACAGGGGGCCGTGATCAGCACAATTAACCCCTTCATGAGCGGCACCTGAAGGGGTTAATTGTACTATCATATCCCCCTGTAAGAGCTCAGGGCTGCCAGGCAGCAGGGGGCAGACCCCCCCTCCCCAGTTTGAATATCATTGGTGGCCAGTGCGGCCCCCCCCTCCCTCCCTCTATTGTAATAATAGCTTGGTGGCCAGTGTGCGCCCCCCATCGGGCCCCCCCCTTCCTCCCTCTATTGTAATAAATCGTTGGTGGCACAGTGTGCGCCCCCCTTCGGCCCCCCTCCCTCTATTGTAATAAATCGTTGGTGGCACAGTGTGCGCCCCCCATCGGCCCCCCCTCCCTCTATTGTAATAAATCGTTGGTGGCACAGTGTGCGCCCCCCATCGGCCCCCTCTCCCTCTATAGCAGTAACAACATTGGTGGCCAGTGTGCGGCCTCCCATCTCCCCCCCCCCCCCCCCGATCATTGGTGGCAGCGGAGTTCCGATCGGAGTCCCAGTTTAATCGCTGGGGCTACGATCGGTAACCATGGCAACCAGGACGCTACTGCAGTCCTGGTTGCCATGGTTACTTAGCAATAGTACAATAGTATAAGATTCATAGTTACCTTCTTGCTGCTGCGATGTTCGTGTCCGGCCGGGAGCTCCACCTACTGGTAAGTGACAGGTCTGTGCGGCGCATTGCTAAAGAACTGTCACTTACCAGTAGGAGGAGCTCCCGGCTGGTCACAGACATCGCAGCAGCAAGCAGGTAAGTATGAATCTTCTACTATTGTACTATTGCTAAGTAACCATGGCAACCAGGGCTGCAGTAGCTTCCTGGTTGCCATGGTTACCGATCGGAGCCCCAGCGATTAAACTGGGACTCCGATCGGAACTACGCTGCCACCAATGATCAGGGGGGGGGGGGGAGATGGGAGGCCGCACACTGCCACCAATGTTGTTACTGCTATAGAGGGAGGGGGGCCGATGGGGGGCGCACACTGTGCCACCAACGATTTATTACAATAGAGGGAGAGAGGGGGGGCGATGGTGGGCGCACACTGTGCCACCAACGATTTATTACAATAGAGGGAGGGAGGGGGGGGGGCGATGGGGGGCGCACACTGTGCCACCAACGATTTATTACAATAGAGGGAGGGGGGCGATGGGGGGCGCACACTGTGCCACCAACGATTTATTACAATAGAGGGAGGAAGGGGGGGGGCGCACTGGCCACCAATGATATTCAAACTGGGGAGGGGGGGGTCTGCCCCCTGCTGCCTGGCAGCCCTGATCTCTTACAGGGGGATATGATAGTACAATTAACCACTTCAGGTGCGGCACCTGAGGAGTTAATTGTGCTGATCACGGCCCCCTGTAAGAGATCGGGTGCTGCCAGGCAGCAGGGGGCAGTCATGTACACAGTTTTTCAGTATATTCTAACCTGAAGAGTCCCCATCACCATGGGAACGCCTCTGTGTTAGAATATACTGTCGGATCTGAGTTTCACGATGTAGCTCATATCCGACAGTATATTCTAACATAGAGGCGTTCCCATGGTGATGGGGACGCTTCAAGTTATGTTCGGGTGTCCGCCTGGCCGTGCGGAGGCGAGCGGATCCGTCCAGACTTACAATGTAAGTCAATGGGGACGGATAAGTTTGAAGATGACACACTGTGGCTCAATTTTCAAATGGATCCGTCCCCCATTGACTTTCAATGTAAAGGCTGGACGGATCCGTCTAAGGCTACTTTCACACTTAGAAATGTTTTAACAATATAATGCAGACGGATCCTCTCTGAACAGAACCATATATATATATTATATAAACGCAAGTGTGAAAGTAAAGGGACTCCTGACTTTACATTGAAAGTCAATGGGGACGGATCCGTTTGCAATTGCACCATATTGTGTCAATGTCAAACGGATCCGTCCCCATTAACTTGCATTGTAATTTAGGACGGATCCGTTTGGCTCCGCACGGCCAGGCGGACACCAAAACGACTTTTTTTTCATGTCCGTGGATCCTCCAAAAATCAAGGAAGACCCACGGACGAAAAAACGGTCACGGATCACGGACCTACGGACCCCGTTTTTGCGGACCGTGAAAATAAACTGTCGTGTGCATGAGGTCTAATGCTGATTTCCTTTTCCAGTAGGACTTGGCATCTGTGCACACTATCAAAGTACCAATACCTGGTTTAATAACTACGGTTTCACTGTGCTTGATTGGGCAGCAAACTCACCTGACCTAAACCGCATATAGAATCTATGGGGTATTGTCAAGAGGAAGATGAGACACCAGACCCAACAATGCAGACGAGCTGAAGGCCACTTTCAGAGCAACCTAGGCTTCCATAACACTTCAGAAATGCCACAGGCTGATCGCCTCCAATTATTCTGGGTGAGTTGTCCTTTATGAGGCATTTGAGATTGTTTGTGGGCAGAACAGCATCCGGTGTGAACGGATGTGCTGCCGACAAACAATGAATCTGTATGGAGATGAGTGATCAGAGTAGAGATAATTCATTTCCATACAGAAAAGATAATTGCAGCTAAATTATTGGGCATAGATCGGGAGGGGGCAGTTCATTCCTGACCATTGCCCTGTGTATCACCCAAGTAGACTGGACTTTACTCCAATCTTCCCATTGAGAACACATGCACAAGGGCTTGAGACAAGCATGGTTGTGTGTGGGTATTCTAAAGAGATAGCTATCGAATGAACATGCAATTGGTTGACAGCTATTTAAAATGTATGGCCAACTTTATTGGCCAGCTCTTTACTATAATTTTAATTTAATTTTTTAATCCATTGATCTCAATTGTCCGATTTTATTCGTTTTCATGCAAAAGGTAATTTAACTTTGATGGAATAAAAATGTTTCTTTTTTATCTGTTATTTACAGGTGAGTTAGGCTACTTTCACACTTGCGTTTTGTGCGGATCCGTCATGGACGGATCCATTCAGATAATACAACCGTCTGCATCCATTCTGAACGGATCCGTTTGTATTAGGCTACTTTCACACTAGCGTTCGATCGGATCCGTCTGCATTATTTTGGCATATAAAAGCTAAGTGTGAAAATAGCCTCGGACGGATCCGTCCAGACTTTCAATGTAAAGTCAATGGGGGACGGATCCGCTTGAAGATTGAGCCATATTGTGGCATCTTCAAACGGATCCGTCCCCATTGACTTACATTGTAAGTCTGGACGGATCCGCACGCCTCCGCACGGCCAGGCGGACACCCGAACGCTGCAAGCAGCGTTCAGCTGTCCGCCTGTCCGTGCGGAGGCGAGCGGAGCGGAGGCTGAACGCCGCCAGACTGATGCAGTCTGAGCGGATCCGCATCCATTCAGACTGCATCAGGGCTGGACGGAAGCGTTCGGGTCCGCTCGTGAGCCCCTTCAAACGGAGCTCACGAGCGGACAGCCGAACGCTAGTGTGAAAGTAGCCTTAGTTTGCTTTGAGTTTTATGCTGTATTTTTATTTTTCCTTTTTTTTCAAAATACATTACATTCATCATGTGGAAAGACTACATCAAAAGACCATGGAGGCTGCAGTGAGTTAATGGAAACTGACCTATTTTAAAGTGCTTAGAGAAAAAGACAGCATGGAGATAAAGTCTAAGCATTTAATGAGGACTTCTCATTGCAAAATAAGATTCACAAAGCATCCAAGGGAGGCATCAGCAGTTTTTCTGTGGCTGTTATTCTTTTTATGGATTTATGTAAAGAAAAATTCATTACTTTATCTTTTTTGTGTATTGCTTTACGAAGGCTAGTTTCACACTAGAGGCAGCCTTCTCCGGCAGGCTGTTCCGGTGGGTGTACAGCCTGCCGGATCCGTGCTGCCGCTAGTGCACGCGTACCACCGGAGGTCCGCTCTGGCCCCATTTACTATATTGGGGGTGGGCCGGAGTTCCAGCGGCAGCATGGCAAATATGCCGAGAGGCAGCCGGAGTAAAACTTCGACATGTAGTTTTAGTCCGGCGCCTCTCGGCATGTTTGCCATGCTGCAGCTGGAACTCCGGCCCACCCCCAATATAGTAAATGGTGCCGGAGCATGCGTGCACTAGCGGCAGCACGGATCCAGAAGGCTGTTCACCCGCCAAAACAGCCTGCCAGAGAAGGCTGCCGCTAGTGTGAAACTAACCTAAACTATATTACTATTATTATTACTACTAATAGTGGTAGATAAAGAATTAATAGTAATATAGTTGGTAAAGTTGGTAAAAAAAAGTTACAATACATGTAGTAGGGTCCCCTCTTTTTGGTTGCTGCCCAACTGTCTATTTGTGCACTCTAGATCACAAGTGCTATTGCCCCCTTAGATACTTAAAGGGGTTGTCTCACTTCAGCAAGTGGCATTTATCATGTAGAGAAAGTTAATACAAGGCACTTATTAATGTATTGTGATTGTCCGTATTGCTTCCTTTGCAGGCTGGGTTAATTTTTCCACCACATAATACACTGCTTGTTTACATGGTTCACCTTACAATCTATAAGCGGTGTCTGTGCTTGCACACTATGGGAAAAAGCACTAGCCTATGTGCGCTCCCACGGTCCTGGCCACCACATAGGCCGGCACTTTTTCCTATAGTGTGCAAGCATGACCACCACTGATGGATTGCAGAATGGTTGTAATCATGAAAACTAGCAGTATATTATGTGATGGAAAAATGAATCCAGCCAGCCAAGGAGGCAATAAGGACAATCACAGTACATATAATTGCCAGACTGCTGTTATAGGGGGAGGTCCAGACTACACATCCAGACTGCTGTTATAGGGGGAGGGGCAGACTACACAAGCAGACTGCTGTTATAGGGGGAGGGGCAGACTACACAGCCAGACTGTTGTTATAGGGGGAGGTGCAGACTACACAGCAAAACTGCTGGTATAGGTGGTGGCCCATACTACACAAGCAGACTGCTGTAATAGAGGGTGATCCAGACTACACAGACAGCCTGTTGTTATAGTGCTTGGTCCAGACTACACATCCAGACAGCTGTTATAGGGGGTGGTGCAGACTACACAACCAGACTGCTGTTATAGGGGGAGGTGCAGACTACACATCCAGACTGCTGTTATATGGGGAGGTGCAGACTACACAGCCAGACTGCTGTTATAGGGGAAGGTGCAGACTACACATCCAGACTGCTGTTATAGGGGAAGTGCAGACTACACAACCAGACTGCTGTTATATGGGGAGGTGCAGACTACACAGCCAGACTGCTGTTATAGGGGAGGTGCAGACTACACAGCCAGACTGCTGTTATAGGGGGAGTGCAGACTACACAACCAGACTGCTGTTATAGGGGAGGTGCAGACTACACAACCAGACTGCTGTTATAGGGGGAGGTGCAGACTACACATCCAGACTGCTGTTATATGGGGAGGTGCAGACTACACAGCCAGACTGCTGTTATAGGGGAAGGTGCAGACTACACATCCAGACTGCTGTTATAGGGGAAGTGCAGACTACACAACCAGACTGCTGTTATATGGGGAGGTGCAGACTACACAGCCAGACTGCTGTTATAGGGGAAGGTGCAGACTACACATCCAGACTGCTGTTATAGGGGAAGTGCAGACTACACAACCAGACTGCTGTTATAGGGGAGGTGCAGACTACACAACCAGACTGCTGTTATAGGGGGAGGTGCAGACTACACATCCAGACTGCTGTTATATGGGGAGGTGCAGACTACACATCCAGACTGCTGTTATAGGGGAAGGTGCAGACTACACATCCAGACTGCTGTTATAGGGGAAGTGCAGACTACACAACCAGACTGCTGTTATAGGGGAGGTGCAGACTACACATCGGGGGGGAGTCAATATCGGTGCAGACCCAGGCGGGGGGCAAGGAGGAGCAGCGGAGGGATGATGACTCGGCACAAGGGGAGGTGTACGTCTGTTTTGAAGGCCCATTAGGGGCGCATTTGAAAATGGAGGTGAAGGAGTGTATTTGGAAGGGGGAATATATAGAGATTTTTTCCTTGTTGCCCTTGGAGAGATTTCAGTTGGATAGGGCACGGCGGAAGGAAGGGAAGAAAGAGGAAGATGAGAAACGCAGATATCGGATGATTCCACATACTTTTTCTAATTGGCTGCAGGCGTTCGCTATTTTGGCAAGCGTCATTGGGGAAAAAGTGCCGGAGTGCTGCTCCGCGCTGTTTTGTTATATGGACGCGATCGGGAGGCGTATTGGGTGTATGGGGGGGAAGCAGGTGGCGGGGCGGGGCAGTCGGGGTTGTCAACAGCTGCTGCAAAGGGTTTGTGCTTCCTTTTTAATGAAGGGAACTGTAAATTTGTGGCGAAGTGCAAGTTCCTGTGGCGGGGCCCATGGGGTGTACAGATGTTTCCGAGGGGGTAGGCCAAAGGGGGGGGGGGATTCTAGTGGAAAGGGGTTTGACGCCGGTACGGGTGGGAAGGATGGAGCCGTTTTTAAATAGGTATCCGGTTCGGTCGGCGGCTCAGTTATTGTTGGAAGGTTTTAGATTTGGTTTTCGTATCCCGTCGGACACAGGGCCGAGCCCTTTTACTGGTAGGAATTTGCGTTCGGCTGGGGAGCATGCGGAAGTTGTGTCGGAGAAGCTGGCAAAGGAGGTGTTGTTGGGGCGTATGGATGGTCCGTTTATGGCTCCGCCGTTGAATGATCTTAAGGTTTTGCCGTTGGGGGTGGTGCCAAAGAAGGAGCCGAACAAATTGATGATTTTTTGTGTTTGGGTCCGGCGGATTCGCGGGTGTGTCAATTGTTGCTTTCTACTTTGCAGTCTGTGTTTGCCTTCTTTGGGGAGCCTCTTGCAGAAGGGAAGACGGTAGGGCCCACGACTGAGTTGAGTTTTTTGGGGATTGTTTTGGACACGGTGGCTATGGAGTGTAGGTTGCCGGAGAATAAGTTGCACGATTTGCGGGCGGAGGTGGACAGGGCGGGTAGGTCGGTTAAGATTCATTTGAGGGATTTGCAATCGTTGTTGGGGAAGTAGAATTTTGCGTGTCGCATTATGTCCATGGGGCGAATATTTTGTAGGCGATTGGCGGCAGCGACTGAGGGTATGACGGCAGCGCATCATTTCATTTGGTTGGGGTGTGAGCTGCGAAGGGATTTGGAGGTGTGGGCTAAGTTTCTGGCAGAGTTTAACGGGAGGGCGTTGGTTTTGGGGGATGCTGTGGATAGTGTGGATTTTGATTTGTTTTCTGATGCGGCAGGGGGGATTGGTTTTGGGGTCTACTACAACGGGCAGTGGTGTGCGGACCGCTGGCCTGAGTCATGGGGGATGAGGGGTTTGGTTCGGAATTTGGCATTGTTAGAGCTCTTTCCTATTGTGTTAGCGCTGGAGTTGTGGGGGATATGTTTAGTAACAAAAAGGTGAGGCTTCATTGGGACAACATGGGGGTGGTGCAGGCTATTAATAGTTTGTCGGCTTCATCCCCTCCAGTGGTTAGGTTGCTTCAGCATATGGTATTGCATTGTTTAGCACTAAATGTGTGGGTGGTTCATGTGCCGAGGGTCTCTAACGGTGTTGCGGATGCTCTTTCTCGTTCGCAGTGGGAGCGCTTTCGGCAGTTGGCGCCAGATGCGGAGGTCATCGGGTTGGAGTGTCTGGGGCTGCTGTGGGAGATCTTGGAGTTACTGTGAGCAGGTTATTCATGGATTCTCTGTTGGCCGGTACGTGGGCATCGTACGATGGGGATTGGGATAGTTGGTGTGGCATGCTTGGCGTAGGGGTGGATGCGGGGGAGGTGCCCTTGGTGTTGTTTTTGGGTGAAAAAAAGGAGGAAGGGTGGTCGGTGGCTCAGGTGAATAAGTGCTTGTCGGGTTTAGCTTTTGGTTTCAAGTTGCAGGGGCTGGTGGACTGTACCAAGACCTTTTCGGTGCGGCAGGTGTTGACTGGTTGGCGGCAGGGTTGGCCGGTGGGAATCGGGTAGATTTCGGTCATATGTGCGTTTGGGCGGTCTGTAAGGGTTGCGGGTTGAGGGCCCCAATTTTAATGTGGTTGTTTTGATTATTTCATTTCAGGTGTTCCCCCGGCTCTGGTGTGGATTATCGGACATCCATTTGTTTTTGGGGGGGCGTTAAGGGTGGATGTGAGGCCAAACAGTCGTCAGCTACGCTTTGATAGGGAGGTGGCTGGGTTACCGAGGTATGTTGTGGGGGGAAAGTTTGAGGGAGGTTCACTGCTTTGTTCAGCTGGATCGGCCTCTGGAAGTATTGGTGCTGCATGCGGGAGGGAACGATTTAGGCTTGAAGCCGGTGAGAGAGTTAATTTGGGATGTTAAGTTTGACCTGTTACGTCTGGTCGTTGTTTCCCGGGATGGTAGTGGTGTGGTCTCCCAGGCGGCGTTGGCGCGAGGCGCGATCTGTGGAGAGGATAAACAAGGCCCGGATTAAAGTTAACAGGGCGGTTGGAAAATTTGTGGCGCGGAATGGGGCAGTTGTGGTACGTCATTTTGATTTGGAGCCCGGAGTCTGTGAGTTTTGGAGGGCAGACGGGGTCCACCTCAATGCAGTGGGCATTTATTTGTGGTCATTGGGTCTGCAAGAAGGGATCGAGCTAGCCTTGAGGGTGTGGAGGGCCCCACAAGCTTGAGGTTAAGGGTCAAGTTGCGCGTCTGTGGCGGTAGGAGGTCCTGGAAGACGGTGGTAGGGCTTGGTGTTTGTGGATGGGAGGGCCTCAATTGGTGGGGCTGGACTCCCAGGTGTGGAAAGTTGGTTGGTTTCAGTGGGGTGACCATCACTCGGTGTCTCCGACCTGGAGTGATACGGCTGGAGGCAAGGTGGCTTAACCGGGTGTTTGGGGCACCAGCTGGAATCGGGTCTTCTAGGACCTCCTTTGTCAGGTCTAGGTATATATATTTATAGAGATGTTACATGTTATGTTTGTATTAATAAAAGGCTGCTGTGGCCATTTAATTCCAATGTACGGCTTTGTGTAATTTTTGTTGGGGTCTAAGTAAGGGTTCTTTCACACTTGCGTTCTTTTCTTCCGGCATAGAGTTCCGTCGTCGGGGCTCTATGCCGGAAGAATCCTGATCAGTTTTATCCTAATGCATTCTGAATGGAGAGAAATCCGTTCAGGATGCATCAGGATGTCTTCAGTTCCGGACCGGAACGTTTTTTGGCCGGAGAAAATACCGCAGCATGCTGCGCTTTTTGCTCCGGCCAAAAATCCTGAACACTTGCCGCAAGACCGGATCCGGAATTAATGCCCATTGAAAGGCATTAATCCGGATCCGGCCTTAAGCTAAACGTCGTTTCGGCGCATTGCCGGATCCGACGTTTAGCTTTTTCTGAATGTTTACCATGGCTGCCGGGATGCTAAAGTCCTGGCAGCCATGGTAACGTGTAGTGGGGAGTGGGGGAGCAGTATATTTACCGTCCGTGCGGCTCCTGGGGCGCTCCAGAGTGACGTCAGGGCGCCCCACGTGCATGGATGACGTGATCGCATGGCACGTCATCCATGCGCATGGGGCACTCTGACGTCATTCTGGAGCGCCCTCGGAGCCGCACGGACTGTAAGTATACCGCTCCCCCGCTCCCCACTACTACTATGGCAACCAGGACTTTAATAGCGTCCTGGCTGCCATAGTAACACTGAATGCATTTTGAAGACGGATCCGTCTTCAAATGCTTTCAGTTCACTTGCGTTTTTCCGGATCCCGCGTGTAATTCCGGCAAATGGAGTACACGCCGGATCCGGACAACGCAAGTGTGAAAGAGCCCTAAGTGGTAAGGTAAAAGGGGCATAAGATTATTGGGTGAGAATAGAGGACCTGAGGGAAATCCTCAATAACCTTATCAAGTTTCCAATAAGCAAAACTCCCCTCATCAGATAGTTAGGGGGAGATAGTCAGTGTTGGTTCCAGTGCAGGGTGTTAGGCAGTGTAATAGGATCTGCTGTCCATACAAACATGCTACAGTGCTGTGATGTCACAAGTTGCACGTATTGCAAAATAATCTGCGCATCATTAATTGCCAAAAATTCACAAGGTCAAATATATTGGAGCACTCTATCTGCATATAAAGCTATTCTAATGTTCTGCCATGCTAACCATTTTCTCCAGTCTCAGGAAACTTATACCAGCCTGAAAAATGGAGCAAAAGTGACCCATGCCGGTATTTCGCCCGCATTACGCAAATAATACATTGCCGTTTTTTGCAATCAAGAATATAATCTCGAATTCGCAAATATATGACGCATATTCTACAAGATATTTACAAAATATTGCAAATTCGAATATTGCCCCTGCCGCTCATCACTAGAGGTGAATAATTTAAATTAGCCACGGAGAGAAAAAAAAAAAAAAAGAAAGCAGATAAAATTATAGCATTCTAACATTCTCATCATTACCTAAAAAAATGGAAAGTTAAAGGAGATAATCTCTCTGCAGTGAAGTGATTATATACAGTAGTGTGCTGAGCCTTCTTTTTTCTCTGCGGTTGTGGTGGTGATGACTCATATCAGGCCACACAAGAAAGGACGGTGAGCTCAGACCCTCTCCACTTTTATTAAAACCTTCACGATTCTCACACAAATAAATCGTCCTGTAGGAAAATGAAGTTCTTGAAACGGTTAAGAAAAGGTCAACTTACCACAGCTCCAGTAATAGCAGTATTAAGATGTTAATGCGCTGTAAAATCTAATTGCGCACAGGTCTATTGAGAAGCTGAAATTCAAAGAATGCAAATAAAATGAAACCATTGGATCATACAATTGCGGCTTTTATATTTGAGCAAACTGCGCTTTTTATTTAGCAAATGAAGGAACCAAACAGTAGAATGGTTGCGGCATTGTGCATATTTGGGGGAAAAAGCAACTCTGAGATCTCAGCTCTTACGGAAGGACGTGTTCCGCTCTCTTCTTCACCAAGTCCAGGAATATCGTGATAGGAATACAGGTGCATCTCAGTAAATTTTAATATCATTTAAAGGTTAATTTATTTCAGTAATTCAATTCAAAAAGTGAAACTCATATATTCTATAGATTTGTTACACATAGAGTGATCAATCTTTTAATGTTGATGATTATGGCATACAATTGAAGACCAGATGATTTTTAATACAGAGATGTTAGCCTAATGAAATGTATGTTCAGTATATGCCCTCAATACTTGGTCGTGGCTCCTTTTGCATGAATTACTGAACCACTCCTTCATTGGGCATTCGGCAGTGCATTTACATAACCAGATCATCGCTAAGGAGTGTTAATATGAACTCTCATTAGTGATGATCCCGTGTAAAGGGCCCTTAAGGGCTTCAAATGACAGCTCTGCACACAGTTCAATGTTTATTACAAAGTATTGGTGAAGGTATTGTAAGGGTTAGCTTTCTTTCAGGGGATCATTCTCACAGATACGGCTTCAGGACACCAGGTTTAAGGTCCAAACATTGTGTTTATTGTGGCACACCAGCAAAAGCAGAACAACAAAACAATAAACACTTGTCCGTCCAGGCTCTAACTAATACATTAACAGAGTACAGTACACCCACTGTCTCAAGTCCAATACCTTAATGGGGAAGTGTGGCCCAGTAGTCCTCCCGACTCTGGCCGTGCGACCGTCGCTCCAGCAGGCGTCGCTGGGTCCCCCAAACTTCAGGCTATCGCCTAGCCTCGTGGCCCCTCAGCCAACCCGGCTGAGACAACTGACACAGAGCCTCACCATGTGTCACGAGGGTATCGAGAACCACGCCTGGCTCCGTTATACCCGGGGTCAGGAAGTCGCAGCGGTTGGCTGCACGCTCTATTTAAGATAGGGCTGTTTTCCTCTTGGTAGCTTTCTGGGTTTGCTTTGCAAACCCTTTTGGCTCACTCAGGGATCCGTAGCTCCTTCTCCTCAGCTGTTCCTTGTCCAGCACTTCCAAACCTCCTTATATTCCTCTCTCACACTTCTCTGGTTGCCAGAGATAGAGCTTCCTGCCTGGACATCTATCCTGACCCACTGGAGCTGTGTTGCTGCGTTCTCTGACTGTTGATTCAGAACGCTACCCTCCGGATCCCTGTTGGACCTTTGTGGACAGTTGTTGTCGTCCACCTGGGTGTTTGTGTTTGTCTGTGTTTGTCTGTCCTCTCCCTGGTGTTTCCCTCTTAGTGCAGTGGTGAGGACTAGCGATCCCACCGGCCCGTTCACTATCTAGGGCTCATTTCAGGGAAAGCCAGGGTTTAGGCACGTGATCGCCGCACGGGTGAGGAACCCGTCTAGGGACGTCAGGGCAGTCAGGTGCCAGCCGCAAGGTGAGTAAGGGGTCACCACCTTTCCCTCTCCCTTAGGCAGGGCTTTCCCTGTTTTCCTCCCTGTGCGTGACACCGGTCATTACATTATCTCTGGCCCTTATTTTGTGTAGGTTAAAAAAAAAAAAAAAAAAAGAATATATTTATATATTTTTATTTTTTTTACCTACTTAGAATCCAGTATGGATCAAATTGCTGCCCTGTCCAAACAATTTCATGGCCTGTCTTTGGAGGTGGTAGGATTGAAGGCGTCGGTCCTCCAGCAACAGCAGCAATTACAACTGACCGCAAGCCCAGCGGTTGCTACTGGTAACCAGATTGTTGCGGAACCCAAGGTCCCTCTCCCTGACAGATTTTCTGGGGGAAGGGACACGTTTTTGGCATTCCGTGAGGCCTGTAAGTTATATTTTAAACTGCGCCCTCACTCCTCTGGTAATGAAGATCAGCGGATGGGGGTTGTTATTTCCCTGCTGCAGGGGGACCCGCAGTCCTGGGCGTTCTCTTTACCTACTGATTCCCAGGCTCTTCGGTCAGTGGATGAGTTTTTCGGGGCCTTGGGTCTCATATATGACGACCCTGACCGAGTAGCACTGGCTGAATCAAGATTACGGAGACTCTTACAAGGAGAACGGCCGGTAGAGGAGTATTGCTCTGAATTCCGTAGGTGGGCTACGGATACCCAATGGAACGACCCGGCTCTCAGGAGTCAGTTCTGCTCTGGGTTATCCGAAAGGGTTAAGGATGCGCTTGCATTATATGAGAACAGCCTACACCTAAGAGAATTGAGCCTTGTAATACCTGTGCACTTTTGACAAATAAAGCCGGAGAACTTGATACTTCAAGAAAAAAGTGAGTGCTGGAGTCTGAATTTCTTTATTATTTTCATTATATGAGACCCCCTTTTCCCTTGATGCGGTTATGTCCCTTTCTATCCGTATAGAGAGACGCCTTAGGGACAGGTTGAAAGAACCGGAGAAATTGGTAACTCCTCTCAAGCAGCAGTTAGTCTGTACGGACTTAGACGAGCCTATGCAGCTAGGAGGAACTACTCGTCAGGTCCGTCCTCCTGAGGCTCGCCGTAGGCGTGGGGTTTGTTTTTTTTGTGGGGAGAGGGGTCATTTCATTAATGTCTGTCCTTCTTTCCTCGGAAACAAAAGACCATCGGAAAAACTACTAACCCCAGGCTGTGTGGAGGATGTCAGCCGGGGGGTATACGTCTCCTCCATACGTACATCGCAATTTGTGTTGCCAGCGGTTATTGTTTTTGGTGATAAGACGGAGAATATTTCTTTCTTTTTAGACAGTGGAGCAGGAGTTAATTTGATAGATGCCCATTTTGCCCGCACTTTGGGTTTGTCTCTCTGTACGTTACAGAGACCCATTCCCATATTCGCTATTGATTCTGCTCCCCTGTCTCAGAGAAACCTCACCCACATTGTTCATAATATACACCTTCGGGTAGGGGACCACCATAACGAGATGCTTTCAGGTTATGTTCTGGAGGGGCTTCCCACTCCGGTGGTGCTGGGTCTTCCCTGGTTGGTAGCGCACAATCCAGTAGTGGATTGGCAGGCCAGGGAGATATTGGAGTGGAGTGAGCAGTGCAGAGAAAATTGCTTAAATAGCAATTGCTTAGTCGCCTCCATAACTACCCTACCTACATTTATTTCGGATTTTGAGGATGTTTTTTCTGAAAAGGGTTGTCAGAAGTTACCACCTCATCGTCCTTATGATTGCCCGGTTAACCTTATTCCCGACGCAAAATTACCCAAGACCAGGTTATATAATCTTTCGGGTCCAGAGAGACAAGCCATGAAAGATTATATCTCCGAGAGCTTGGCTAAGGGACACATCAGGCCCTCTTCTTCACCCGTGGCTGCAGGGTTTTTCTTCGTTAAAAAGAAAGATGGGGGCCTGCGTCCTTGCTTAGATTTTCGCGAATTAAATCGGATAACCATCCGAGACCCATACCCTCTTCCTCTCATTCCTGACCTGTTTAATCAGATTGCGGGTGCTAGGTGGTTCTCCAAACTTGATCTTAGGGGGGCCTACAATCTGATTCGTATTAAGGAGGGGGATGAGTGGAAGACAGCGTTTAACACCCCTGAGGGGCATTATGAAAATCTAGTTATGCCTTTCTGTCTGACCAATGCTCCTGCCGTCTTTCAACATTTCGTTAATGACATTTTTAGTCATCTAATCGGCAGGTTTGTGGTAATATACCTAGATGATATTTTAATTTATTCGTCTGATCTGAGAACACATGAGGAGCATGTCAGACAAGTACTGCAGGTCCTACGGACGAATGAATTATATGCTAAGATTGAAAAATGTGTCTTCGCCGTTCAGGAAATACAATTCCTGGGTTATTTTTTATCTGCTTCAGGTTTCCGTATGGATCCTAGGAAGGTCCAGGCAATTTTAGATTGGGATCTTCCTGAGAACCTCAAAGCACTACAACGGTTCTTGGGCTTCGCGAACTTCTATAGGAAATTCATTAAAAATTATTCACTTATTGTAAAACCGCTTACTGACATGACTAGGAAGGGGACTGATTTTTCTAAATGGTCTGACGCCGCTAAAGTTGCTTTTTCCTCTCTAAAAGAGAGGTTTACCTCAGCACCTGTACTAGTCCAACCTGATGTCTCTCAGCCTTTTATTGTTGAAGTCGATGCGTCAGAGGAGGGAGTGGGGGCGGTGCTGTCTCAGGGTCCGTCTCCTGGCAAATGGCGTCCTTGTGCTTTCTTTTCGAAAAAACTATCTGCAGCAGAAAAGAACTATGATATTGGCAATAGGGAACTATTAGCTATTAAACTTGCGTTTGAGGAGTGGCGCCACTTCTTAGAGGGGGCAGTCCACCCCGTCACTGTGATTACGGACCACAAAAATCTCCTGTACCTCGAATCAACTAAGCGTCTCACCCCTAGACAGGCTAGGTGGTCGCTATTTTTTTACCAGGTTTAACTTTGTTATTACCTATCGTCCTGGGGCAAAGAACACCAAGGCTGATGCACTATCTCATTGTTTCCCTGGAGGGGGTAATATGAGTGATCCGGTGCCCATTCTACAAAGAGGAGTGGTTGTCTCTGCGGTACACTCTGTTTTGGAGGGGAAGGTGTTAGAGGCCCAGGGGGACGCCCCGGTCTCTTGCCCCTCAGAGAAATTGTTTGTACCGTTGAACCTACATTTCGAATTATTAAAGGAACATCATAATTCGGCACTTGCTGGGCACCCGGGTAGTAAAGCAACCTTGGAGCTATTGTCTCGTCGTTTTTGGTGGCCAAGGTTGCGTCAGGATGTATTGGATTTTGTGTCTTGTTCTACCTGTGCGCGCGCAAAAGTTTCACATACACGTCCTGCAGGGTCTCTATTACCACTCGTCATTCCCAATAGACCGTGGACACATCTGTCAATGGATTTTATCACTGACTTACCTTTGTCTGCGGGTAAAACAGTGATTTTGGTAGTAGTGGACAGGTTTAGCAAAATGGTACACTTCATTGCGTTACCCGCACTACCTAATGCTAAGACTCTTGCTCAGGTATTCGTCAGTGAAATCGTGAAGCTTCACGGGGTCCCCTCCGATGTTGTTTCGGATCGGGGTACCCAGTTTATTTCTAAATTTTGGAAAGCTTTTTGTTCCCGTTTGGGGGTACACTTGTCCTTTTCCTCAGCTTTCCATCCTCAGTCGAATGGACAGACTGAGCGAACCAACCAAAACCTTGAGACATATCTAAGATGTTTTGTGTCTGAAAACCAAGAGTTGTGGTCATAATATTTACCGTTAGCTGAGTTTGCCATAAATAATCGTCGTCAGGAATCCACTGGCAAGTCACCATTTCTTGGTGCATATGGTTTTCATCCCCAATTCTGTACTTTCAAAGAGGGGGGGTCTTCTGGGGTTCCCAAAGAGGAACGTTTTTCGTCATCTCTTTCATCGGTATGGCAGAAGGTGCAAGCTAACTTGAAAAATATGGGAGGTAAATACAAATGCATGGCTGATAAGAGACGGTCGCCAGGTCCGGACCTAGGAGTGAATGACTATGTGTGGTTGTCTACTAGGAATATTAAATTGAAGGTTCCCTCTTGGAAACTGGGTCCTAGGTTTATTTGCCCTTACAAAATTGTAGCCGTCATCAACCCCGTGGCTTTTCACCTGGAGTTACCTCAGACTTTTAAAATTCATAATGTTTTTCATAAGTCGTTACTCAAAAAATATGTTCCACCTCTAGAACCATCACCGCTGCCACCCCCTCCTGTTGTCGTGGATGGTAATCTAGAATTTCAGATATCCAAAATTGTTAATTCTCGTCGGGTCCGCCGCTCTCTTCAATATCTGGTGCATTGGAGAGGTTACGGTCCCGAGGAAAGAATGTGGGTTCCTGCGTCTGAGGTAAACGCCGACAGGTTAGTTCGGGTTTTTCATGCCTCTCATCCTGAGAGACCTGGTCCTGAGTGTCCGGAGGCCCCTCGTAGAGAGGGGGGTACTGTCACGAGGGTATCGAGAACCACGCCTGGCTCCGTTATACCCGGGGTCAGGAAGTCGCAGCGGTTGGCTGCACGCTCTATTTAAGATAGGGATGTTTTCCTTATGGTAGCTTTCTGGGTTTGCTTTGCAAACCTTTTTGGCTCACTCAGGGATCCGTAGCTCCTTCTCCTCAGCTGTTCCTTGTCCAGCACTCCCAAACCTCCTTATATTCCTCTCTCACACTTCTCTGGTTGCCAGAGATAGAGCTTCCTGCCTGGACATCTATCCTGACCCACTGGAGCTGTGTTGCTGCGTTCTCTGACTGTTGATTCAGAACGCTACCCTCCGGATCCCTGTAGGACCTTTGTGGACAGTTGTTGTCGTCCACCTGGGTGTTTGTGTTTGTCTGTGTTTGTCTGTCCTCTCCCTGGTGTTTCCCTCTTAGTGCAGTGGTGAGGACTAGCGATCCCACCGGCCCGTTCACTATCTAGGGCTCATTTCAGGGAAAGCCAGGGTTTAGGCACGTGATCGCCGCACGGGTGAGGAACCCATCTAGGGACGTCAGGGCAGTCAGGTGCCAGCCGCAAGGTGAGTAAGGGGTCACCACCTTTCCCTCTCCCTTAGGCAGGGCTTTCCCTGTTTTCCTCCCTGTGCGTGACACCGGTCATTACACCATGGCTCTGCTTCACAAAACACCCGCGCTTACTCTCCCAGACTGATACACTGGGAGGTGCTTCATGTCGGCCTGATTACAGCAGGTCTCACCTATGATCACCTCAGGTGAAAGAAAAACATGCCCTGAAAAGAAAGGGGTGGATTGGGAGGTCCCACTGCTAAACCTACCATCCCAATCCAATAAAATCCAACCCGGAATAAATAAAGAAAATAGCTTCAGCAACTAGGTTTGCTGAAGCCAGCGCCATCTTCCTGGACTTTACTTATCTCACCTAGGTGAGATATATACCCCTTCCAGGGCTTCACCGTACACATCACTGTTCACATTGCCACAGTATGAACTAACAGTAGTTTGCTTACAGCCTGGACATTGGCTAGACTGACACATAGTAATTAGAAATGAATCGGATTCAACACAAATTCTGAGTTACATCCAAATCAAATTTTTGGTAATTTGAATTTTGTGCATTTTTGGACAGAGAGTGAGAGAGAGGCGAAAAAAAAAAGTGATAGACAAGAGAAACCCAGGACGCCTCAGAGTGTCCTACACACATTTTCAGGCCAGCTCGAGCACCTTTCATTCAGGTAGAATTGATTTCGTCAGTGGTACAACTCGAAATGACTGGGCCCCACAGCAAATTTTTGAAAGGGGCTCCTCCCCAGCAACTTATTCACAACCCGCGCTGCTCCTGTGCAACTCCCACTCCTGCAGCTAGTCAATATCGTTCTTTCAGACCAAGCCCTGCAGCCGCTCCATCATGTCACTGTATAAAATGCCATTAAATGATACTGTTGAAGGGGTCCTGACAATAAAATCTTTTAGTCCTCCTGGATGGGCCCCTTCCGAGTTCAGTCCCCATAGCAGCTGCTTGCTTCCACTATATGCCCCTGGATATGGTTCCGAATAGAATTGGTTAACCGTTTTGGACTAATCAAACCCGAATTGACTTCTGAGTAGGGATGAGCAAAGCCGAACTGTATAGTTCGGGTTCGTACCGAATTTTGGGGTGTTCGTGACACGGACCCGAACCCGAACATTTACGTAAAAGTTCGGGTTCTGGTTCGGTGTTCGGCGCTTTCTTGTCGCTTTTTGAAAGGCTGCAAAGCAGCCAATCAACAAGCGTCATACTACTTGCCCCAAGAGGCCATCACATCCATGCCTACTATTGGCATGGCTGTGATTGGCCAGTGCAGCATGTGACCCAGCCTCTATTTAAGCTGAAGTCACGTAGCACTGCACGTCACTCTGCTCTGATCAGTGTAGGGAGAGGATGCAGCTGCTGTTAGGGCGAGATTAGGCAGGGATTAATTCAGCAAAAACACTTAATGAAGTGATCGATCTACAGCTGTGAATCATTCAACTTCTACTAGTTAATTGCTCACTGTTTTTAGGCTACCCAGAGCATTTTTCTGTCACTTTTTTCTGGGGTGATCGGCGGCCATTTTGTGTCTTGTGGTGCGCCAGCACAAGCTGCCACCAAGTCCATTTAACCATCAATAGTATTTTATTTATTTTTTGCTATATCCTACATCTGGGGCTTGGCTGTGCTTATTGTCACCCCTAGAAACGCAGGATAGAATTTTCTATATTCTATTGAGGGGTGAAATTCACTTGCAAAAATAGCAATCCCCTAAATCTGGTGTTCCAGCTGTGGCCAGCCAAGTGTAATACTGTCTGCTGTCTGGCAAAGGATATATTTTGTTCTGGGTTGAAATTCAATTCCCAAATAGCAATACCCTAAATCAGTGGTTTCTGCTGTTGCAGACCAAGTTTAAATCTGTCCGTAAAAGGGTATATTACACTCAGCGTGCATCTCCAAGTGTATTTTTTTCCGTAAAAGGGTATATTACACAAACTGTTAAATTACAATTGCTGAAAGCATAAGCCTTTAAATTTGCACACACTATTGTGTATCTCATAGTGTATTTCTGTCCGTAAAAGGGTATATTACATTCAAGGTGCAAATTCAAGTGCTGATTGGGTCATCAACCTCAATAACTTCACACGCTACCGTGCCTCTCCAAGTGTAATTCTGTCCGTAAAAGGATACCTTTCATCCAAGGCCTAAATACTAGGCCTATAATTTATATCCCGCTAAATCTGTGGTTAATGCTGTGGCTGGACAAGTTTTTTAGTGTCCGTCATAGCATAGTTTTTGTTCTGGGTTGAAATTCAATTCCCAAATAGCAATACCCTAAATCAGTGGTTTCTGCTGTTGCAGACCAAGTTTAAATCTGTCCGTAAAAGGGTATATTACACTCAGCGTGCATCTCCAAGTGTATTTTTTTCCGTAAAAGGGTATATTACACAAACTGTTAAATTACAATTGCTGAAAGCATAAGCCTTTAAATTTGCACGCAATATTGTGCATCTCACATAGTGTATTTCTGTCCGTAAAAGGGTATATTACATTCAAGGTGCAAATTCAAGTGCTGATAGCGCCATCCTCAATAACTTCACACGCTACCGTGCATCTCCAAGTGCAATTCTGTCCGTAAAAGGATACCTTTCACCCAGGGCCTAAATACTAGGCCTACAATTTATATTCCCCTAAATCTGTGGTTACTGCTGTGCCTGTATTAGTGTAATACAGTACTTAAATAGATAGCCAGATAGTGTTAGGTGCCTGTAAAAAAAAAAGCCCTGAATTTGAATTCAATACATTGGGCCAAATAATTTTTTTCTTATTGTGGTGAACGGTAACAATGAAGAAAACATCTAGTAAGGGACGCGGTCGTGGTGGTGTTAGTGGACCCTCTGGTGCTGGGAGAGGACGTGGCCATTCTGCCACAGCCACACGTCATAGTGAACCAACTACCTCAGGTCCCAGTAGTCGACAGAATTTACAGCGATATTTGATGGGGCCCAATGCCGTTCTAAGGATGGTAAGGCCTGAGCAGGTACAGGCATTAGTCAATTGGGTGGCCGACAGTGGATCCAGCACGTTCACATTATCTCCCACCCAGTCTTCTGCAGAAAGCACACAGATGGCGCCTGAAAACCAAGCCCATCAGTCTGTCACATCACCCCCATGCATATCAGGGAAACTGTCTGAGCCTCAAGTTATGCAGCAGTCTCTTATGCTGTTTGAAGACTCTGCTGGCAGGGTTTCCCAAGGGCATCCACCTAACCCTTCCCCAACGGTGGAAGACATAGAATGCACTGACGCACAACCACTTATGTTTCCTGATGATGAGGACATGGGAATACCACCTCAGCACGTCTATGATGATGACGAAACACAGGTGCCAACTGCTGCGTCTTTCTGCAGTGTGCAGACTGAACAGGAGGTCAGGGAGGAAGACTGGGTGGAAGACCGATGCAGGGGACGATGAGGTCATAGACCCCACATGGAATGAAGGTCGTGCCACTGACTTTCAGAGTTCAGAGGAAGAGGCAGTGGTGAGACCGAGACAACAACGTAGCAAAAGAGGGAGCAGGGGGCAAAAGCAGAACACCCGCCGCCAAGAGAGTTCGCCTGCTACTGGCCACCGCCACCTGGGACCGAGCACCTCAAAGGCAGCGTCAAGGAGTTCCCTGGCGTGGCAGTTCTTCAAGAAATGTGCTGATGACAAGACCCGAGTGGTTTGCACGCTGTGCCATCAGAGCCTGAAGCGAGGCATTAAGGTTCTGAACCTTAGCACAAACTGCATGACCAGGCATCTGCATGCAAAGCATGAACTGCAGTGGATTAAACACCTTAAAAACAAGGAAGTCACTCAGGCTCCCCCTGCTACCTCTTCTGCTGCTGCCTCGGCCTCTTCCTCCGCCTCGGGAGGAACGTTGGCACCTGCCGCCCAGCAAACAGAGGATGTACCACCAACACCACCACCTCCGTCACCAAGCGTCTCAACCATGTCACACGGCAGCGTTCACCTCTCCATCTCACAAACATTTGAGAGAAAGCGTAAATTCCCACCTAGCCACCCTCGATCCCTGGCCCTGAATGCCAGCATTTCTAAACTACTGGCCTATGAAATGCTGTCATTCAGGCTGGTGGACACAGACAGCTTCAAACAGCTCATGTTGCTTGCTGTCCGACAGTATGTTGTTCCCAGCCGCCACTACTTCTCCAAGAGAGCCGTGCCTTCCCTGCACAACCAAGTATCCGATAAAATCAAGTGTGCACTGTGCAATGCCATCTGTGGCAAGGTCCACCTAACCACAGATACATGGACCAGTAAGCACAGCCAGGGACGCTATATCTCCCTAACTGCACATTGGGTAAATGTAGTGGTGGCTGGGCCCCAGGCGGATAGTTCTTTGGCGCACTTCCTTCCGCAGCCAAGGATCGCAGGGCAACATTCTTTGCCTCCTGTAGCCTCCTCCTCCTACTCGGCTTCCTCCTCCTCTTCTTCCACCTGCTCATCCAGTCAGCCACACACCTTCACCACCAACTTCAGCACAGCCCGGGGTAAACGTCAGCAGGCTATTCTGAAACTCATATGTTTGGGGGACAGGCCCCACACCGCGCAGGAGTTGTGGCGGGGTATTGAACAACAGACCGACGAGTGGTTGCTGCCGGTGAGCCTCAAGCCCGGCCTGGTGGTGTGCGATAATGGGCGAAATCTCATCGCAGCTCTGGGACTAGCCGGTTTGACGCACATCCCTTGCCTGGTGCATGTGCTGAATTTGGTGGTGCAGAAGTTCATTCACAACTACCCCGACATGTCAAAGCTGCTGCATAAAGTGCAGGCCGTCTGTGCGCCCTTCCGGCGTTCACATCCTGCCGCTGCTCGCCTGTCTGCGCTACAGCGTAACTGCGGCCTTCCCGCTCACCGCCTCATATGCGACGTGCCCACCAGGTGGAACTCCACCTTGCACATGACTGTGCGAGCAGCAGCAGGCCATAGTGGAGTTTCAGCTGCAGCATGCACGGGTCAGGCACACTGCGGAACAGCACCACTTCACCACCAATGACTGGGCCTCCATGCGAGACCAGTGTGCCCTGTTGCGCTGTTTCGAGTACTCCACCAACATGGCCAGTGGTGATGACGCCATTATCAGCGTTACAATACCACTTCTATGTCTCCTTGATAAAACACTTAGGGCGGGTCAGAGGTCAGGTACAAATGTGGCTAGCCAGGGCCCACTACTGGAGGACGAAGATGAGGGGGAGGTGGAGGAGGATGAGGATGAAGCATGTTCACAGCGGGGTGGCACCCAACGCAGCTCGGGACCATCACTGGTGCGTGGCTGTGGTGAAACGGAGGACGATGATGATACGCCTCCCACAGAGGACAGCTTGTCCTTACCTCTGGGCAGCCTGGCACACAGGAGCGACTACATGCTGCAGTGCCTGCGCAACGACAGCAGAGTTGCCCATATTTTAACATGTGTGGACTACTTGGTTGCCACCCTGCTGGATCCCCGGTACAAAGACAATGTGCCCACCTTACTTCCTGCACTGGAGCGTGATAGGAAGATGCGCGAGTACAAGTGCACGTTGGAAGACACGCTACTGAGAGCATTCCCAAATGTCACAGGGGAACAAGTGGAAGCCCAAGGCAAAGGAGGAGCAAGAGGTCGCCAACGCAGCTGTGTCATGGCCAGCTCCTCTGAGGGCAGGGTTAGCATGGCAGAGATGTGGAAAAGTTTTGTCACCACGCTACAGCTAACTGCACCACCACCTGATACGGAACGTGTTAGCTGGAGGCAGCATTTCACGAACATGGTGGAACAGTACGTGTGCACACCCGTGCCCTGGAGGTGCTGGCCTGCCCGGCGGCCAGCATTTTGTCTTAACGTGTATTCAGCACGGCAGGGGGCGTCATTACAGACAAACGCAGCCGCATGTCCATAGCCAATGTGGACAATCTGACGTTCATAAAAATGAACCAGGCATGGATCCCACAGGACCTGTCCATCCCTTGTGCAGATTAGACATTTATAACTACCTCCCCTTAACAATATATTCTTGTACTCCAGGGCACTTCCTCATTCAATCCTCTTTTTTTAATTTTACCATTATATTGCGGGGCAACCCAAAGTTGAATGAACCTCTCCTCCGTCTAGATGCCAGGGCCCTAAATATCGTAAACTGGCCTGTTCCAATGGTGGGTGACATGAAGCCTGATTCTCTGCTATGGGACCTCTATCCTCTGTCTGGATGCCGGGGCCTAAATATCTGCCAGTGGCCTGTTCCAGTGGTGGGTGACATGAAGCCTGATTCTCTGCTATGACATGAAGCTTGATTCTCTGCTATGGGACCTCTCTCCTCTGTCTGGGTGCCAGGGCCTAAATATCTCACAGTGGCCTGTTCCAGTGGTGGGTGACATGAAGCCTGATTCTCTACTATGACATGAAGCCTGATTCTCTGCTATGGGACCTCTCTCCTCTGTCTGGGTGCCGGGGCCTAAATATCTCACAGTGGCCTGTCACAGTGGTGGGTGACATGAAGCCTGATTCTCTGCTATGACATGAAGCCTGATTATCTGCTATGGGGCCTCTCTCCTCTGTCTGGGTGCCGGGGCCTAAATATCTGACAGTGTCCTGTTCCAGTGGTGGGTGACATGAAGCATGATTCTCTGCTATGGGACCTCTCTCCAATTGATATTGGTAAAAAAAAAAAAAAGAATATTTAAACTCATTTCCCTATCCACATTTGTTTGCAGGGAATCTACCTACATTTTTCTGCCTTTTGCAGCCCTCTTGCCCTTTCCTGGGCTATTTTACAGCCTTTTTAGTGTCGAAAAGTTCAGGTCCCCATTGACTTCAATGGGGTTCGGGGCGAAGTTCGGGTCGAGTTCGGATCCCGAACATTTTCGGAAAGTTCGTCAGAACTTCTCGAACCCGAACATCCAGGTGTTCGCTCAACTCTACTTCTGAGCAATTCGCTCATCTCTACTCTAACAAGCTGCAGACATGTAAACAGGGCCACATTTGGGTGGACTTTTAGTCTCTAAATTTAAAACACAGTTTTTTTTCACCCAAAGCAAAAAGAAATATTGAAAAAAGTCGAACAGGTATGTCAGAAAATTGAAAAAACGTTATCAGACTGAATGATGCCCTTAATATCCACCATCTGTCCATGTTAGGTAGTTTCACAAAAGATAATAATTATACAGCAATTATACAGCTCAGCAAAGTTTGAGAAATGTGCAGCTGGTAACATATGTTCTTCTAGTTATCTGTTCAGTGCCCTCGTGAAAAAAATAGAAATGAACAAATGCAGCATTAATCCGCCTTAGAAATAACCTTCTTCGTTTTTCTGCTCCAAGCACATTTCATCAGTTGTTGTTCCTCTAAAAATACTTCAGTGAACGTTGTCTTGATTATCTCGAGGTGTTACTACTACAATGACTGTAAGTGGTGCCCAGGGGTGGATTGGTAATAGACCCTACAGGGAAATTTCCCAGTGGGCTGATGCCCAGGGGTCCACCCAAGCCCTCCTCATGGTCACCATCCAAGTAATCAAGATCTTATGCTTTCAGCATAATAAAATGAAGGAGCATCAGACACTTATGCTCATGGCCAGGGGCTGTAGGTGCCCTCCAGAATTTAACTTTATTGCTGTCCTCAGGATGATGATACAGTTTCATACTGTAGTGTGGGTGGCAGTATTTTGTGCTGCACTGTGGTATTTGGTGCTGCTGGAGCGGTATTTTGTTCAGCAATACAGTATCACTGACCCCACCTATTTCTGTCAGTTTGGAGCAACCTACAATATGGGGCCACTTTAATTTTTTTTTTTTTCATGGCCATTTTAAGTTCCCAATCCGCCCCTAGCAGTGCCAAAAATATTATTTTCATGGGACGCTATGTTGCTGCTTCCATGTAGGCTGTAGAAGATATCTTGTTTCATTGGGCTTATAGGAGATTGACTAGACTGATACATTGCAATTAGAAATTCAGTAAAAATTTTAGTTGCATCCAAATCCTAATTTTTGGTTATTTGATTTGGGTGAATTGTGGAGAGAGAGAGAGAGCGATAGAGTGAGAGATAAAAAAGTCAGAGACAAGAAAAACCTAGAAGACCTCAGAGTGTCATACAATTTTTTTTAGGCCAATTGGAGTATGTTCGATTCGAGTAGAATCAATTTGGTTCCGAATAAAATTGCTCGACCGGTTCAGCCGAATCAAATTCAAACGTTTTTTTCCACAAACAGTAAATACATCATACCTTTATAAATATAATTTTCACCCTGAAATACCTTGTTGAGTCACATGGCCTCCTGTGATTTCCTGTGATTTCTGTAGCAGCAAGAGGTCTCCATCTCCCTACAAACGTTTATTGTCCACTGCGTGCCGCTGGGACACTAACCACTGAGCATTTTGAAAAATATGATATGATGTAGGAGAAGTGAGATTCAGTGTCAGGATGCAAGAGGGAGCCTATCAGGAAAACAGAAGAAGAAGTTACCAACATGGCTGCCAATTGGGAAGTTCAAGAAGTTGAGGTAACAATTAGGACTACTTGAAATGAAATAGTTTTATTAGACTACGGGTTTATGCTTTATTGGAGTGTGTCTTTAAAGAGGACCTGTTAGCAGGATCAACTGTATTACACTAGACCAGACATATCTGTCTGGTAGGGTTGATCTTGATGATCAAAATGGCACCTGTCTTGTGAAATTCATTAATGGCGTTCCTGAGAAACTGACTTTTAGTCTTCAGTGCTCTGACTGGCATAAGTAGACCCTCGATGCGCCTCACATTTCCAGTTTGGGCAACGCCCTTCATTGTACGGAAATCTTAACTTGCATAAAGAATGAGTCTTTTTTTCTCGGTAACGCTAATTCTCACAAGACAGGCATAATTTTAATAATCCAAATCAACCCCAGCAGACAATACAGCATACCTGGTCTAACAGGGTTGATCCTGTCGACAGGCGCTTTTTGATTATTTTATTGCTTGTTCTAAGGCCCGAGATATTGGGAGTAGTAACATGATGTCTATAGAACTCTATGGGGCTCCCACTATACTGTCATATTCCTTGAGAATATGGAGCTTTCTTCTCTGACCCATTATTACAGAGATCTCGAGGGGCACCACGTGGATCTACATAGGTCTTATGCTTACAGTTTCGCAGTTATCTGGTCTACCTTTTTCTTCCACAACGTATTTGTTAAACATAGCACAAAAAAGTGATGTGAACATCCACTTAGTATAAAGTCCATCAATGTAATGTAAGCTGTGTGCCAGAAATTTAAATCTAGACCAGCTATAGGCTGACATAGCTTTGAGCTATCATTTGCAGCAGTTCCTGGGGTAAATTATAGTAAATCGGTAGGGGGCAAAGACATAACACCTCTTCCTGCTGAACCAAATATGGCATGCACCATGATTTGCCACTTTTTACGCCACAACAATAAAGTAAAACATTTGATAAATGCCCCAAAATGAGTCATTCTTATGTACAGGAGGTTGCTGGAAACCAAATCTCTACTGTTACAGGAGGTCTGGCAAGATGGCTGCCGCCATAATTACGTTAAAAAATATATAATCCTAAATTTAAAAATAAGAAAAAAATGTACAGATTACATTTTTTACATTATGAAGATATATTCTTTTTCGACTTAGGTCCTTTTTTTTTTGCACTGAGAGCAGATCCTCTGGTCTCAGCTGCTGTATGGTTTCAAATGTCCTATACCAACATTTCTGTATACTCACATGGGATGCAAATTGCTTTATGGCCCCGATTCAGACCAATAAAGCATCCATATTGGAGCTGAATGTGGCTAATGACACAGATGGAGTAGGCATCTTGGGAAATTTGAATTCACACAGCAGCTGAGACCAGAGGATCTATGCTTGATATACTGTAGTAGACAAAAAAGTACCTAAACTTATTCGAGAATATCATCATAGACTTCCATATATTAGTGAGGGCTGTTTGCTCTCATCTATAATATAAACTCCCCCTTACATTTTAAAATTATTTCCTATACTTCTAGAACTAACTTTTTAACAATGGCATGCACAAAATGTAGTCTCAGAGTTTGATGGGGGTATGGAGGTATATTTTTAAAGTAGGTGACATATCACTAGGATATGCTGCCAATGTCAGAGAGGTGCTGGTCACATAGAAATGAGGGTGAGCACATTGAGAATGTGAGGTGCTATTTCCTTAACTTTTGGAGGCCTGTTCTGGAGATCAGTACGGGTCCCAGAGTTGGTACCCACACCTATCTGACTATGATGGCATATTCTAATGATTTGCCATTAAACTCAGCTGACACAAATGCTTTAAATGGGTTGTCCAAGATTTGAACATGGCTGCTTTCTTCCAAAAAAGTACTACATCTGTATAGAGGATAAGTATCTGATTTACAGAGGGCTGACTATTGGGAGATGGCTGAGCAGTCATAATCGGCAATTTTCAGCAGTCCCATAGGGCTGAATGGAGCAGGTCCTGTTCTGATGATCGACAGCAACACTAGTGGTCAGACCTCCACTGATCAGACACATCCCCAACTTTGCTAAAAAGGATTAACATAGAAACACAGAATGTGTCGGCAGATAAGTACCATTTGGCCCATCTAGTCTGCCCAATATACTGAATACTATGAATAGTCCCTGGCCCTATCGTATATGAAGGATGGCCTTATGCCTATCCCATGCATGCTTAAACTCCTTCACTGTATTTGCAGCTACCACTTCTGCAGGAAGGTTATTCCATGCATCCACTACTCTCTCAGTAAAGTAATACTTCCTGATATTACTTTTAAACCTTTGCCCCTCTAATTTAAAATGATGTCCTCTTGTAGCAGTTTTTCTTCTTTTAAATATTCTCTCCTCTTTTACCTTGTTGATCCCTTTATGTATTTAAAAGTTGCTATCATATCCCCTCTGTCTCGTCTTTCTTCCAAGCTATGAATGTTAAGGTCCTTTAATCTTTCCTGGTAAGTTTTGTCCTGCAATCCATGTACCAGTTTGGTAGCTCTCTGAACTCTCTCCAAAGTATCAATATCCTTCTTGCGATATGGTCTCCAGTACTGAGCACAATACTCCAAATGAGGTCTCACTACTAGTGCTCTGTAGAGCGGCATGAGCACCTCCCTCTTTCTACTGGTAATTCCTCTCCCTATACACCCAAGCATTCTGCTAGCATTTCCTGCTGCTCTATGACATTGTCTGCCTACCTTTAAGTCTTCTGAAATAATGACTCCTAAATCCCTTTCTTCAGACACTGAGGTTAGGACTGTATCACTGATTTTATATTCTGCTCTTGGGTTTTTATCTTGCACTTATCAACATTAAATTTTAGTTGACAGATTTTTGACCATTCCTCTAGTTTTCCTAAATCCTTTTCCATTTGGTGTATCCGTCCAGGAACATCTACCCTGTTACAAATCTTTGTGTCATGAGAAAAAAGACACCTTACCATCGAGGCCTTTTGCAATTTTGCTGATAAAGATATTAAATATGGGTCCCAGAACAGATCCCTGAGGTACCCCACTGGTAACAAGACCATGGTCTGAATATACTCCATTGACTACAACCTTCTGTTGTCTGTCCCTCAGCCACTGCCTAATCCATTCAACAATACGGGAGTCCAAGCCCAAAGACTCTAATTTAACATTTGCTCATTTCTAATCTTCTGGGACGACTCCTGTTACCAGTGATTGGTTAAATAAAACTGTTAATGGTTTTGCTAGTTCACTGCTAAGCTCTTTTAATAGCTTTGGGTGTATCCCATCAGGCCCCTGTGACTTATTTGCATTCATTTTAGACAGCTGACTTAGAACCTCTTCCTCTGTAAAGACACATGTATCAAAAGATTCATTAATCTTCCTTCCTAACTGAGGTCTTTTCCTTCATTTTCCTTTGTAAAAACTGAACACAAGTATTCATTGAGGCAGTCAGCTAGTTCTTTATCTTCTTCCATATACCTTCCTTCTTTTGTTTTTAACCCCTTAAGGACCCCTTCCTTCTTTTGTTTTTAACCCATGGTACGTCATGGGCTTAAAACGCGATTGCGGCGGGGGTTAATCGGAACAGGATGCCCGATGAAATCATTCAGCGGGCATCCTGTCACAACGCTGGGGGGGGTCAATTCAGACCTGCGTTTGCAGCGCTTTCTGCAGTTTCTGGGGTCATTTTTTGGTGGTTTCTATTATGTAAGCCTCACAAAGTGACTTCAGACCTGAACTGGTCCCTAAAAAGTGTTTTTTTTTTTTATTTATGAAAAATTTCAAGATTTGCTTCTAAACTTTTAAGCCTTTTAACATCCCCCCCAAAAAAAATATCATTCCCAAATTGATCCAAACATGAAGTAGACATATGAAGAATGTAAAGTAATAACAATTTTTGTAGGTATTACTATGTATTATAGAAGTAGAGAAATTAAAACTTGGAAATTTGAAATTTTTTACAAATTTTTGGTAAGTTTTGTATTTTTTTATAAATAAAAAAGATTTTTTTTACTTCATTTTACCAGTGTCATGAAGTACATTATGTGACAAAAAAAAGTGTTTTAAAGTTATCACCACTTAAAGTGACACTGGTCAGATTTGCAAAAAATGGCCTGGTCCTTAAGGTGAAATAAGGCTGTGTCCTTAAGGGGTTAATTTGTTAATTCCTTGTTTTAGTTTCCTTTTTTCATTTATGTATCTGAAGAATGTTTTATCGCCTTTTTTCACTGACTGAGCAAATTTCCATTCTGCCTGTGCTTTAGAAGCTCTTATAACTTGTTTGGCCTCTAACTGCCTAATCTTATAAATTTGCCTGTCATCCTCGTTTTTATTTTTTTTATAATTGCTAAATGCTATCTTTTTGTTTTTAATGATTTTGGCCACTTCTGCTGAGTACCACAGTGGTCTCTTCCTTTTTTTTGCTTTTACTGACAAGCCTAATGCAATTATCTGTTGCCTTCAATAGTGCCACTTTTAAGTAGTCCCATTTCTCCTGAACTCCTTTGAAACTGTTCCAATCTGATAGGGACTCATTTACCACTAATCTAATTTTAGAAAAGTCAGTTTATCTAAAATCTAAAACTTTTGTTTTTGTGTGGTGTGACTCAGTCACTGTACTTATAGTAAACCACACTGACTGGTGATCACTAGATCTCAAGCTTTCCCCTACAGTAATATCAGATAGCAAATTCCCATTTGTGAATACTAAATCTAAAATTGCCTCCTTCCGGGTTGGCTCCTCAACTACTTGCTGTAGAGATAATCCTAGTAGGGAATTTAGAATATCTGTACTCCTTAAAGAACTAGCTATTTTGGTTTTCCAGTTTACACCAGGAACATTAAAGTCTCCCATAATGATAACTTCCCCTTTCAATGTCATTTTAGCTATTTCCTCAACTAGTAGATCATCTAATTCTTTGAATTAGCTAGGTGGTCTATATATCACACCTACACAAGTTACTTTATGATTATCAAGCTGCAAGGTAACCCAAACTGACTCTAAATTGGTCTCGCTAACTTGTGTTAAATTAGATTTTATGCTATCTTTCACATACAGGGCCACCCCTCCCCCTTTCTTGCCTTCTCAGTCTTTCCTATATAGAGAGAACCCTGGTATTGTTATATCCCAGTCTTTACTCCCATTGAACCATGACTCAGTAACAGCCACAAAATCTATATTCTCAGATGGCATTAAAGACTCAAGTTCATTGATCTTATTCTCTAAACTGCGAGCATTTGTAGAGAAGACTCCGAGCTTGTCATTTCTCAACCTCTGTGCTACTGGCAGCTTCTGGCATTGTTCCGGGGGGCAGTCTGACTGCTGGATTATCACATTTTTGCCCCCCTTTCCTAGTTCAAAAGCTCTTTAGAAAATACTTGGAACTGTTCACTGAGGACATTCGCTCCCTTCAGAGAAAGATGCAAACCATCTTTCTTGTACAGTTATTTTCCATTCCAACGAGAGCTAACATGAGACACAAAGCCAAACCCTTGGTTCAGACACCATTCACCAAGCCATACATTGAATTCCTTAAAACACATCTTCCTGTCATGCTGAAGGTTATGCACGGGCAAAACCGCAGAGAATGAAACAGTTGATTCAACATCCCGTATATAATTTCCAAGTGTGTGAAACCTCATTGCAAGCCAGGGGCAAGCCTGGGGCAAGCCTTTTAATTACATATAGTTTTAGTCTTATTTAATAATAGTGAAAAGGGGCAAATACATTTTCATCAATTTGAATATTAGAACTAAATTTATTAAGGGGGTTGGACAGAATAACAAAAGCATAGGGGATGTGGCTAAGTGTTTGTAATGGTACTACCCCTCTAAATGTAACTATATCACTCATATAAAAGGTAACTTTCCCCTCACTTAACCAACAAATTAAATCAGTGTAATGAGTAGATTAAGATGATTGGACACATTGAGAAATCACTGCCCTCATCCATAATTATTCCAAAATTTCCAGCGTATTAACATTTAATGGGAGACCGAACCAATTTCATGAAACAAATAGTAGAAATGCATAATAAAGAAAAGGGAGCAAAAACATTTCTAGCGCCCTGGAATCACATCAAATCATAGTTAAAGTGGTTTTCCAGAGAGATAAAAAAAAGGTGAGGGTCAGAAAGGGTTAAGAGAGACTTTTCCAGGTCATCAGAGAACTTTTGATTATGTAAAATTTATTTGGGCCTGAATGGAAATGGAAAAATGTTTCTTGAGTTAAAAAGTAAAATAGAACCATTTCTCACCTCCAACGATCCCCTGCTCCTCCCAACTGTTGATGTTGCTCTAGTCCCTGCTCAACACACAGGAAATGCTGTGGATTGTCTGAATGTGAGCCGGTAGAGTTTAGCGGACACCTGGATGTTCGGATTCAGCAGGTTCAGCTGAACATAAAAAAAAAGTTCGGGACCCGAACTTGACCCTGAACCCTATTGAAGTCAATGGGGACCCGAACTTTTGGCCATTAACATGGCTCTAAAATAGCCCTGGAAACAGCTAGAGGGCTGCAAAGGCAGCAAAATGTGCTTAAGAGCATGGCAAATGCTCTGCAAACAAATGTGGATAGGGAAATGAATAAAAAAAAACATAAAAGACCTTAAAAAAATAAAAATTAGGAATGATGTAGGAGGAAGAGGTTGAGGAGGCGGTGAATGGGTGGATGTGGCCGTGTAGGCTCTTGTTGCGGTCTAGGTGGAAGCGGCAGCGAAGGAGGAATAGGTAGCCAACACAGATGTGTGTTATTTTGCATTTTTACATAGGGGTATCCCCCCAAATATTGGGACATATACAGTGGCGTCGCCAGGGGGGGGGGGGGGGAGTGAGCCAGAGGGGGCCACGGCCCCCCGTGCATCAAGCTGTGCCCCCCCATGTGCCCCCCCAACTAAAATGTGCCCCGATTCATTTTGGTGTGCACTGTGCTGCAGGCAGGGCCGGAGGACCGCTCGTCAGAGTGTACTTCAAAACTACGATTCTATCCGACCGGACCTCTCCCCACGTCCCCAGGACCTAACCAGTGCTGTACTGCTGTGGATAAATCAGCACGCCGCTCGCGGTAGTATGGTAACAGTGCGGGCGACTTGCCTGCTCCTCCTCCTAGGCTGCGCAGGGCCAGGCGCGTGACGTCACTGTGAGCGCTCACCGCAGCCCGCGCACTGCCTGTAGTTCAAGTAGTTGTAGCCTAAGCCCTAAAGCCAAGCCCAGTGACAGTGTGGCATCACCGCGGCCCTACCCTAACCCTACCGAGTACCGAAGATAGCAGCCTGAAGCCTGACCTATAGTGGAGTAGGTTAATAAGGTAGTAAGTGACTAAGTCTATCTAACTAGAGAGCTCTGACTCTGAGAGGAGAGCGGCCGCTGATTCGCTGAATCCTCCTGATTTAAAAGTTAAAGTTACCGTCTGCAGCCTGAATGATTAGAGTGTTTACTGTTTAGATCTGTGGTCTGTGGATGTCATTACACTGTTATGGGGGGGGGGGGGGAGGATCTGTAGATGACACTGGTTTGGGGGGAGGGGAGGATCTGTAGATGACACTGTTATGGGGGGGGTAGGATCTGTAGATGACACTGTTATGGGGGGGGTAGGATCTGTAGATGACACTGTTATGGGGGGGATCTGTAGATGACACTGTTATGGGGGGAGGATCTGTAGATGACACTGTTATGGGGGGGAGGATCTGTAGATGACACTGTTATGGGGGGGAGGATCTGTAGATGACACTGTTATGGGGGGAGAGGATCTGTAGATGACACTGTTATGGGGGGGAGGATCTGTAGATGACACTGTTATGGGGGGGAGGATCTGTAGATGACACTGTTATGGGGGGGGAAGGATCTGTAGATGACACTGTTATGGGGGGGGATCTGTAGATGACACTGTTATGGGGGGGGATCTGTAGATGACACTGTTATGGGGGTTAGGCTCCAATCAGACGTCCGTAACGTGTTTTGCGGATCCGCAAAACACGGACGGCGGCAATGTGCGTTCTGAATTTTGCGGACCGCACATTGCCGGCACTAATAGAATATGCCTATATGTTCTATGTTTTTCGGGAACGAAATTGCGGACCCGGAAGTGCGGGTCCGCATTTCCGTATCTGGGCAGCACATCATGCTGTCCCATAGAAATGAATGGGTCTGCAATTCCGTTACGCAAAATGCGGAACAAAATTGCGGACGTGTGAATGGGGCCTTATAGGGAGGTAGATCCCAGGATGACACTGTTATGGGGTGGATCTGTGGATGACACATACAGCATAAGATGCTATAAACGGTATGTGTCATCCACAGATCCCCCCTCCATAACAGTGTCATCCACAGATCCCCCCAATAGCAGTGTCATCCACAGATCCCCCCAATAGCAGTGTCATCCACAGATCAAAGAGAAGGGGACTTGCCTCTGACACAGCCAGTAGATACTGGAATTTAAGTAATTTCAGCATGCCCAGGCAGCTAGGACATGTTGAAATCTGAATGATTGGGGTTTTTCTTCCCTATTGCGGTTTTAGGTATTGGGTAAAGTATCGCAGCATTTCTAAGCGCACTTGTGTAAATGTATCGTTGTTATAGCTGCCCCCCTTCTTTTGTCCTGGCCCCCAGTGTGCCCCCCCAAAATTTGAAAGCTAGAGACGCCACTGGACATATAAAAAAAATAAAAAGTGCACTTGAGTACAAGGATGGATGGTTGAGGCTGTTAGAACTGTCTATTCTGCACAAGGTACAGACAAGTCCTGAGGGATTCAAGCCTGGTTCATTTTAATGAACGTGAGCTTGTCCACGTTTGCTGTGGACAGGCGGCTGCGTCTGTCTGTAATGACGCCTCCTGCCGTGCTAAATACACGTTCAGAGAGTACACTGGCTGCAGGGCAGGCCAGCACCTCCAAGGCATACAGGGCAAGTTGGAGACCCAGAAGTTGAATGGGGCAGAACCATCAGTCAGTATGTGTAGGCGTGTGCACAGGTACTGTTCCACCATGTTGTTCAAATGCTGCCTCCTGCTAACACGCTCCATATCAGCAGTTGGGGCCGGTTGTTGCGGCAAGGTGACAAAGCTTTTCCACATGTCGGCCAGGCTAACCCTGCCTTCTGAGGGGCTGGCACTGACACAGCTGCGTTGGAGACCTCTTGCTCCTCCTCTGCCTTCGCCTTGTGCTTCCACTTGTCCCCCGGCGTCAGTCCGGAATGCTCTCAGGAGCGTGTCTACCAGCGTGCGCCAGTAGTCGCGCATCTTCCGATCACGCTCCAGTGAGGGAATTAAGGACGGCACATTGTCTTTGTAACGGGGATCCAGCAGGGTGGCCACCCAGTAGTAAGCACACGTTAAAATGTGGGCAACTCTGCTGTCGTTGCGCAGGCACTGCAGCATGTAGTCGCTCATGTCTGCCAGGCTGCCCTGAGGTAAGGACAAGCTGTCCTCTGTGGGAGGCGTATCGTCTGCGTCCTCCGTATCCCACCAGGCACGCACCAGTGATGGGCCTAAGCTGCGTTGGATGCCACCCCACTGTGAACATGCTTCATCCCCATCCTTCTCCTCATCATCATCATCCTCCTTCTCCTCGTCCTCCAGTAGTGGGCCCTGGCTGGCCAAATTTGTACCTGGCTTCTGCTGTTGCAAAAATCCTCTTTCTGAGCCACTTCTAAAAGACTGGCCTGAAAGTCATAGAGATGACCCCTCTTCCTCCTCCTCGTCCTGGGCCACATCCTCTTCTATCATCGCCCTAAGTGTTTTCTCAAGGAGGCATAGAAGTGGTATTGTAATGCTGATAACGGCGTCATCGCCACTGGCCATGTTGGTGGAGTACTCAAAACAGTGCAACAGGGCACACAGGTCTCGCATGGAGGCCAAGTCATTGGTGGTGAAGTGGTGCTGTTCCAAAGTCCGACTCACCCATGCGTGCTGCAGCTGAAACTCCAATATGGCCTGCTGCTGCTCGCACAGTCTTTCCAGCATGTGCAAGGTGGAGTTCCACATGGTGGGCACGTCTCATATGAGGCGGTGAGAGAGAAGGCCGAAGTTACGCTGTAGAGCAGACAGCCGAGTGGCGGCAGGATGAGAACGCCGGAAGCACGCACAGACGGCCCGCACTTTATGCAGCAGCTCTGACATGTCGGGGTAGTTGTGAATGAATTTCTGTACCACCAAATTCAGCACATTTGCCAGGCAAGGGATGTGCGTCAAACCGGCTAATCCTAGAGCTGCAATGAGATTTTGCCCATTATCACACACCACGAGGCCGGGCTTGAGGCACACTGGCAGCAACCACTCGTCGGTCTGTTGTTCTATACTCTGCCACAACTCCTGCGCGGTGTGGCGCCTGTCCCCCAAACACATCAGTTTCAGAACGGACTGCTGACGTTTACCCCTGGCTGTGCTGAAGTTGGTGGTGAAGGTCTGTCGCTGACCAGATGAGGAGGTGGTAGAAGAGGAGGAGGAAGCCGAGTAATAAGAGGAGGCAACAGGAGGCAAAGAATGATGCCCTGTGATCCTTGGCGGTGGAAGAACGTGCGCCAAACAGCTCTCCGTCTGGGGCCCAGCTGCCACTACATTTATCCTGTGTGTAGTTAGGGAGATATAGCGTCCCTGGCCGTGCTTACTGGTCCACGTATCTGTGGTTAGCTGCCTTTGGTGTGCTCGGCCCCTGGTGATGGTGGCCAGTAGCAGGCGAACTGTTTTGGCGATGGCTGCTCTACTCTTGCACCCTGCTCCCTCTTTTGCTACGCTGTTGGCTCGGTCTCACCACTGCCTCTTCCTCCGAACTCTGGCACAACCTTTATTCCATGTGGAGTCTAGGACCTCATCGTCCCCTGCATTGTCTTCCACACAGTCTTCCTCCCTGACATCCTTTTCTGTCTGCACACTGCAGAAAGACGCAGCAGTTGGCACCTGTGTTTCGTCATCATCAGAGACGTACTGAGGTGGTATTCCCATGTCCTCATCAGGAAACATAAGTGGTTGTGCGTCAGTGCATTCTATGTCTTCCACCCCTGGGGAAGAGCTAGGTGGATGTCCTTGGGAAACCCTGCAAGCAGAGTCTTCAAACAGCATAAGAGACTGCTGCATGACTTGAGGCTCAGACAGGTTCCCCGATATGCATGGGGGTGATGTGACAGACTGATGGGCATGGGTTTCAGGCGCCACCTGTGCACTTTCTGCAGAAGACTAGGTGGGAGATAATGTGAACGTGCTGGATCCACTGTCGGACACCCAATTGACTAGCGCCTGCACTGGCTCAGGCCTTGCCATCCTTAGAACGGCATTAGGCCCGACCAAATATCGCTGTAGATTCTGAGACTTGAGGTAGTAGGTTCAGTAGGACGTGTAGCTGTGGCACCAGAGGCTCCACCAACACCACCACCACGACCATGACCGTGTCCCTTATTAGCTGTTTGCCTCATAGTTAGAGTTCACCAAGCAAAGTTAAAAGTGGTTAAGTCTGTTAAATATAATTAACCGCTAATAAAAACCCTGATGTCCAGTATTGCACCAATTCTTTTTTTTTAACTCAATATGACAGAGGTATTTGTGGCCTAAATTTCCGAGTAATTTATGCACGTCTAATCCCAGATGTGCAGTATATCAGAGGTTTTTTTCACCCCAGTAAGCAAAAATCCGTATTTCTGTCCTAAATGTGACACTCACTTATGCACGTCTAATCCCAGATGTGCAGTATATCTACAGTGTCCCAGGGGGTCAGTAGTGTATGCTGGGCCTTGTAGTGCAGATTGACTCACTAACCTGGGATCCACTGTCGTCTTCAATTGGGGCAAATACTGGAACAGGCAGGTATTTAACAGTTCGTGACGCCAGTGTCAATTAAACGGTGACACGCCGTGTATGGTATTGTAGAAGAATGAAGCAAGCATAGGATAGCCAACAAAAACTGGAACTTTTACTGAATATCAGTCAGGATAATACATGGACACAGGTAGAGCACAGTTCCATGAAAGACGGTTGGTTTTCCATACAGATACAGGTGGTTCTTGGGAATTACAGAATGGCCGGTCTTAGCAATGTATAATACAGAGTGTTGATTGCAGGAGATGCAGTACAGGCGGCTTGCGCACTATTCCTGACTGGTCCTGACACATGTGACTTTCTCTCCAAGGTCTAATGCCCTTTATCTGGCGTACCCTTGAAGCTGTCCTTATCTAGTACCTCCTCTGTTATCTTGAGTACCTCTTGCTTTATCTGATCGGCCTCTGTGGTAATCTGTGTCTTGGCTGGTGGCTTGCTTATGCTGCTTCAGCTAAACGGATGATGACTCAGGAGGGGAACCTTTTCCTTGGATCCGGAACCCGGTTACAGGGCCTTTACTACCCTCTCCTAGCCGACAGGCTTCAGGCCTGCTATGCTCTCACAGGCCCATAGCCTGGCCTTCTCTCAGACACAGGATCATTTCTGACCTCTGCTCCCACTGTCTGACTCCTGCTATTCCTTCCTGACTGGGCCTTATATAAACTAGGGCTCCCTAGCTCCCTCTAGTGACTCAGAGCTGGAATAACACCCTAGCCGGCCTGCAAATGCACGTTTCACAGTAACAGGAAAATACATAGCATGACATTATAAGATGTTTTATACCAACCTCCCCTTAAATACAGAGGGAATGACAATACCCAAGTGACCCTTCTGTAGTGACGGGGTATTACTCTCCCGTACACTACATACCCCGCTGCTTTAAGCTGAGTACGACCTCGTACTCCATCAGGGCCCGCCCAACTGGAATCATGACCTGAAATAGAGGAAGACACATGCATGCATACATATATGTCATTTACACTCTTATCAGACCCAATTGGCAAAGGTGAAGTCTGGTGACAAGGGGCGTCGTTCTCTTTTTCACAGGATAGTGAGTGGAACGGGGGCGCTGACCTGGCACAGCGGATGTTGAAAGAACCAGGATAGTCCATGACAATAAATAAGTCCATAATAAAATTAACCTCTCAGAGGCTTGCACATAGGAAGTCCATCTCTGGGCACATATACTTGAATAAGAAAACCGGTTATTAAATACTGTCAGCAGCACATATATAAAATGACAATACAGGACTCTGACAATACCAGGGCCTTGTTATCCTGGCAAGTCCTGCTTACCCTTTAAAATAGTGCTGACATAAAAATGTCTTTTCAACCTGAAATGGGGGTAAAAAGGGGTAAAATGGTGCAACACTTTAAGGCACAACTGGGATAATAGCAGCAGACCGGATGTCCCAAACAAAACAAAGGCAGCTGGAAGCAGTGGTATACAGTGGCACATTATTCAACTAGGATGCCACCGGCCGTGTGTAACTGGCAGCGAGCTTCACCAGCTCTGCCAACTGGAGGGACAAAAACGGCCTTTAAGGAGATGGACATGAGGGCAGGAGTACTCACAGACGAGTATCATGTTCTTCCTCGGATGACGAGTCAATGTAGGGAACCTGCAGCAATTCTTCTGGCAAGGCCGGCCACATTTGGAACCCGTCTCCCCTGACAATTTTTAGAGGGGGAGGCTTGTCTTTCACGGCCTCCATTTCGGCCTCCGTCCTCGGAAACGGAAACCACCGCACGCCTCCTGCGCAGCCGAGGTCCGCCACCCAATACACCCTCTTGCGCAGGGCCTCTAGTTCAGCTTTCGTGCAGGTGAGCGGGGCTACCGGAGGTTCAGGGGCTGTGACCGCTGGGGTAACGATGGCAGCTGCTCCTTGGCGCCGGGCCTCAGCACATTCCTCTGCTCGCCGGCAGCTGTCCTGCCGCTCCTTCTCTTCCTCACGTCTCACCGCATCCGGAGGGGGATATCGCTCCTCCAGCCCCTCCAGCACGATGGGCTCCCAGAAAACGTCGGGACTGAGGTACGCCTGGCTATGCAGATGGGTGGTTCGGGCCTGTTCCACGTGCGCTCTCTCTGTCTCAACTGGTTCTGACCTCTCTTTCCCAGAGTCCCAGTTCTCAGCCGGCGCCTTCGGGCGAGTCACTGCGGTGGCGTAGGGGCCCCTTAGACTTTCGGCGGGGGTGTACTCCACGATCTCTCCCATAGTCAGATTATGGAGGTGCTCCGGGAGGTAGTGCCGCTTTACCGATCGCCGGTTTACATAGAAGTCCCGGCCAGTCCCCAACTCCTGGATAAACCCGTAGCCTTTTTCCTTATCAAAGGACACCACGATCCCGCGGCGCCTTTCTAGCTGGGGCTTACCCGGAAAGGAGTCTCCTTGTATGGACTTAGCCATCTCTTCAAACCGCTTTTTCCGGCTGGTGTTCTTTTTCGCCACCGCGGCTCTCAACTCCTCCATAATAGCCGGCCATTCTGCGTGCCGGCGACGGATCGGTGGGGACTCAGGTCGGGTGATACTTAAGTCCATGGCCTGGGCCCAGGGGGTGGCCGTCCAGGCTAGAGGGTCCCACGGCCCCAACTCGGGAAAGTCCGGAGGAGTGGCGCCCCACTCGCACGAGGCATCGGCGCACGTGGTATCGAACTCCGGCTCTTCCGCGTACGCCATCTCTTCTCTCACTGGGTGCAGAGTCGACACTGACTCCTCCCACACACTGGGCCGGTCTATCTCCATCTGAGGCCCGCCTCCCAGGCGTAACTCTTCAAAGTAATCAGCCGTGTCGTCACTCCTCAAGGTGGGTGGCGCTCCAGGGCAATCGTCTCCTCCTTCTTCTTGGAAGGTTTCGGCGCCAAATATTCGCGCCTCTGCACATCCTGATGGCGCAGTAAAAAGCCTCATGGCGTCGGCGGCCATTTTAAGTGTCCTGATGCCGCAATTCACTGACAGCAAGCAGGATGATGAAAAGTCCAATAAATCACAGTCCACAAATACGATTTTCTCTCTGGGGGTAGCGCAACACAGTACAGCGTCTCTGATTCCTCCCAGGCACAATTTCAATCCACCGGCTTGGAAATAAAGGGTACAGTCTTTGCAATACGGTGGTGGAATAGTTAAAGCACACAGTTCACACTTCTCTGCACTGTAGAAGTATGCGGATCCTGTTTGTGACGCCAAAAAGAGCGATGCAGTGTCCCAGGGGGTCAGTAGTGTATGCTGGGCCTTGTAGTGCAGATTGACTCACTAACCTGGGATCCACTGTCGTCTTCAATTGGGGCAAATACTGGAACAGGCAGGTATTTAACAGTTCGTGACGCCAGTGTCAATTAAACGGTGACACGCCGTGTATGGTATTGTAGAAGAATGAAGCAAGCATAGGATAGCCAACAAAAACTGGAACTTTTACTGAATATCAGTCAGGATAATACATGGACACAGGTAGAGCACAGTTCCATGAAAGACGGTTGGTTTTCCATACAGATACAGGTGGTTCTTGGGAATTACAGAATGGCCGGTCTTAGCAATGTATAATACAGAGTGTTGATTGCAGGAGATGCAGTACAGGCGGCTTGCGCACTATTCCTGACTGGTCCTGACACATGTGACTTTCTCTCCAAGGTCTAATGCCCTTTATCTGGCGTACCCTTGAAGCTGTCCTTATCTAGTACCTCCTCTGTTATCTTGAGTACCTCTTGCTTTATCTGATCGGCCTCTGTGGTAATCTGTGTCTTGGCTGGTGGCTTGCTTATGCTGCTTCAGCTAAACGGATGATGACTCAGGAGGGGAACCTTTTCCTTGGATCCGGAACCCGGTTACAGGGCCTTTACTACCCTCTCCTAGCCGACAGGCTTCAGGCCTGCTATGCTCTCACAGGCCCATAGCCTGGCCTTCTCTCAGACACAGGATCATTTCTGACCTCTGCTCCCACTGTCTGACTACTGCTATTCCTTCCTGACTGGGCCTTATATAAACTAGGGCTCCCTAGCTCCCTCTAGTGACTCAGAGCTGGAATGACACCCTAGCCGGCCTGCAAATGCACGTTTCACAGTAACAGGAAAATACATAGCATGACATTATAAGATGTTTTATACCAACCTCCCCTTAAATACAGAGGGAATGACAATACCCAAGTGACCCTTCTGTAGTGACGGGGTATTACTCTCCCGTACACTACATATCAGAGGGTTTTTTCACCCCAGTAAGCAAAAAGCTATATTTGTGGCCTAAATTTCACAGTCACTTATGCATGTCTAATCCCAGATGTGCAGTATATCAGAGGTTTTTTCACCCCAGTAAGCAAAAAGCCGTATTTTTGGCCTAAATGTGACACTCACTTATGCACGTCTAAACCCAGATGTGCAGTATATCAGAGGGTTTTTTTCACCCCAGTAAGCAAAAAGCTGTATTTCTGGCCTAAATTATGCACGTCTAATCCTAGATGTGCACTATATGAAAAAAAAAAATTTTTTAACCCCAGTAAGCAAAAAGCTGTATTCCTGGACTTGCAGACATGCAGATATCCTGTGCTGGTGCACTATCGTTGCATAAAATGGCTGCCGATTATGTACTGATATTGACAAACTGAAGTAAAAATAGTTCATTTTCAGCAGTAATTGGTTTAGGGCAGGCTTAAAAAAAATTGTGCACTGCACCCACAAAACACATTTGCTGTAGATGGCTGAGTAAAAAAGCAGTTCTTCATAAGATTCCTCCCTGATCTCTCCCTCACAGCAGCTGCAGCCTCTCCCTACACTAATCCGAGCAGAGTGACGGGCGGCGCTACGTGACTCCAGCTTAAATAGAGGCTGGGTCACATGCTGCAGTTGGCCAATCACAGCCATGCCAATAGTAGGCATGGCTGTGATGGCCTTTTGGGGCAAGTAGTTGCTGTACAGCCTTTCAAAAAGCGTCAAGAAATCGCCAAACTCCAAACCCGAACTTTTACGTAAATGTTCGGGTTCGGGTACGGGTGCCGAAAAACCTAAATTTCGGTACGAACCCGAACTTTACAGTTCGTGTTCGCTCAACTCTATGAGCCAGTGATTGGCTGAGCGGTCCATTCCAGCTATTTCCTACAGAGCATTGTAATGGTAGTGGAGAACAAGATAAGCCGCACTCACCATTCGTGTTCACGCTTCTTTATTGTAGGGCATGTTGCGGGGGCAGACTCACATGGAGTATCAATCCACAGCGACGGCCGTTTTGCGGTATGACCGCTTCCTCCGGCTGTTTGATCCACTCTGGGAATCAAGTGTGTGCTAGTTTATAGCGTCATATGGGGGAGGGTCAGCTGACCCATCACTCAAACACCCTTGATGCTACACCCCCTGCACACACCTGAAACCAGGTGCATTGATACATCAGTGCAGGTTTAAGTTTAAAAACAATACTGACACAAATGAAACAAGAGTTACAAAAAGTGACACATTCTGTGAATAGTATCTATACACATGGAGGGGTACATAAATATAAATGAAGGGGATGTAAAAGTTAATGCAATAATGTGTAAATACAAAAACGTATAAACATATGTGCAGTGACTAAAGATAATCCAAGATGTATACATAGGAGAGTCATATTTAAATAGCGTCCTATTCAATGAATGCTGCCAAATCATTGCGTTTGTTTAAGCCTAAACAACCTGTGGCATCCGTTTTAATAATATACCGAGCCTCCTTCTGGAGCAGGGTACGGTGTCTATCGCCTCCGTGAACTGGTGGGGGGACATGTTCTAAGCCCGCAAATCGCAAGACATTTGCGTCTCCCCCATGTTGGCACCGTACATGCTCAATTAGGCGAGTACGTCCCTTGCCTGTTTTAATTGAGTTACAATGTTCTCGTACCCGCTCCATTAAGGATCTCTTGGTTTTTCCTATATAGAAGGATCCACATACACAAATTAACACATAGACTACGTGCGTCGTTCTGCAGTTGATAAATTGATGCACACAGTGTTCCAGACCTCCAAAGAAAAAATGACGGCCTCTAAACATGTATCCGCACAGGGAGCAGTCACCACAGCGATGGTTGCCAACCGGCTTACTGAGTGACAACCAATCGCGCGGTTTCTGCTTGCTGTAACGACTACGCACCAGGATGTCCCTAAACGTGCGACATCGTTTAAAGGCTAATATGGGTTTCTGATCTGTGAATTCACGCAAATCATCCTCTGCCTTTAAGATTTCCCAGTTATTTAATATTGTTTTCTTTATATAGTCTGCCATAGGACTATGCTTGAACACGAACACAAATCTATCCTTTTTCTCTGCACCACTGTCCATCCCACTTTTCCTTTTCCTGCGTTTCATTAGTGATTGTTTTGTGTGGGTTTTAGCCCTCACTAGGGCTGTATCTAACTGCTCTGGTGGATATCCACGCTGGATCAATCTGTTCCTCAGTTCATCCGCCTGTTTCAGGAATATTGCATCCTGACTGTTGATGCGTCTAAGTCTTAAAAACTGTTCATAAGGGATTGATTTGGTTACGCTACGTGGATGATAGCTCCCATGGTGCAGCAGGGTATTTGTGGCAGTGGGTTTGCGATACCCTTCGGTATGTAAGGCACCATCTTCTACAACAACACGAACGTCCAAGAACTCGACGGCCGCCCCCCCCCAAAATTGAGGGTGAACATCATGTTCATGTCGTTCGCGTCGTTAAGATGTGCCACAAAATACTCGCACTGCTCCTGTGTACCCGACCACACCATGAAGATATCATCCACGTAGCGTAAAAACAGACGTATGTGACTGAGGAAAGGGTTAGACGTTGAGAATATATACCTATCTTCGAATCTGCCCAGGAAAATATTTGCAAAGGTACACGAGACAGGCGTCCCCATGGCCGTTCCAAAGATTTGCCTATACCACTGGTCATTGAAGAGAAACGTATTGTTTTCCAAGATGAACAAAAGTGATTCTTCTACAAATTCACTGAACTGACGGTCCCTTCCCAAATGTTCAATAAGTTCAAGAACTGCGTTTACACCTCCACGCTGTGGAATCCGGGTGTATAGATTGGCCACATCCAGGGACACCAAACTCCAACCCTCCTGCCACTGGAAGCCATCAAGGGCCAGGAGGAAGTCGTTGGTGTCACCGAGATACGTGGGAAACCTAAATAAAACAGGACGAAGTAGCCAATCTAGGTACCTCGACAAGGGTTCAGTCACTGACCCAACCCCCGCCACAATAGGACATCCAGGGGGATGGGCCAGTGACTTGTGCACCTTAGGGAGAAAATACCAAGAGGGTCTATTCGGAAAGGAAGGAACCAATTTGTCAATGGTATGTGCTATTGTAATGGTAGTGACAGGTGTTAATTGGAGGTGAGTAATGCTTTTTTTTTAAATGTTACCCTTTCTGGCTCCGAATAGAGAAAACGTAAGTCAGTGAAGGTACCTCCAAGTAGTGGATGTTTTGTCCAAATAACTCTAACAAAATGCAGGTGTCTAGGTAAAAATAGTCAAGCTGCCAACAATAAGGAAAGTCTAAAGAGTATATACGGATGGTGGGTATAACCCAAAGTTACTTTCATATATTCAGCGCACAGGCCTGCAGGGCGACAGTTGGGGCTGGAGAGCAGGATAGGAGTGGTGGCAGTGACAATAATGGTAGTTGAAGTTCTCATGGTGGCTAATACCCTACTCCAGCTCATGCCAGGAACCGAGTAGGCAGTGAATTGAGGGGGGAAGCTTTTCTTCCACTTGGATCACACCTTAGACTTTGGGGATCTCCTGTTGGATGCCCTTGATGTTAGATGAACAGCAAGGTGAAAAGCAGGAGTTGTGGTAAAATAAAGTCTCGCTTTACTGTATGTATGATAGGGGTTATAATACAGACACCAGTAGTAGGCACAGTTCTCAATTATCATACAGCATAGGTTTTTCTCAAAAGCTGTGTATTGGAGGTGGCTGTAATGATGATCATCCCTAAGTTTCTCTCTATAGGTACTAGCAAACTTTCCTAATGGACCAAAGGTGTGAAAAGTCCCAATACAATGCCTAATTGAAGGGTGTAGTCCTAGATCAGATGACCAGTCCATCTCAATAATGTCTGGGCAATGGAGACAATAAACCCTAACCACATGCAGTAAAGTCTAAAGCTGTATGTATGCGTTACCTTCGCTGTCTCGGTCCAGCACGGCCTTAATGGCCCTCAAACTTCTGTGATAACTCAATGCTTCCATCTCAGAGGTAAGTCCTTAGTAAAGTTTCTTTTCTGGCAGTTTTCATTCATGCAGGGATGTTGCTTTCCTGTAGAAAACTCCTCTCTCCACTGACTTAGCAGCAGCACATGCAAACAGGGGAAACTAGGGGAAAAATGCAACCTGCCCGCTAACCAGTAACTAAAAGTAAAGACTGCAGGTTAACCATTTCCTACCCATACATAGCCCTTTGAACCATATCATTATATCATTAATGGCTATTGTTGCAGAATTGTTAATACATGGTGAATGCAAGTAGTTACTAAATCATACTTGTAAGGAGATGTTACAGGTCCTCTTTAAGACAGTGATCAGTTAGGATTTCACTTCTGTTACTGATTGCTGTGAATCACAACCCCCTTCATCACTGCTTGGCTTCTGTTGGCTTCTGTTGGAGGCCACATGACCAGCCAATGACCATAATGGGCCAACCATGCCATCTAAAAAAGTGTATCGGAACTAAAGTGCCATGGTGCTTTATTTGTGCTGCTGACACATTGTTCTACAGATGGCTGGCTTTACAGCACTTAGACCCCAACAGTCGGCTATTGATGGAATATCCTACCAATATGCTGTCAGTCTCCTAAACGGGAAGACTCTTAGTTTTGTACATCTCCAGGGGAAAGATCTGTTTATAGTTTTGACAAGTCCACTTTCATACCCATTTGCTTGTGTAATGTACGGGTAAGCTGGTGGTCCATAAGGCATTGTCTGTAACAAATGTCCAGACCGAAGAACTAACACTCCCTGCATTGCTATGCCAGTCGACTGCATTAATAATAGATCCTTGCACATGTATACTTCCATCTTTAATACGTATTAGATGATTTCAGCTGTGCGACAACAGCTGCATTGCTAGACAAGTGTCATCTCTTCTCCCCTCAGGCTCCATGTTGACTGCCTGCTTTATATACAGGTCCTAAGACATATTTGCCTCGTATTCTAATTTTGATCAAAGTGGAAGAAAATGCAGTGTGTAATGAAGTATGTTCATGTGAATTGGAATTCAACAGTGACTATATTGGTATGGCCGCTTCAGGCAAAAATGGTGTGAATTCTCTGCTGAGAAATTGCATGCAGAAAATCTGTAAGGGTACGGCCACACGGTCAGTTTTCCTGATGCAGTTTTGGAAGCCAAAATCAGGAGTGGATAATAAAAGGAAAGAAAGTATAAAGGACAGACAGGACTTTTCCTCTTTTTTTGAATTCACTCTTGGCTTACAAGACTAAATGCAGAAACCTGACAGTGTGGCTGAACCCTAATGGTTTACAGTTGCAGAAAAATAGGTGAGATTTAGGCCTCATGCACACGACCGTTGTGTGCATCCGTGGCCGTTGTGCCGTTTTCCGTTTTTTTTCGCGGACCCATTGACTTTCAATGGGTCCGTGGAAAAATCTGAAAATGCACCGTTTTGCAGCTGAGACCGTGATCCGTGTATCCTGTCCGTCAAAAAAATATGACCTGTCCTATTTTTTGGACGGACAACGGTTCACGGACCCATTCAAGTCAATGGATCCGTGAAAGAACACGGATGCACACAAGATTGGCATCCGTGTCCGTGATCCGTGGCCGTAGGTTACTTTCATATAGACGGATCCGTCTCTGCATAAAAGCTTTTGACAGTATATTCTAACACAGAAGCGTTCCCATAGTGATGGGGATGCTTCAGGTTAGAATATACTAAAAGAACTGTGTACATGACTGCCCCCTGCTGCCTCCCTCCCCCCCTGTAGTTAACACATTGGTGGCCAGTGTGGCCGGCCCCCCCTCCCTCCCCTGTAGTTAACTCGTTGGTGGCCAGCCCCCCTCCCTCCCCTGTAGTTAACTCATTGGTGGTCAGTGGGCCCCCCCTCCCTCCGCTGTAGTTAACTCGTTGGTGGCCAGTGGTTGGTCCCCTCCCTCCCCCTCCTAATTAAAATCTCCCTCCCTATCATTGGTGGCAGTGGAGAGTACCGATCGGAGTCCCAGTTTAATCGCTCGGGCTCCGATCAGTAACCATGGCAACCGGGACGCTACTGCAGTCCTGGGTGCCATGGTTACTTAGCAATTTGTAGAAGCATCATACTTACCTGCGAGCAGCAATGTCTGTGACCGGCCGGGAGCTCCTCCTACTGGTAAGTGAAAGGTCTGTGCGGTGCATTGCCTAATGATCTGTCACTTACCAGTAGGAGGAGCTCCCGGCCGGTCACAGACATCGCAGCTCGCAAGTATGATGCTTCTACAAATTGCTAAGTAACCATGGCAACCGGGACTGCAGTAGCGTCCCGGTTGCCATGGTTACCAATCTGAGCCACAGCGATTAAACTGGGACTCCGATCGGTACTCTCCACTGCCACCAATGATAGGGAGGGAGATTTTAATTAGGAGGGGGAGGGAGGGGAGAGGACCCACTGGCCACCAACGAGTTAACTACAAGGGAAGGGAGGGGGGCCACTGGCCACCAACGAGTTAACTACAGGGGAGGGAGGAGGGGGGCCCACTGGCCACCAACAAGTTAACTACAGGGGAGGGAGGGGGGGGGCCCACTGGCTACCAATGAGTTAACTACAGGGGAGGGAGGGGGGCCCACTGGCCACCAATGAGTTAACTACAGGGGGGAGGGGGGCGGCCGCACTGGCCACCAATGAGTTAAAAACAGGGGCGGGGGGGGGGTCTGCCAGGCAGCAGGGGGCAGTCATGTACACAGTTTTTTTTGTATATTCTAACCTGAAGCGTCCCCATCACCATGGAAACGCCTCTGTGTTAGAATATACTGTCAGATCTGAGTTTCACGATCTAGCTCATATCCGACAGTATATTCTAACATAGAGGCGTTCCCATGGTGATGGGGACACTTCAAGTTAAAATATACCATCGGATTGGAGAAAACTCCGATCCGATGGTAAAAGGGACTCCTGACTTTACATTAAAAGTCAATGGGGGACGGATCCGTTTGCAATTGCACCATATTGTGTCAACGTCAAACGGATCCGTCCCCATTGACTTGCATTGTAATTCAGGATGGATCCGTTTGGCTCCGCACGGCCAGGCGGACACCAAAACGACTTTTTTTTCATGTCCTCCAAAAATCAAGGAAGGCCCACGGACGAAAAAACGGTCACGGATCACGGACCTACGAACCCCGTTTTTGCGGACCGTGAAAAAATACTCTGCATTGGGAATTGACCTCCAGTGTGGATTTTAAATGCACAGCATATCACTTTTTTGCTTTAAATTTCCACTGAAAATTTCACCCTTTCACTCAGTTGTACAACAAATCTGAGGTGGGAATTCCATTGCAAAATGGCATCAAAATCCACCTGTGTGGCTGAACCCTAACGGACTTCAAGGCCAAGTTTGTGCAGATTCTACTTTGTCTCGGTTTTACCTGATTTTGAAATAATTTTTTCTCACCTTATAGAATCCACTATTCCTTTTATGATTCACACTGGATCACAGCTGAAAAAGCAGCATGCCTTGAAAATTGAGTTTCTGCCGTATTGTTAGACCAACATTTCTAAAATATTGTATGGCAGCACACTGTTATACATGCAAACATAAAGCTAGGGATTAGGGATTATGTTAGATTACAGTGGTACTATACCTACAATACATGAAAAATGGAAGCTCTTTGCTCACATTTTTTATCAAATGTGTGTCGGGACAATCTACCAATGTCAAGGTGGCTTCTGCAGATGGGTACCTAACACTAACAGAACTGCCTCCCCTGGGGTATAGTATATAGTACAACTGTAATCTAAAATAATCCCTAGTTCTTTTGTTTGCATTTAAAACAGTGTAATGCTATATGTATATTGTTTGCTGCCTGTCTGTTAGTTTTATGGATGTGCACCTGTGACTTTGGATGTGCAAGTCTAAATTGTCTAGCAGTATGTTTGGAGGGTAGCTGCCTCCTTTAGATTAAACACTCTTGGCCCATCTACCCAGGGCTTCTGAGCAGAGTATAACTAAAGCTGGTTCCTACACCACCCTGAACATTATAGGATTAGGTTAGGTCCAGGAGAGGCAGTTATTTTAGTGTTAGGTACCCATCTGCAGAAGCCAACTTGATGTTGGTAGATGGGCTAGACACACATATGATTAAAAATATGCACAAAGAGCTTCCATTTTTCATGTATAGTGGGTATAATACCACTAAAATAGTCCCTAATTCCTAGTTCTTTTGTTTGCATGTATTACAGTGTGCTGCCATAAGTATTTTGTTCACTGCATGTTTTGTTGTCTGCATGTTAGCATTATGGATGTGCATCTATGACTTTGGATGTGCTAATCTAAATTTTCGGGCAATTTCTAAAATCTTGTTCACCTAAAATATAACATTAAAGGGGTTGTCCCATCTTGCCGTTACTAAAGAGAGATGAGACACAGTCCCGACCACCAGCTGGTTGGGAAACAGCGGAGCGTACCAGCACTCGCTGTTTCGGTAGCTCCCATTGTAGTACATCGGACCTAAAGAAGTAGCGTAGTGCAGAAAGCTCATGCACTGCAATGGGAGCTACTGAAACAGTGAGCGCTGGTGTGTCCTGCTGTTTCCGGCCTTGTTGGTGGCTGGATGGGACCCTTTACAATATAACCTCTGCCGTATACCATGATTTTATATAGTCCACTAGTTTGGAGGCTGTTTACAGCAGCAGAAACCTTCCTCCACTTCTCTGTTTACAGTGGAGACCAAGCATGGCTAAGCTTCACCCCTTTAAATGGTCTATTCAAACACAGAGGGAATCATACGTCCACAACCATTTCTCTACGTCTTTCTACTGCAATAGTTCTTGGAGAATGTCAAAATCATCTTTCTTTCTTCAATGTCCATACAGTAATCATTACTCAAACAATTTTAGGATCTAAATAGTGGAAGTGGTAATATATCTATCACGTTTTCTGACCTAATACCGTGGGGAAAACCAGTTCATATGAAGGATTTGTACTTAAATATATTTGAGTTGGCTTCATCAAGTTTTCATAGTGTAAAAACCTACAACATCTGTCTTTTGAATGGGAGAGAAGTCAAGTACACGTCCAAGGTGTATAAATTATTTTCATTTATTTTTCATCCACTAAAGTCTCGAAAGAATTGTGCCAACACGGCAACAGGTGAACACTGTGCCAATGTCAAGACCAGTCAAATAGTGGATAATATAGTGGTTGCACAAATTGCAGCTAAGTCTATACAAATTATATGAATGGAATCTATGGTTTCGAGACAGCTTTAGGGTATTTTGTTGCTTTCATTTCTGTTGGCTTCAAAATTCATCTGCGTGGGACTTTCATGCGCATGCCGCAGAAAAAAAACATTCACATCTATGCAATGGATCTTTTTGTGGCAGGAATTTTGCAGGAACAAATCTTCGGCATGTGAAGATACCCTTAGGTACCCTTCCTGTTTTTGAAAAAATATTTGAAAGTCCATAGCTATCAACTCACAATTTTGAGACTGTTGCAATTGGATCAAGCCTACGCAGTCTTGTGACCGTGATAGAGTTGCATGAACTCATGCAGATGGAGAATGAATGGAGAGGTGGCCGTGCATGTGCGCGCTTTCCCCTTTTACTTCTTGGGGGGGGGGGGAATTGAGACATTGAAAACATGCGCTGCCACCTCCCGATTTTCTCACTTTTTCTGAACATTGTGGCTAGTAGCCACCTCAGCAGGTGTGATGTGGTAATAATCCTTTATCTGGGGTGGACATTGATAACAAAGTCCCTTGTCCCTGTAGACCATTCATAGCTCACAAGAAGATCCTTTATCAGAGATGTGGATGGGAGTGAGTATAGCCTCCTAACTATGATCTAATAGACAGTAGGGAGTGATAATTTATTTTTTAACTGCAGTTGTGGGACACCTTTCTCGCAGGGTTGCTGTGCAGCTGCTCATATCGTGTGTCCAAAGCTGGGCCTTAAAACCAGAGTCAGATTCAAACCCTGAATCGTAGTGTTGTGGACTGACCATGGTGGACTATGATGACAAGGTAACAGCGGGACATGATCTTACTGAATGGCTCTCTGTTCTTGCGCAGAGATTGGTTTTGAGAGGAGACCCCCTTTAGGATGTCCAATAGTTAATTGACCAGGATTTATCTTCATGAGCCAAAGTCTTTAAGACTCTCTTCTTTCTCTCATTGTTTTTTCCCCTTACATCTTAACATTTCTCAACCTTCTTTCCTGCAATGTCTATTCTTTTCTTATCTCTCTTCTTTTTCTTCTGTCTCTCAAGTCCCCTTTGGAAATCTGTGTGCTCATCTCAGCTAATGAAGGAGTTTAAGTGCACAGAAAATGGGAAAGACAACAGCCAGCATACATAACAGTGTTTTAAAGCCTCTGTGTCTGTGGAGAACTAGGGATACATTAGAGCGGTCATTAAAGGAAGAGTTATTCAGCAGAAACGCAGCGTGATAGAGACTCACAAGTGCTTACTCCTCTTCATACTGAATGGTTTTAATTATGCACTTGGAGGCGTAATCAACAAGTATCTGGATTATAAAGATTAGAGACTACATGGATTATCTACAGAACTCCAACACATTAAGACTCAACACATTTTATACTTTTATTGTTCCATCACTTTCATGTTATTTCCTACATGGTAACATCGCACATGTTTTAATTAATGGAACTATGAATGAATTGTGGCAGGTCTATTTCTTATTTCATTCAGAAAGTTTAATTTAATCCCTTACCGCCCAGCATTATGCTATTACACTGCTTCCTAGTACCTAGTTAACGCAAAGCGATATAATGTGCGGGGCTGTGATGGTGCAGGCTTAGGAGCTGTGCTCATGCCATCACTTGAGGGTGCCGTGTATATTATACAGCTGGCACCTTGCTCTCGCTTCCGGGATTGGAGATAAATCCAGTCCTGACAGATTAACCCAGCCGATGCCTGAGTCAATAAGGAATGTGGTTTCTGAGCGCTTAGACAGAGGCAGAGCTACCTCTGTCCTCCAATCTGCACCCTGTGAATGCAAACACAGTGTCACGGCCATGACCATGACCGTGACTCCTGAACCGCATGCGGTTGTCAGCGGTTTAGTTTGGTTTTCAATCACAGGTGAGGGCAGTGGTATTTGCCTCACCTGTGGTTGCCGCTGGCAACGTTATGTATGTGGCAGCTTTGTATGCTGTGCATGCGGTTGCACCTAGCACCTTTCTGTTAGGTGTGTGTGTATGTGTGCACTGTGTTTTATGTATTGTGTGCACTTCACTTTAATGTGTGTTTCTCTTCTCTGGTGCTGGAAGGGTTAACTCCCTTCCCAGTGTGTGTGTGTCACTGGGTGTGTTCGACTGTGGGGTGTGGCTTCTTGGCCTATAAAGCCTCACTGTTTGCTCAGGTCTGTGGGTTGTTTCAGCCATGCTTGCTGGAGCAGCCTCTTGTGTTTCTATCTGCCAGTGAGAGCCACCCCTGTGGTCATAAAGAGAATGTCACTTTATGTTTTATGTCATGTTGTATGTGATGTCCATGTGATGTACTGTTGGGACCTTTGTTCGTTTGGTTTGTGCAGCTAATGGTTCTGGATTCTGTGTGAGCTCAGGGATCCAGTCAGCATGGCTGTGGCAGGTTGGTGGAACTTCTTAGTTCACCTGCCATTTCCATTAGTCTGTTTCGGTTCCCCTTTTTCCCAGCAGCTTGGCCATTGAGACTCCTGCTCCTCCGTACCTTGGAGGAGTAGGTCGTCTTACCCAGCTCCTAGCTCAGGGATCTGCGGAGGGTAAGTCAGGGCTCCGAGGTTCCTGCGCATGGGTCCTCCTACCTTAAAGGTCGGCCCATGCAGGTAGGAGTTAGGGTCAGGTTAGGGACGCTGTAGGAGGTGACCTGCTCCCTATCCTGTTCTCCTGGCCGAGCAGCCACAACATCACCGGGCATCGCACGGCTGAGGGTTTTCCCCATCCTCAGCCGTGACAGTATGACCACAGAGGCTTCTCACGTGGCCTCCCTCGAAAGAGGGTGAAGCATGTACCGCCGTCTGCGGAAGGGGTACATGCGCGCTCTTCGGAGGGAGAGCGTTATGGGGGTTTCGCCGCTGACGGCGCGGTGAGTGGCTTTTCCTCGCCACTTCCTCACCGTGTTCATTTGGCGTCCCCTGTTATTTTTATCCCCTCACCTTGGTGTTTTTTGGTGTGGGTGCACACCTTCGGAAGAGGGTGCAGCATGCAGTGCCATCCCCTTGTGGTCTGCATGCGCGTTCTCCGGAGGGAGAGCGTCCCGGGGGGATCACCGTTAACGGCACGGTTGGTGGCTTATTCCCCGCCACCGTACCTTCCGTGTCCGTGTTGGTGATCCCTCGTCCCTCTCCATGTTCCCATCTCTGGTCGTTTGCTGGCAGCACTCCGTAAGTGGTCTGGCTGCGTGCTGGTTAGGAGTGTCTGCTGGCAGCGACTGGAGTGGTGACGTGAGTGGAGAGTCCCTTCGTCCACTCTCAGTGGTTCCATTCCTGTGTCGCTGTGTCGGGCTGCAGGCCTAGCTGGACTGAGTGAGTGCTGGGAGAGGATGCAGCTGCCAGCGACTTCCTGGGAACCATGTCCTGAGAGTGGATGTTCCCCTCTCCTATCCCCTTGTGCGAGTCTTCCCCATCCTCAGCCGTGACACACAGGGTACTGAGCAGTTGTCATGAAGACTGGAGGCCTTCTGAGTGTGAGTGCCCAAAAAAGTCTAAATTGTTAATTTTGGTCAACTCACTATACCAAAATAGTATAAAAAAAAAAAACACACAGCTATCTCCTCCCCTTTCCCATCTGTCCAAGAATTGTGTATTCCATATGTGGAACCATCCTCTATCAACTTCTCCAATAGATGTATTGTAGATGGGTTTGATAAACTGGGCAACTCTTTTAACACCCTGAGAAGCAGCCCAGTAGATCTCAGCTTAATAAATGTAAAGGTTTTAGGTTTATCAAACTTTTACTAGATTGAACTTTCAAGGCATTTATAGCTATTCAGTTTCTCATTTCAATCTTTGCTCTATGAACGTTAATTTAGTTATTTAGAACATGAGTTCCTGTTTTTTGTTGTTTTTTTAACTGCTATTGACAATAGGCAATAATAGGCAATTAGTAACTTGCCAGAAAGTAAAGTAAAAAAGGAATAACAAACACATCAAATCCTAACTATATTACTTATCTAAAATAAAAATCATATATTCCCCTGGCTGCATTCCACCTGTTTTTGAACCTGGAAAGGTAACACCTTTAAAATATTCAACCTCCAATGAAGACACACATACTGTATATGCTCTGACATGCTGGTTGTGAGTCAGCTTGCATTTTTGGTTTTACAAATGAGTGAATTGATCTGGAATGTGTTCTAAATTTTCAAAAAGACTTGGATTCTAATGAACCTGAATGTTTTGCTATTTGCTTTAAGTAAATGATAGAAACCCATACATAACACTGGAAAAGTAATCTGCAAGGGGTACTCTTTCACATTTTTCCCGGTGACTTATTGGTGTTGAATATAGCTGTAAATGATCTCTGTGCCTATGCACAGTATTTCTCTTGTAGCGTAAGTAGTAGTGATGAGCGGCAGGGGAAATATTTGAATTCGCAATATTTCGCGAATATTTAGTAGAATATTCGTGATATATTTGCGAATTCGAGAATTCGCTATTATTTTCTTAATTGCGAAAATCGGCAATGTAATATTCGCGTAATGCGTGGGTCAATTTTGCTACCTTTTTCAAGCTGCTAGAAGTTTCCTGAGACTGGAGAAAATGGTTGGCAAGGCAGAACATTAAAAATGGCTATATATGCAAATAGAGTGCTCCAATATATATTCGCAATTGCGCTAATCGCCACTAATGATGCTAATATTTTGGCGCAATGAGTGAAACTTCACATTTTAGCAGGTCTAACTACATATTACTGATTGGTACACTATGTATTGTCATGACATCACAGCACTATGTCTGTAGCATGTATGTATAGACAGCAGAACCCTAATCACACTACCTAACACCCTGCACTGAAACCTATCAGCTACACTATAGATCAATCTAACCTACACTGACTATTTCCTACTAACTATCTGTATTATATACATAAGCTATCTAACTAACTATCTGATGAAATGAGTGGAAAGCACAGAGCACAGCAATGTCACTGCTGTCTCTCTCAGAACTCCATAAAACTACAGAAAATGGCTGCTGGGGAGGTTCTTATATAGTAAGGGGTAGGCAGCTTTCCTATTGGTTGCTAGGGATGTTGCTAAGCTCAGATAAAGACATTGCAGTCTTTTCATTGGACCACAAGCAAGAAGCAGGGAGGGATCATGGGTTCAGATGAAAAAAAGTCTAGAATATTTGAAAATACGACTATATATCACTATATTCTAAATATTCACAAATTCCTGAAGTGCCGATATTCGCTATAAATATTTACCATTCGAATATTCACGCCAACACTGGTAAGTAGTAGCTAAAGTGAAGATCAACATTGCTCCTCATTTATGGTGTTGGTTTCCCTATAACCTTCATTGCATGAAGTCCTGCCCTGGTTCTTTCGACTGAGTAACAAAAAAGATAAAACCAACTCTTATAGTCTTATGCCACTTAAAAGTAGATCCTTAAGATCACTGGTTTGATTCAGGATAGTCTGGAGTTGGAAGTGATTTACATGTTTTTTACCTTTAAAAACTGTAGTGAGTTATAGACTTTGCTGCAGGGAGATCCCAAGGTCACAGTTCAAAGAAAAGTCATGCAACTGTAATGACAGGACAGGGAACAGACAGGTTATAATTAGCGATGAGCAAAGTTATAAAAATATGATTTGGCTGCTCACGGAGATGCCATCACGGCCATTTTAATTGAAGAAACCAAGCGAAATCTTGCACAGTGATGTAATGACTTTCTCATTTCGACCTGGAGTGGTGATATCATCAATGATGATTTCACAGGACTGGCCAGAGCGGCGATGTCACCACAGGCGAGATCTCAAGTGTTTTTTTCAATCAAGATGGCCGTGCAGGCCTCTCCATGGATGAAGTGAGTATGTTTTTTTTTACTGTGATTTCAGGAAAAATAGATACCACAAAGTGTGAGGAAATTCAGCTTTGTAGCAAATCAAATTTTTCCTAAAATTCGGATCTCTAGTTATAATAGATCAAAACAAGACAGGAGCAGGACCAGCAACGAAGTTTAGAGTCAGTGCCAGAAGTACCAAACAAGATAGCCAAGGCTGAGGGATCAGATCTAGGTCATAAAAAGTAAACACACCAGGAGTCAGAACCAGGAACACCAGGAGTAGTCAAGGAGTTGGAATCAGGAATGGAAACCAGGAACATGGCAATCAAAGAGCAGGACAAAACTCAGAACCAAAAACAGCAAGGACAGGTGTAACATCCCAGAGTTATGTTACTAAACTCCTTTTCCTTGCTACCACATGTTAAGTGTATGTATATTGTCATCCTGTGTAATCTAACATTGCATTTTCTAGGCCTGTTTTATATATTTGCTGTAGTTTTTTTATGTTCACCAGCAGGTGGCAGCAATGTGTGACCAGGAACCTAGTGTCAGTTTAGTGTTTCTAAACTGGAATAGTTAATTCCAGTTTAGCTCCCCCTCTATGAGCAGAAGTGGGCTGGCCCATATCCTGTCTCATGGGGAGGAGAGGAAGTTTTAGTTAGTGTACCAGCTACCCCTGCTTGGGGAAGGCTGTGTTGGTAGGAGCTCCCAGTTCTAGGGATCCCAACCCCGGATCGTGCCTCGGCTGAGGCCAAAGATCTCCATTCCCAGCCTGAGCCATCAGCCTCAGCTGGTTGACAAGCAAGCAGCCACCTCCAGTCCTCCAGGAAGAGCCATTCCCTGTGAGCATAACTGTGAGCACTTATCCAGAGACCAGGAGAAGCCAAATTCCTCCTCAGCTAGTCAGGCCCATACAAAGCAGAAGATAGACAGAGCAGAAGATAGATTCCTGCCACATATTACAGAGCCATAAGCAGACGACTAATCCTGCAAGAGAGCTCCAGGCACATGCTAGATGCAGAAGAGATATTGATCCCTGCCATACATTGCCAAATACCTGCTGGGACCTAAAAGACTAATGCTGTATCTCATATGGATTAATGCTGCCTTCAGTAAAGACAAGTTGCATTATACTTCAAGTCTGGATCTCGTTCATTCCTCAATTACTCCTACTAGCAACACTCATTTATTGCAAGTGAGCCAGGATCCAGGAGTCCAGCGGTACCAAGGTAGGAGACACCGTTGACACTATATCTACTGCTACACAGAGACATTATACTACTCTGGCATTCCTCACCTGGTACGTGAGTTTCAACACCTTAAATCGCCCTGAGACTGTATCCTGCGCACGCTGCAATTGGCGTCACAAACAAAAACTCTTAACTATCATTCACACCTGACCCAGTCAGTGCATATTATTGCGCCAGTGTGCATTAGTCCAATCCGGCTTACTGCACAGGCCAGGATACAAAACCAGGAGCAGGTGGGGTCAGAAGCAGAAGTGAGGCAATGGTAGAATCCAGGATTAGTCCAGGAAAAAATGATAACAACAATGAACAACAATCCTGGAGCAAAGAAACAAATCAGGAACAAGGCCATGGACAAGGAATAAAGCAAACTCCACAGGAAAAGAAACTGGACGTAAATGGAGACAGGACTGTTCTGTGCTGATGCTCAGGAAAGGATGGAGGTCCTTGCCTGCTTAAGAAGACCATCAGGTTCAAAAGGAAGGTGTCCAGCTGGCTTGATGACTATGCATCCTTGCCAGCTACATCTTTGGTACATGCTGTTTGCCTAACAATGCAGCAAATTTGCCCAAGAGGATGCTGTTAGATTTTCCTGGAGTGGGGAGCAGTGACTGCAGAACCACAAATGCTCTTTATAACACCAACGAGAGGCAATCCCCTCACGTACACACATATATGCACTATTTTTAAAGGCCTTCTACACCTAAACATTGGTTCAGCCAGTTTTTATTAATGGCCTTTAGTATGTTACTTATAATACAATTCAATACCTCTCTAGTATGATTAAACTTGAGAGTTTAGGAAGTATAGGGCAATGAACAGCATAATATACTCGTTGGGCCCCAAGACTCTGTATTGTAATACAAAAGTAAATACACTCTTAGAGGACTTACATTAGCTGAGAACAATTGAGTGTAATGAGCTGTCTTTCTTCATAGGTTCTTGATTCCCTCTCTGTGGGATCTCCTAGCATGGGGTAATGAGAATGAATCTCTGTTTAATGAGTAATTTTCTTGTTGTGAAATTTGCTCTTGATGTTCTTCACGCTGCGAAGTTACCATATAAACTTTGTAACCTTATGATTCATTCTACCATTGGCATCCATTTATGAAAAGCAGAACTGCGTACTTAAAGGCAGAAAAAATCGTATCTAAACGGCGGCTAATCCATTCCAGACAAACTTTGCTAACAAAAAACATTTTAATAAACACTATTTTATACATTTTTATACTAGTATATTACAGCCATGTATTTATTGGGGTGCTGCTCGTCGATGAAGACTCTGTTTACGTATGAAATGTTTGGATCTTGTTTTTTAGGAGGGGATGTCTTAAAATGGAACAATACATATTGGAAAAGTAATATAATATTTTTCTTTAACTGGATGGAAAAAATAAAAAAATGTAAGTCTAAAATGTATCTTTTTGCTGCTATAGAGAAATGAACACTAAATGACCCCAATGCTGTATGGTCATATTGCCTAATGTGCCAGGCAGTACAAAGGCAATATGCTTCCCTGCCCTTGGCCAGAAAAGCACTGAGGGTAGGGGGGCCCAAGCTGATCTCCTGCACTAGGGCCCATTAGCCTTTAGCTATGCCCCTGCATGTGGTCCTCCTTGCATAATAGCAAAGAGAAATCTGTGGCACTCACCATCCAATACAACTCAACTTTATTGGAAAGCTGGTACACAAGATGTGGATAAACAGGCAACGGCCATTTTGTACTACTCTGCACTTCGCCTGGCCTACACTATGGATCATGACCTCCCTTTTTAACTCCACATCAATATACACATAAGTACACACATAATTTCATGCATATAAATAATTTTAACATAGAAAACTATGCAAATCCCCTACCTGTAATAAATTACTATCCAATGTCCTGGGTCAGTTTTAATCCAAAAAGACTCTCATGTCATTTTTGTCTTTAAGGCCAAGAGGTCCCATGGCTCGTGTATACATAATTATCTCAGCTTTCTTTCTCAGTAATTCCAGATGTCTATCACCCCAGTTGGCAAAAGGGGCTATGTCTAAAATCACCTGTCTAAAATCGCAGTCTGCACATATGTGATCAGTCTGGGTGCCCCAAACCCTTAGTGTAAAGATCGTACGTGTTCACTAAATCTGACCTGCATCGGACGAATAGTCTTACCAATGTTGAAAAAAATGCAATTACAAGCAATGACATAAACCACATACTGCAATTTACATGTAACAACGCTCTTAATGAGAAATTCACAACCACCCAAGTTACAAAACTGGCACTGCATTACTCTGTTGCAAAAGCAACACTGTCTACATATATAATTACTAGTGTTGATCGACCTTGCTCGGCGAACACCAGTTCGGCTTGAACATTGCGATGCTCGGCACATCGCGGTGTTCGGCCAAATACCGCGTGTGCTCGAGCACGATGCTCAAGTCACCTCCCCGCACGTTTGTTGGCTGCTACGCAGCCAATACACGTGCAAGTGAGAACTGCCCTCACTGTAATGCCGTAGCCATGTTGGTTACTGGCATTACAGTGATTGGCTGGCCGGAACGTGTCATCGTGTGCTATAAAGTCAACCGCAATTAGTGTCTCAAGAGGTTCATGATGAGGATGAGACACAGTTGTAAATAAACGAGGCTCTTGTTAGGTCAACAAGTCAGGAGCATGACCAAAGTGAGGAAGTGGAAGAGAAGGTGGTGGACGTTGAAATCACTGACCCAACCTGGGAAGGTGGCAAGCCGAGCGAGGACAGCAGTACAGAGGTGGAGGGATCCGCAGCACCACAACAGGCTGGAAGAGGCAGTGGGGTGGCAAAAGGGAGAAGGCGGGCCACTCCAAACAGGTCCGCAACTGTACCCTGGAGCACCCCCTTGTGGTAATCTTCCTTGCTAAGGGGTAGGTGTTACGCAGTCTGGCGCTTTTTGGATGGAAGTGCGGACGATAAAAGAATTGTCATTTGCAACCTGTGCCATACCAAAATGAGCAGGGGTGTGAAAGCTAGCAACATCACCACCACCAGCATGATCCCCCACATGGCATCAAAGCATAATAGCTGGGCCAAATGCCTGGGTCCAAAATCAGTGTCACACCACTGCCTCCTCTTCCCCTGTGTCACGTGCTGCCCAATCCCCTGTCCAAGACGCCAGCACCTTCACCCTGATGCGTGGCCTACTGTCACAAGGAGGGAAAATTTTGGAAGATGGTGAAGGAGTACGTAGCAGACCGTGTCTGCGTCCTCAATGATCCTTCTGTGCCTTGCAACTATTTGGTGTCCAAGCTGGACACGTGGCACGAACTGGTGCTCTACGCCTTGGAGGTGCTGGTCTGCCCAGCTGCCGGCGTTTTGTCAGAGCGGGTATTTAGTGCTGCTGGGGGCATAATAACTGATAAGCGCATTCGCCTGTCAACTGAAAATGCTGACAGGTTGACTCTTATCAAAATAAACAAGGCCTGGATCCACCAGAGGAAAGCGGCTGAACATAAAGGCATTTTAAATGTGACTTTTAAGGTGTATTGATTACACTGTATTCCCATGCACCCCTTCCACCACTAAAAAGGGTATATGGTTCAATCTTCCTTTTCTCGTCCTCCTCTTCCTTCTCCATCATATCAACATGCTTATTAGTCTGCCCTCGCTCCTAATTTTTTAGATGGTGAGCTCACTAGCAGACCCTCACCCCTAATATTTTAGATGGTCAGATCAGCAGCAGACCCTCGCCCCTAATATTTTAGATGGTCAGATCAGCAGCAGACCCTTGCCCCTTAAGTTTTAGAGGGTCACCAGCAGGACATCAATTATAATTTTTTAAGTGTGTGTATGATGCCCTCCTTCATGTGTAATAAAGGGTGCATTGGAGTGCCGGTTCCTTGTAATGTTTGGCAACCCTTTCACTTAGTGCATAGGCTTTATGAGTGTAGGAGTCCCACTACCTGAACAATTGTACCACAATGTGAATGAGGCCCTCCTTTATGTGATATACAGGTTGCATCGGAGTGCCTCTTCCTTGTAATTTTTGGCAGCACTTGCACTTTATATACAAGAAAATATACAGGAAAGAATGTTTCCTAATAATTTTTCCTCTAAAACAGATTTTATCTTCGGTTTTGTGCGTATTATTGTCAGTCTGTAAAATTGGCGCACTACTCGGACAACATCATTCCCAGCAGCGACCTGGGAGTCCAAGATGCAGCCAGACATTCTCCCCGTGCTGTTCCCGAACCATTTCAGTGGTGTTTTCATCAATTTCTGACATTTTCCTGTGAACCAGACACCCTCCCCTCTTCAGAGCAGGGCTTGCCTGGTTTAATGCTCGGGTTCTCCCATTGACTTCCATTGTGCTCGGCTCCATTGTGCACTTTGGTGCTCGATCTTCACTAGAAATTACCATTAGGAAGGAAACTTAGGACCTTATCATTTTCATTTCTCCTAACTCCTGTGTTTCAACCACTCACCAAACAATCTTGCAAATTTTTAGTGCGCCTAAATGTGAAGAGTGATTGAGGATGCACTTTACCTGCAAACAGTGCAGTTTCTAGGTAAAAAGTTTCTAGGTGTCAAAAAAACTCCCCTTCCCCATCTAAACTGCTCGATGAAATCATATCAGAAGAGTACTTGCAAACGTCTCACCATATATATATTTTTTTTATGCTTAACACAAGATTTATTGAGAGCATAAGAAAATCATAAATTACTGCTTAAACTGCTAAAAGTGGCAGGCAGAGTGGTACAGGAGAACTGCAGTATAAAGGAAGGCAATACCCTTAGAAGAGTAGTCATGAAATACAATCATCAACAATGTGCAAAACCAAAAAAACTGTCATGTTAGCATTTAATAACTAACTAAAACCCAATCACAGCAGGTCTCAACTAGCACACGCAAGTAAATGTACAAAAACATATAAAAGTAAAAGTAACATATAAAACCAGATTCAAAGCATAAATGGCAAGGCGGATTACTGTATACTGTACATAAAATGTATGGAGGTTACACCATGCCGGACAATATAACCTCTGTGCCATGCTGTACAATAAACAGTACAACCCCTACACAGTGTAGAGGTATACTGTATATTGTGTGGCACAGTGTAGAGGTATACTGTACATTGTGTGGCACAGTGTAGAGGTATACTGTACATTGTGTGGCACAGTGTAGAGGTATACTGTACATTGTGTGGCACAGTGTAGAGGTATACTGTATATTGTGGGGCACAGTGTAGAGGTATACTGTATATTGTGTGGCACAGTGTAGAGGTATACTGTATATTGTGTGGCACAGTGTAGAGGTATACTGTATATTGTGTGGCACAGTGTAGAGGTATACTGTATATTGTGTGGCACAGTGTAGAGGTATACTGTATATTGTGGGGCACAGTGTAGAGGTATACTGTATATTGTGTGGCACAGTTTAGAGGTATACTGTATATTGTGTGGCACAGTGTAGAGGTATACTGTATATTGTGTGGCACAGTGTAGAGGTATACTGTATATTGTGTGGCACAGTGTAGAGGTATACTGTATATTTGTGGGGCACAGTGTAGAGGTATACTGTATATTGTGTGGCACAGTGTAGTGGTATACTGTATATTGTGTGGCACAGTGTAGAGGTATACTGTACATTGTGTGGCACAGTGTAGAGGTATACTGTATATTGTGTGGCACAGTGTAGAGGTATACTGTATATTGTGTGGCACAGTGTAGAGGTATACTGTGTGGCACAGTGTAGAGGTATACTGTGTGGCACAGTGTAGAGGTATACTGTGTGGCACAGTGTAGAGGTATACTGTGTGGCACAGTGTAGAGGTATACTGTGTGGCACAGTGTAGAGGTATACTGTGTGGCACAGTGTAGAGGTATACTGTGTGGCACAGTGTAGAGGTATACTGTGTGGCACAGTGTAGAGGTATACTGTGTGGCACAGTGTAGAGGTATACTGTGTGGCACAGTGTAGAGGTATACTGTGTGGCACAGTGTAGAGGTATACTGTGTGGCACAGTGTAGAGGTATACTGTGTGGCACAGTGTAGAGGTATACTGTGTGGCACAGTGTAGAGGTATACTGTGTGGCACAGTGTAGAGGTATACTGTACATGTGGGGCACAGTATAGAGGTATACTTTATATTGTGTGGCACAGTGTAGAAGTATACTGTATATTGTGTGGCACAGTGTAGAGGTATACTGTATATTGTGGGGCACAGTGTAGAGGTATACTGTATATTGTGTGGCACAGTGTAGAGGTATACTGTACATGTGGGGCACAGTATAGAGGTATACTGTATATTGTGGGGCACAGTGTATGCTATATGTGTATAACATAAACATATTCCACATGAAAACTTACAGTTACTTGGCTTGGCCCTTGGGGATCTCGGACACCACTTCCACACTTTGGCCGCGGGCTCGGCGGAGCTGATGTGCTTTATCCTAATGAGAAAGATTTCATAATAAGAATTTGGAGAAGGGGCAGAGGGATAGCAGAGCTGGGAAAGGCTGGTGCTGCTACTAGGGGGTCATACCATGGGGGAGTAATAAAGCCCACCATAATGCCCCCCCAGTAGAAATAATTCTCCTTATAATATGCAAAACATACCCCCTTGTAATACCCCCAGTTGAGCGAATGTTCCCATAATGTGCCAATATAAAATACCCCTTCCTAGTGCCCCCGTAGATGACCTCATAGTGCTCCTCTCCCCCCTTCCCCATAGTACCCACCAAAATGTGTCCCAGTATAAAATGCACCTATACAGAGCCCCCCATATAAAATACCCCTTCTTTTTAGCCTCAGTAGATGCCCCTATAGTGTCACCTAATAATGTGCCAGTAAGATGTGCCCCCAAAGTTGCCCCCTAATCATGTGCCAGTAAGATGTGCCCCCATAGATGCCCCCTAATCATGTGCCAGTAAGATGTGACCCCATAGATGCCCCCAATGATGTGCCAGTAATAAGAGCCCCCATAGATGCCCATAATCATGTGCCAGTAATAAGAGCCCCTCTACCATCTTATGCCAATAGCCAGAGTGCCCCCTATCATGTGCCAGTAGTCCCCTTATGTGCCAGTAGCCCCCCTTATGTGCCAGTAGCCCCTCTTATGTGCCAGTAGTCCCCCTTATGTGCCAGTAGTCCACCTTATGTGCCAGTAGTTCCCATTATGTGCCAGTAGTCCCCATTATGTGCCAGTAGTCCCCCTATCATGTGCCAGTAGTTCCCCTTATCTGCCAGTAGTTCCCCTTATGTGCCAGTAGCTCCCCTTATGTGCCAGTAGTCCCCCTATCATGTGCCAGTAGCTCCCCTTATGTGCCAGTAGTCCCCCTTATGTGCCAGTATACTGTGTGGCACAGTGTAGAGGTATACTGTGTGGCACAGTGTAGAGGTATACTGTACATGTGGGGCACAGTATAGAGGTATACTTTATATTGTGTGGCACAGTGTAGAAGTATACTGTATATTGTGTGGCACAGTGTAGAGGTATACTGTATATTGTGGGGCACAGTGTAGAGGTATACTGTATATTGTGTGGCACAGTGTAGAGGTATACTGTATATTGTGTGGCACAGTGTAGAGGTATACTGTACATGTGGGGCACAGTATAGAGGTATACTTTATATTGTGGGGCACAGTGTAGTCCCCCTTATGTGCCAGTAGTCCCCCTATCATTTGCCAGTAGCCCCCTTATGTGCCAGTAGCTCCCCTTATGTGCCAGTAGCTCCCCTTATGTGCCAGTAGTCCCCCTTATGTGCTAGTAGCTCCCCTTATGTGCCAGTAGCCCCCCTTATGTGCCAGTAGATCCCCTTATGTGCCAGTAGATCCCCTTATGTGCCAGTAGCCCCCCTTATGTGCCAGTAGTCCCCCTTATGTGCCAGTAGTCCCCCTTATGTGCCAGTGAGCCCCCTATCATGTGCCAGTAGTCCCCCTTATGTGCCAGTAGCCCTCCTTATGTGCCAGTAGCCCCCCTTATGTGCCAGTAGCCCCCCTTATGTGCCAGTAGCCCCCCTTATGTGCCAGTAGCCCCCCTTATGTGCCAATAGCTCCCCTTATGTGCCAGTAGCCCCCCTTATGTGCCAGTAGCTCCCTTATGTGCCAGTAGCCCCCCTTATGTGCCAGTAGCCCCCCTTATGTGCCAGTAGCCCCCCTTATGTGCCAGTAGCTCCTTTTATGGGCCAGTAGCTCCCCTTATGTGCCAGTAGCCCCCCTTATGTGCCAGTAGTCCCCCTTATGTGCCAGTAGTCCCCCTTATGTGCCAGTAGCTCGCCTTATGTGCCAGTAGCTCCCCTTATGTACCAGTAGTCCCCCTATCATGTGCCAGTAGCCCCCTTATGTGCCAGTAGTCCCCTATATGCGCCAGTAGACCCCCTTATGTACCAGTTGTCCCCCTATCATGTGCCAGTAGCCCCCCTTATGTGCCAGTAGCCCCCCTTATGTGCCAGTAGCCCCCCTTATGTGCCAGTAGCCCCCCTTATGTGCCAGTAGCCCCCCTTATGTGCCAGTAGCTCCCCTTATGTGCCAGTAGTCCCGCTTATGTGCCAGCAGCTCCCCTTATGTGCCATTAGCCCCCGTTATGTGCCAGTAGCTCCCCTTATATGCCAGTAGCCCACTTATGTGCCAGTAGTCCACCTTATGTGCCAGTAGCTTTCCTTATGTGCCCGTAGTTCCCCTTATGTGCCAGTAGCCCCCTTTATGTGCCAGTAGCTCCAATTATGTGCCAGTAGCTCCCTTTATGTACCAGTAGTCCCCCTTATGTTCCAGTAGTCCCCTTATGTGCCAGTAGCCCCCCTTATGTGCCATTAGCCCCCCTTATGTGCCATTAGCTCCCCTTATGTGCCAGTAGCCCTCCTTATGTGCCAGTAGCCCCTTTTATGTGCCAGTAGCCCCCCTTATGTGCCAGTAGATCCCCTTATGTGCCAGTAGCCCCCCTATAATGTGCCAGTAGTTCCCCTTATGTGCCAGTAGTCCCCCTTATGTGCCAGTAGCCCCCCTTATGTACCATTAGCCCCCCTATCATGTGCCAGTAGCCCCTCTTATATGCCAATAGTCCCCCTTATGTCTCTTCCAGTAGCCCCCCTTATGTGCCACAGTGCCAGTATTGTAATTTGTACAAAAAGAATAGGCCTCCCTGCGCTCCTATTGTTTAGATATGTAAAAATCAGCCTGGGCAGGATGATACCTGCAGCTGAATGCCCTAAAAAGGAGCTTTTGTCCTCCTCGGGGTTAAGTTATAATAAAGACTAATATATCACCCGTGGGTGATGTTGGACATCAGCGCTGGAATTACAATCTAAACAGCTACTGCCCTCTAAATGGATAAACTGTATAGATCAATGGCACTGAAGGAAGAAAAGGGAGAAAATGCACAGGCAAGATAGTGTGTCAGTCGACTATTCAGACCTGGCCTCCACAGTCACCGGACCTGAACCCAATCGAGATGGTTTGGGGTGAGCTGGACCGCAGAGTGAAGGCAAAAGGGCCAACAAGTGCTAAGCATCCCTGGGAACTCCTTCAATACTGTTGGAAGACCATTTCAGGTGACTACCTCTTGAAGCTCATCAAGAGAATGCCAAGAGTGTGCAAAGCAGTAATCAAAGCAAAAGGTGGCTACTTTGAAGAACCTAGAATATGACATATTTTCAGTTGTTTCACACTTTTTTGTTATGTATATAATTCCACATGTGTTAATTCATAGTTTTGATGCCTTCAGTGTGAATCTACAATTTTCATAGTCTCTTTGAATGAGAAGGTGTGTCCAAACTTTTGGTCTGTATTATATATATATATATATATATATATATATATATATATATATACACACACACACACACAACCTTATACTTACCTCCTCCAGGATGCGATGCAGGCCTCTTCCGACCTGTGTCCCTCGCTGGCTCAGGCGGCGCGATGACGCGATGACCTACATCGGCCTCTGATAGGCTGCCAGCACTAGGCCGGCAACCTATCAGAGGAAAAGGGAGGGGACACACCTCTCCCTTGCCTGCCACAGCACAGACATTTGTATTGCCGTCCTGAGGACGGCGATACAGATGACTATAGAGATGAGTGAGAGCTTCCATAATGGAAGCGCAGTGCTCATCTCCTGCTGTGCCCTGCCGGCGCCCCCTTCTGACAGAGCCCCGGGCGGCCACCTGGCCTGCCCGGTCTAAGAAACGGCCCTGCCTGCAAACACAGTTCATTGGTTATCATGTGCCATTTTTTTCTATTATAGGTTTTACTCCTCTCCCTATGATCCTCCCTTGTGCTCACTGCCTGCTGAATTGAGCAGCCGGGGGTCCTCTGTCTCTGCCACACCATTTTTTAAGCAGCCACCAGTACCCCTGCTGTGAACGGAAGGACAGCTGATAGGCAGCGTGTTCACCGCTCCCCTTTATTGCAGCCCCACTCCCCACTTGCCTTGCATCTTCAGTAACCCAGAGAGAGACATCACACCTAAACAAAAGGCTCAGTGGAGTTACTAGAAATGACTGGACCCCACAGCAAATTTTTGACTCCCCTGAAAAGACTACTGGAGGAGTTGTATTTTACAGCACTACTTAGCCACCGAGCACCTTTCTTTAGTGCCCTTTACTTATAATGATCTCAGTGTTTGAAGGAGCTCTGGTCCTGACAGACAGCACCTGCCATTGCTCTACAACCTTGACTGCACCACACCAGTAGCCTTCTTTTCTTTCTTCAGTGCCTTATCACATCTACTCTGACATGAGAGACAAAGGCAGATTGTACCCCCTGCTGTGTTCAATGATTGGACACAGAATCATCCACAGCCATTCTACTATACTGTAAGTTAACATTATATACTTGTCACCGCCTGATATCTGAGAAGCTCTTACAGACATTCTTCCGAACCTCCTTCTTGAGGTTCTTTTGTTTTGTCATCTCGTTTCCCTCTCTCAGCTGTCATCTAGTTGCACTGATTGCATCCCTTTAAATCCCCTCCCATACTGCATCAGTTTGCGGTTTATACAACTTCCTGGAGCGTGTGCATGCTTGATGCTGCAACTGATGCTTCTACAGATAAGTCTGTTCATTTATTTGTGTTTTCCTGTTTGCTTGATCCTAGGTGACCCTTACTCCCTCCGTATTAAGTGTAGGGAGCCAGTGGTCGTGTCCCCTCACTATTATAGGGTGTTCAGGTGTCATACAGTCGAGGCATGAGGGCATGCAGTTATCTATCATAGAGATATTTGCATGGGCTGAGAAGTCAGGGAGAGTGCTAGGGCTTTTACAGGGCTCACCCTTATGTTCCTTAGTTTGGGATCAAGTCAGTCGGATCTTCGTTTGCTGTCTTCTAGTTTTCTGCAACACCATCCGTGACAATACTGCTTCCTACATACATACTTTTCCATTACTCGGCCTGCATTACTGGTCCCCTCTAAGACCCTACCATTGTAAGCACTAACTGATCTCTGTTTTGTGAAGGTTTCACTACAGCCACATAGACTCCTGCTTTGAGTAGGCCTTACCAGCTGGTGATCTTTACCTTATTATCTAAAAGCCCTGCACCCCAACCCGTATCAGCTGCTTCTTTGACCTCAATGATCTACTTGTTTAGGTTAAAACCACAACTGTACACTATGTAAAATATTTAGCCATGCCACGTGGTCAGATGGCATCTGTTCCTCTTTACTACTGAAACAGTTTTTCCCTTAGTTACGGCTGTAACAATATGAGGACCTTCTCAAGTTGGCTCCCCTGCCAGTTCTCTGAGGCCAAAACTGCTTTTCCTCACTTCCCATACACACTTGCTGTAGCCAGCAGCTCCCTGCCAGCCAATCAAATTGGATTACTGAGAGACACGCCTCCTCACTCTAAAGCCTAATGCAGGCGTGCAGTGTGAAGGACCGCCCCTCTGTCTTCCTGTCTTCTTAGCCAGAGACAGACAAGCCCTAGCAACTGTCTTTTAAGGGAGCAGTGGAAAGGGACAGAGAACATTAATGAAAGCTGCTATTATAAGGTAATTACAGATCTTTTAACAATTATTGACAGACTAAGGCCTCATGCACACAAACGTTGTTTTGGTCTGCATCCGAGCCGCAGTTTCTATGGCTTGGATGCGGACCCATTCACTTCAATGGGGCCGCAGAATATGCGGACAGCACTTCGTGTGCTGTCCGCATCCGTTGCTCCGTTACGTGGTCCGCCAAAAAATATAGCAATTATATTAATGGCCATCCGTGTTTTGCGGATCTGCAGTTTGCGGACCGCAAAACAAACAACAGTCGTGTACATGAGACCTAACTGAGGTATCCATGCCTAGATCTAATAAACTAGCAAATAAATAAAAAATATGACAGTTAACCTATAAAGCCTGTATTAAACAGGCTGATTGAGCAAGCGATTGTTGGGAGGAAAGTGTTCCCTCTGCAATTGCCTGCTCGTTAGTGGAGAAGACTGCTGCTATTGGATGCAGCGATTTCCTCCGCAGCATGGGGAGGAGCGATCGTTATGCCATCACTTGTCCCCTTACTGTCTAGTGGTTTGCCAGCGAACGATTTTTAAGCTTAAAAATCACAATTGCCCGATGAACAAACTTTTCCTTGTTCATTGGGCAATCAGCAGCAGAATTAAACTGCAAGAAGTTTGCTAATGAGCGTTCATATGCCTGAAAAAATGATAATACAGCCTGAAGAGTGGGAATCTTAATTAATATATGAAAAGAAAATCCATTCCATAATAGAAATAAATATATTTGTGTTCGGATCGGCTATCAGAAAGGTGTCCCTAACCTATCTAACCCTATCTTCAACAAGCAGTAGAATTGTGCCGTAACTGCTGCTGTAGGGCAGCCTAAAGGGGGCCACCCCTATATGAAGTGACTGTAAGATGGCGTGGGTGGGTGGGCGAAATCAGCTGACCCGTCGTCAGCCTAGGCCTACAGGAGCCTATAAATAGCCTAGTACCCACCCAGCCTGGCCTCACAGGTGCAAGTAAGTAGCCGTGTAATCAGCCTCTCCTCTCACAAATACAGCAAAATACTAGTATTTTGCTTAACACTTGTGTTCGGATCGGCTATCAGAAAGGTGTCCCTAACCTATCTAACCCTATCTTCAACAAGCAGTAGAATTGTGCCGTAACTGCTGGTGTAGGGCAGCCTAAAGGGGCCAAAAAGCATGGACCTTATTTAGAGTAAATATATACATACCATTACGATACCCGCTTTGAACGCCGAAAACTCTGCCCGATGAAGGTGCGGAATATACCGTACATATCAGCGACTTCTATATACCTTACCTCTTTGTCACGTGCCGTTGTTTTAGGAGGTAGCTAAAGTTGATGTTTTGAAAGAGCGGACGGTAGTCAGAAACGATTTACCCCTATGTTGACGATCATATGAACATATTGCAAGAAGGTCTGAACCCGGGAGCTGCGGACTGAAATAACAATGGTGAATGTGATAGAAGACTTAATGAAGTCCAACCATTCGCTAAGGGCCCTGCTCGGACACCAACTATTGCTGGTAGCAAATACTACACCTATACTTATCCCCCAGGCCACAGCTTAAATTATTTCTTATTATTAATAAAGGACCCAAAAACTTAGAGGATGGCATATGCCGCTTAACTCTGATAATGGATCGGGACGTAATCGCCTGTAGTCGTGACAGGACTTATTAACCTGTAGACGTGACAGGATTTCGTAATCGCCTGAAGACGTGACAGGACTTATTAACCTGTAGACGTGACAGGATTTCGTAATCGCCTGTAGTCGTGACAGGACTTATTAACTGCCAGGCGCGAGAGACCCTAATGGCGGGGCCAGGCGTCTGCGAGGGAAGAAATGTAACCTGAAGGAAAGCAGCTATGTTCATTAGGAGAACGGTATCAGAGCGGTGCACTGACTGCCCCCGAGAAAATACTGAGTAACCATGATGTAGCAATGAAAAGAAAAATGCGGCCTTAAGTGGAAGCCGAAGTGATGTATGAACAGGTGGGTGAACGCAGCTCTGGATGTGAGTAGTGCCTGAAACATGGTATGGGCCCAGCTGTGAGCATGAAGAGCACTGTGTAACGCAGCTGTGAATGCAATCTGAGATAACAGGGTATCAATGTTATGCAACAGCAACGCATGAACGCAGCTCTAGTGGTGAACAGAGTATAAATTGTAAATGCAGACACATGGACATAGCTATGAAGGTAACGCCCCCACATAATGCTGCAGGCTTTTTTTTTTTTTTTTTTTTTCGGGATGGTCACCACAGCACCACCAAAAAAGAAAAACAAAAACAAAACAAACATGTATGAACATGAACCTTGAAGCAACGACAATAAGGCAACATATAATGCACCTATACCCCAGCACAGAACCGCTGACACATGCGTGCCCATAACATACAGTTTAGATAAACCACTCTTACCTATAGGAGCATCAGAACTCAAATGCGGGCGCCTCGACTGATCTGCGTGGATCCCCACATGCAAACCCCTGGTATACATACCCCAACTCCTTGCATGTTTGGCATTAGCTACGGATGTGCCCCCTGCATGTTAAAAACACAAATTTTTTTATTTTATTTTTTAATAGAGGAAACCTGCGACCATACCTACACCAGGCGCCTGCTAGGCCAACAACTATATGCAATGACCCCCAACAAGCCCCTAGACAGCCGAGCATTCCCTAGACCGTTGCACCCCGCTCTGCTTTGAACCAGAGTACTGCGCATCGCATGCCGCCCTGTAGGCACCATGCCATCAAATGCAATACCACAGCATTTTTATTTTTTTTCCTTACCATTGATATAAAACACAGCGTGCATGACTTGAACCAACTAACAACCCTCATTCAACCGTTTAGCGCCCGACTCTGCTACATCTCAGAGCGCTACATGTTGCGGACCGTAGCGTTGGTCCCGTACAAACCACTCCGATCCTACCGTGAATACCAGCACCCTGCTAAGACATTCTGCCATCGCCCAGTCGTAAGGAGCCTCCACACCATGCTGCTGTATCCTAGAGCTGACTCACAGGTAGTGAAATCAGCTGACCCGTCGTCAGCCTAGGCCTACAGGAGCCTATAAATAGCCTAGTACCCACCCAGCCTGGCCTCACAGGTGCAAGTAAGTAGCCGTGTAATCAGCCTCTCCTCTCACAAATACAGCAAAATACTAGTATTTTGCTTAACACATATATATATATATATATATATATATATATATGAGTCCTAAGACTCATATAAAAAGACTTATATAAAAGGCTCATATAAAAATGTAACATACGGTATAAAACATTATTCAGTAAGTGTTTTTTTTTATTTATTTGTTTCGGGTTCGATTCTAACAGTTAATTAGTCAAACAACTCTATGTGGGTCTGATACGATTCTACCCATATTAAAAGTGCCCCAATTTGCCTGAAAATTGGTAGTTGACACTCTGAGGTCTCCTAGGATCAATATTTTCTCTTTCCTTTCTCTCTTTTTATATCTTTATTTTCAAATTTTCTCTCCTCCCCACACTTTAACTCTTTAGCACAAAGAACACAATAGTAAATAATATCATAGTGACATTGACATATATAGCTATGGATAAACACATGGTTGATAATGCTAACAGCCTATTTAAAAACATAATGTGCAATCACATTTGTTATTTGTTTTAAGCAAATGGACTAATCCCTTAATGGGGACCAAAGGGAATAAAACGTAACATTTAATGGCAATTATATTAGAATAAATGGCACAAAAAAGGATACAAAAATTTGACAAGCCCGGATGGGCCAAAAGACAGATGCACGACAATAGACCAGTGTAAAGAATGGAACGTTCTCACCCGGATAGTTGATGGACGGACAGGTCTGTGTGGACGAAGCCCGGTTTGCGATGCCTCAGGGGAGAAGTCCAGTTCTTAGATGGTGGTGGTCACTGGAAAGCGTGCGTTGAGGATGGTACTGAAATTTGCTTGGTGGTAGGCAAGGTCGGGAAAATAATCCCTAATGTGTCCCTAAAAGAGGAGGGAAGGGGCTAATAGACCCTACCTACCTATATGGAGTGCTAACCCTGGTGCGGGCCGGTGTCCCTAATATGCCCTATAGGTGTTTGGGGACCATCTAAGAACTGGACTTCTCCCCTGAGGCATCGCAAACCGGGCTTCGTCCACACAGACCTGTCCGTCCATCAACTATCCGGGTCAGAACGTTCCATTCTTTACACTGGTCTATTGTCGTGCATCTGTCTTTTGGCCCATCCGGGCTTGTCTAATTTTTGTATCCTTTTTTGTGCCATTTATTCTAATTTAATTACCATTAAATGTTAAGTTTTATTCCCTTTGGTCCCCATTAAGGGATCAGTCCATTTGCTCCATATATTTTGGGATTATTTTGGTCAAGGCTCTAAGCTAGACCTGTACACTTTAATTATTGTTATTTGTTTTCAAATTAAAACTGTCTGAAAAATTGTCTTGATTAGGGCAGATGGTGCCTCAACAGTGGCTTGTTCTGAACACGCGGTCCAAAATTATGCCTTAACAGGGAATAGATGCCTGACCATATTTCTAAACACAGACATTGCCTGATGTGATCTGCTGCTGCTACTACTGATCAGATTGGTGGTGCCTACTGTTCTTTTACTGGTATTTGTTCTATTACTGTGTTTGTTCCCACCTTTGTTGCCAGCGGTGTAGACATTAATGGCTGTGTGTTTTGTTAGTTTGAGGGCACACCAAATTTACACTGTTATACAAGATGTACACTGTCATATCTTCAGCGTTGTGAGGGGTGTACTAAGTCTTGTGAGCTTCGTGCTTTGAGCACATTGTACACTGGTATTGATTCACTAAAATTCCACGAATTTGGGCTCCTATAAACAGTAGTGAAATTGCAATTTGTTTTTAGAAAGAAAAAGGTGCAATTGCGCAGTATAGGCAGCAAAATATGCTGTTGCTGATGTTGGGAATATGCCTACAAAACACATTATTATTATTTTTGAAAGGCTGGCTCATTCATTGAAAGAAATTACCTTTTTTACATGATCTTTGTGTAGTCAGAGCAAAACATGAACAGTGCCAGCAGCTCCCCTCACTGTAAGACACCCAATCCCAGGACACTTACTGCCCCTATGCTCTCTCTCCTAATAAAAATGTTCTACCTAGAAATTCAGTTTGCCCAACTAAATATATCCCTACAATGTCCCGCAAGACCCTAAGATTGCCTGCTTTTGTCTGTAATTGCTGTGTGTCAGAGGCTTGGCAGACTCATCCTCTAACATCACTGGCTGAGCTAACAATGGCCTCTGTGCTTTACAGCTAGCACAGAGGCTGATAGACAAGCCAATATCCTGCCTCTTGATTGGCTGTCAGGCTGCCTACAAAGCATTATGGGCAAACCCACTGGCCAGGCTCTGGCCTGGGTCATGTGATCCTCTATCCACATCTTAAAACCGCCATAACTATCAGCTGATCCAACTTGGGAGCCATAGCCAGACAGATATGACCATGTAGAGAACAAGTACATAACATGCCACCGTACTGATGTAAGACATGGGCGACTTGATTTCTCCTGAGAAGGAACCTACTTTTGTTAGTAACTCTCTACTGTGGCTGTTAGTGGGGGGACCCAATGATGGAACTCTATTCTATGATGTTTATGTGTAGGACCACTCATTTAAAGAAGGAGTACACTAGAACATCAGAGAATTATTCTTGCTTTCATATTTTATGTCTTTTTATATGTTTGTTCTAATTGAGTATAAAAAAATCTTTTCCCCTGTTCTATCTCTTCCATCTAGTGTTCTGCAAGAAAACAATCACTTCTGACTAATGGAAATCTTGTCAATTGTTTCTACAATTTACTAGATTGTGTACAGGTATTTTTATCAATTCCTTTTTATCAAATGTATTTTTGCTACTTCTCTTCAAGCTTGATCCGCTTATGATGTTTTTTCTTATATTTCGTGTGTGTTCAGCAAAGAAGTAGATTACTGCTAAACTTCTCTGCACACTTAAAGAAGCAAACAACATCTGTCTTAATGCAGTCTTAATTTCTTATCAGGGATTCTCAGTTGGTGGGGTCAGTCAAGGACTCTGATTTCCATCATGTGGGACATTTCATTGCTGCTCTATAGTTTTACTCACTGGATTCATTTGACTGTATGTATAATTCACTCATATACATGCATAATAGATTCATAATATACCCACTATAAAATACACTCTGCATAGACTATATAATGCAATCTATCAATAATGTATAGCTATTAGTGTTGAGCGCAAATATTCAAATAGCGAATATTAATCACGAATATAGCAACTTCGCAAACTTACACTATTAAAAAAAAATACTATAGCACTATATTAGCTAAATTGCAGTCTATATGTGTATTTCACGAATATTCACTATATTGCTATAACTTAGTGTTTTAGAATATGACGAATATGACTAATATTCAAAAAAATTAATATATAGCAATATAGCGAATATTCATTATTTTTAATATTAGTGGGGTTTTTTTTCAATCTGTACGGTCGTTCGCATACACCTCCCCGACAAGCATCTCCGTCACCATGGGAATGACTGTGGGTTAGAATATACCATCGGATCAGAGTTTTTACGATCTCAGGGAAAACTCAGATCCAATTGTATTTTCTAATCCACAGGCGTTCCCATGGTGACGGGGACGCTTGTCGGGGAGGAGTATGCGAACAACTGTACAGATTGGGAAAAAAATGCAAATATTCTAAATAGCCAACCAATAGGAAAGTTGCCTTTTACAGTTAAAAGAAAATCGCAATACGCAAATAATTAAATTGCATTTTATTCGAGATAAATAGAATAATGACGAATATTCGATTTTGACGAATATAAGACGAATATTCAATCGAATATTTACGAAATATCGCGAAATCGAATATGGCACCTCCCGTTCATCCCTAATAGTTATGGAGCATCAAAGAATTAATCAAAACCATAGTGAGGGACAGGCAAAGATCAGGGCAGACAGAGTATGTGCAATCCAATAAACAGGATGGGCAGCTCAGGGTCGATACAAATTAATGACTGAGGTCAAGCAGTGAAGATTCAAAATCAGAAGTCAGGCAGAAGTCTGTACATGGAACAGTCAAACAAACAAACACATGGCACACCTTAGCAGGAAACATACAAGATGCTTAGGTATCTTTCCACATGGAAAGGTGGCAGAAATCCCCTAAGGAGGCCAGCCATAGGCTTGGGAGGAAGAGGATGTTCACATAATGGCCCTTTAAGATATAGACGGCGTCCACATTCACCCTATGGGCAATTAGATGAAATGCTATCAGAAACACGCCTTAGTCAGTGGATGGAAGTGCAGCGCTAGTCCTTCAGCCAGGGAGAAAATGTGTCACGGTCCATCCCATGACAGAGGTGAGAAGATCGGAGAGACTGGCGGCACGTGAGGGTATCTGACAGTCTCTCTGTTTTCTCCTTGCAGTGTTGTTGTTTTGTTAACCACACCTCTTGTCAGGTGCAGGTTGTAGTCATTACTGAGGCCCTATTTAGTTCTGACTCACACTGCTTACCATGCGGTTGATATTTCCTGCTGGAGTTGGTTGAGCTGGTGTGTTGTTCCTTTGAATCTCCTGCTTCTCCATTCTGCTTTAAGCTAAGTGCATTTTGTCTTGCATTTTGTTGTTGGCTTGTGTGTGTTGTTGTCTAGGCCTCAGGTAGACGCTGGTTCCTTCATCTGGGAACTGCAGGGAGAGTGCATTGCCATGTACATTCTACTGCATCCACATTCATAGTTAATCCATTCTGTAGGTACTGTGCCGCTGTCTACATCACTGTGCAGGGCACCAAGATTCATAGCTAATCCCTTCTGTTATCTGTGCAATTACTGTGCATCAGTATTACAGGTCAATATAAGCATCAGGTCTAATTTTTCACAGTGAAATCAAATATAGCAAAACCATGATTGGCAAGCCATCCTCCTTAGAACCACTTTGCTGCCAATACTAAGGCCGTGAACAAGGTCTAGGTTAGACAGAAACGTTGAACCAAAAAAGGCCTCACTACAAAACCGTAAAGTGGGGCAAACGAAGAACCAATCGTACAAACCTAAAAGTGTTCCTAAAAAACAACCATAGAATGCCCAGTATATTTAAAAATATATATACTTTATTATATCATAAATAGATCATGATTGCACAGATAAAAGATTACACAGAATTAATTTTAAAAAGTCAGAAAACAACCTGGATGCCGTAGTACCCCGGCCGGTGTCTCAATAACCCGCCAAAAAGGTGGAACACATGTCAGGTGTATGTGTGATATGCAGTGGGGTGACTTACAAGTAGGCGGTATCTGGTACTAACCGCTACGAGTAACTGTGATCATCACTCCATTGCATAGCCATTAAGCGAGTATATACAGGTATAGGACCCTAAGTGATACATAAATAGTAACAAACAAGTTACACAATATCTATCTGATGTACTCAAATAAATAAGTCCCCATACACCAAACCATCTAATAGAGGATATAAGCTAAAACTCGCTGGAAAATCATAGCATACCAAGAGACATGATGGAGGGCAGAGACAGCGGACATAGGACAGGCTGGAACCCCGACGCGCGTTTCGCCTCAGCTTCGTCAGAACACCCCAAGGTATTTTTCGTGAGGGGCATGGCGAGTTAATGTAAAATTTTATTTGTTGTCACAAGTTAGTGGAATAAGAGACTTTGTAAGAAAAAAAAAAAATCATATTCCGCTAACTTGTGCCAAAAAAAAGAATATTCTAGGAACTCGCCATGCCTCTCACGGAATACCTTCGGGTGTCTTCTTTCCAAAATGGGGTCACTTGTGGGGTATTTATACTGCCCTGGCATTTTAGGGGCCCTAAAGCGTGAGAAGTAGTTTGGAATCCAAATGCGTAAAAAAATGCCCTGTGAAATCCTAAAGGTACTCATTGGAATTTGGGCCCCTTTGTGCACCTAGGCTGCAAAAAAGTGTCACACATGTGGCATCGCTGTACTCAGGAGAAGTGGGGCAATGTGTTTTGGGGTGTCTTTTTACATATACCCATGCTGGGTGAGAGAAATATCTCTGTAAAATGACAACTTTGTATAAATAAATTGGAAAAGTTGTCTTTTACAGAGATTTTTCTCTCACCCAGCATGGGTAAATGTAAAAATACACCCTAAAACACATTGCCCTACTTCTTCTGAGTACGGCGATACCACATGTGTGACACTTTTTTGCAGCCTAGGTGCGCAAAGGGGCCCAAATTCTAATGAATACCTTTAGGATTTCACAGGACATTTTTTATGCATTTGGATTCCAAACTACTTCTCACGCTTTAGGTCCCCTAAAATGCCAGGGCAGTATAAATACCCCACAAGTGACCCCATTTTGGAAAGAAGACACCACAAGGTATTTCGTGAGGGCATGGTGGAATATGAGACTTTGTAAGAAAAAAATAAAAAATAAAAAAATAAATCATTTTCCGCTAACTTGTGCCAAAAAAAATATATTCTAGGAACTCGCCGTGCCCCTCACGGAATACCTTGGGGTGTCTTATTTCCAAAATGGGGTCACTTGTGGGGTATTTATACTATCCTGGCATTCTAGCACCTCAAGAAACATGACATTTTTGTACCATAGTTTGTAAACGCTATAACTTTTGCGCAAACCAATAAATATACACTTATTGGATTTTTTTTATCAAAGACATGTAGCACAATAAATTCTGACAGAAACTTGTATAGAAATGTAATTATATTTGAACAATTTAACCAGAGAAAGTTAAAAATACACTTTTTTTTTGAAAATTACGGCATATTTTGATTAATATTGGAAAAACGAAAAAATCTTGGCAGCAATGAAATACCACCAAAAGAAATCTGTATTTGTGAGAAGAAAAGGAGGTAAAATAAATTTCGGTGCCAAGTTGCATGACTGAGCAATAAACCGTTAAAGTTGTGAAGTGCCGATTTGTAAAAAAGGGCCTGGTCACTAGCGGGGTATAAACCTGTGGTCCTCAAGTGGTTAAAGATTCATAATGTGCTCCACAAATCATTACCGAAGAGATATGTTGAACCTGCTGAACCGTCCTCCCTGCCACTCCTTCTGTCATGGTGGACGGTAATCTTGAATTTCAGATCGCCGGGATAGTGGACTCCCAAATTCTTCGTAGAGCCCTCCAGTATTTCGTTCACTGGAAGGGTTACGGTCCAAAGGGAATAATGTGGGTTCCAGCAACTGATGTTAATGCCAGTCGCCTTGTGAAAGCCTTTCACAGGGCTAATCCGGATAATATCGGTCCTGGGTGTCTGGAGGTCACCCGTAGAAGAGAGGGGGGTACAGTCACCATACCTTCTGTGACAGAGGTTAGAAGATCGGAGAGACTGACTGCACGTCAGGTCAACTGACAGTTTCTTGATTCTCAGTGTCGTTATTTGGTAATGACCACACCTCTTGTCAGGTGCAGCTGATGGTCATTACTGCTTCCCTATTTAGTTTGGTTTCCCACTTCATACCATGTGGTTGATATTTTCTGCTTGTATTTAGAAGAGCTGGTGTGTGGACATTATTTTTTTCCTGCTCATCTATTTTCATTAAGATAAGTTGTACCGCTCTTTATATTTGGTTGTTCCCTTGTTCTTTTTGCTACTAGGCCTCAGGGAGACACTGGTTTGTTCACGTGGGAAGGAACCAGTAATCTCATTCCCTTTCACTACCTCTAGGGCATCTCAGGGCTTCTAGGGTTTAGATTCTGGCATATGCATTTTCCCACCTTCAGGGTCTATACATACTGACAGGAGTCAGGGCCTAATCTAGGGATTTCCTAGGAGGTGACCTTTCCCCTCTCCCTAGCCTTGAGGCCTAGTTCTTTTTCTTCTACCTTCTGTTGCCTATCTGGTGTCCCTCCCCATTATTCGTGACACGGGTGGAGTGAATGCCAGGCCTGGTCTGAGAGAGCAATCTTAAACAGCCACAAGAGTGGGGGTTGCCTGTTCAAAAATATGCTTTGGGGCCTAGTTATTTTCTTGTTTCTCTACTGACTAATTGCATAACTCAGCAATTAAAGTCCCCTTGAAAAACTCCTGAACCATTACCCTGGCCATACACATTTATTTGTTGGATGAAATAAGCAGGGCTGGTCAACCATCTCTTGTTTGCAAGTGCAGATTTCGAAAGAGAGCAGGATTGGACAGTTTGATTTCTACCCAACCGTTTTATTCTCGGTGAGATTACTCAATAAAGTTTCATAGTTTGCATGTTATGGTGCACAATTTTTGTAGACCCCATTCTTCAAGCTTTTTGGGCCTTTAGCTTTGTGCTTGAGTTGTTGGATTTTTCTCTTTGCAATAATAGCATATAGAAGTGTAAATCTACCAGGGTGGAAACTCGACCACAAGATGCAGGTCATTTGGTACCAATGAGTAGAAATTAAATTTACATTTGAAGCTGGCATAGATAATAGCTTCTTATGATTGACCATAACCTACAAGAACTTTAATTCTGCGTGGCAAACAACCATGGATATTCCTTATTTTTCCATCAAACTTCAGTAACCTTTCTTTTGCTGTTTCCTTTGTACAGAATATGTTATGTTCAAATCGATTTTAGAGCATGCAGTAGCGAAAAGCATCAGGTGTAGAAACACGCTGTAATTTAACCTTAGTTACTGTGATTTCACAGTTCTCTTTTCGTCAATTTAACTTTAACCTTTTCTATCCCATGGAGTGTCAGAGCAACAATACTGTAATTGTACATTTAGTTCTTGATTTGTTTGGTAATTTTCTTTTAAAGGGAATCTGTTACCATCAAGATGCAATGTAATCTACAGACAGCATGTTATAGAGCAGGAGGAGCTGAGCAGATTGATATATAGTTTTGTAGGGAACAAAATGTATATCATTTGCAATATATTCATCTTATTTAAATCTCTGCTCATTCTGATCTAAGGAGTCAGGTGGGCGGTCCTAATCTGAGACTGATAGCCTGATAGCCTGGGTGGTCCTAATCAGAGACTGATAGTCTTCCCAGTGTGAGTGTATAACACAGATAGCTGTAAGTCACTGATTAGGCCCACCCACATGACTCCTTAGCTCAGAAGGAACAAATAATGAAATGCAAGTGAAACCAAATCCTTTCCCTACAAAAACTATACATTAATCTGCTCTGCTCCTCCTGCTCTATTACATGCTTCCTGCAAATTGCACTGCATCTCACAATGGCAGGTTCCATTTAATATAGAGCTACCAGTATGTGACAATCCAATTAACATCTTAGTATTTTAATGATTTGAGTCCCTGCATAACCCTACCAATTCTATTCCAATATGTATTTCAAACCCTTAGTGATTTTGGAAGAAGTGTAATCTCAATACACACTGAGGACGACTATTCCTTGTGTCTTGAATCTAACTGGAGGTGGACTGGTCCTGTCGACAGGACTATTTTTTCTGTCACGTATAACAGAAACAAACCGTTATTTTGCCCAATAGACATTTATTGGGACGGAGCAAAACTGAATGCCTCTTAAAGGCTTCAGTTTTGTATTCCGTCCAAGAATTCCGCTATATTCCATTATAACTCTGTAATAACGGAACCTATAACGGAATTCAATAAAGCCAACTCGAACCCGACCTAATGTAGAGAAATATTGTCATTTTATGTTCAAATATAATAACAGGAAGTTGTTAAACAGCAAAATATTTCCAGCTCATCTGCTCCACTCTATAGGCGTGCAAGGAACCCCGGATCAGGGAAAAAATTTCTTCAGGAACAAAAAAAATCCAGCACATGCACAATGGATAAAATCCAGCCTTTTTATTGCGATTATTTTAAAAATTCCGCAAGCTGATCAGAGCGCTTTACAGTCTACGCATTTTGACAAACTGTCTTATTCATGACCAAGGAAGTTGTTGATTTGCAAAAATTGCCCAAAAATCTCATTATACTATTAATAACAGAGTGACTGTTTTACTGTCAGTTATTTTTTGAAAAGTCAATAAGGTAACTGCCAAGATGACTCGTCAATTTATAGTAGAATATTTTGTTTAAAGAGCATCTGTCACCCTGCTCAACTCTATTGAATCAAATATAATGTCTGGTAGGGTTGAGCATGGTGACTAAAATGAGCCCTTTCTCTCTGCAGTTGGTATTACTGATGCAAATAAATTCTTATATTTAATTATATTCAAATCAGTTGCTCAGAGCACTGAGGTGCTGGCCTAGCCCCTCAGAGCACTTCTGAATCTCTGCCTCTCCCTGCTGCCACTCCCCCTCCCAGTGACATTAACAGGCCAAGGCGTCCTGATTGCTCCAATGCTTTGGCACATTTGCTGTGAAGATTACAAAGTGGGGACAACCGCCCTGAAAGCTTCACTGCACTAGCGCATGAGTAAGATTTCAGGGCCCTACATCGGAGCTGTGAGGATGTCTGGTCCTGTTAATCTCACTGGAAGGGGGGAGTGACAATGGGGGGAGGCAGAGGTGCTATGAACAACTATTTCACATATAACTAAAGATAAGAATTTCCTGTATCAGTAATGCTAATTGCAGAGAGAAAGGGCTATTTTAGTCACCATGATCAAACCTGCCAGGCAGTAAGCCCGGTTTAATAGGGATGATCATGGGGACAGAAGCTCTTCAATATTAAGATCTGATTATGATATTTTCCACTGTTTGTATATTGCATGCTTAAAATAAAGAGGGCAGAAATGACTCTTTCTAGATGTTTTTTGGATGTTAGCCCCGAACGTGTATTGGCGCTATAGTCTGAATGGCATTTGCTGCTTAGACTGCCCAAGGCAAATCTATTTATTATTTTATGACAAAATGGAATGGTCCATATGGGAACAAATTACCATAAAAGAAGATGAAACTGTTCTATATTAATACTCTGACACTGAGATTTATGAACAAGTGGCGAGCCAGACAGGATTCAAACCTAAGACCTTTTCAGAAATATGTCTGAATTATCTGTTACAAAAATGGCCACTCTGACAAAGGATATATCTCCATAAGTAAAAAAAAAACATAAATACCGCTGCCTAAATCTACTAATTACAAGGATTCACCTTTTTTTGTGGCTAATTAATCAAGAATTTCAGAGTTCATTGCATTCAGCACAGTGCTGAATTGATTACATTTCACCACAGACTGCATATTCAGATGTTTTTGTCTCTTCTGATGTGAATGCCAGAGACATTTAAAATGAACATTCAGTTTGAGACAATTCAAAATACGATGAAAGATGTGTTGTTTTTCAGGGTTACTTGGATGATTTATGGCATGGAGCCTCGTTAATCATTACATTGAGTGCTCATTACGTATTTATTAGATTCGGTTTTATATCTGCTTAACGTATTCAGTGTTGATGGGTTTATTACACCTTGGAACATATTTACCAACATTAACATACAAATGTGTAATATGAAGTTGTCAACACAACTGAGTAATGACATGTAACTTTTAATTGTTCCATTTGTTTCTATGGAGGACCATAACATTTTCCTCATTACTGGTCCTATTTGCATATCTCCCTGGACCTAAAATACAAGGAGAGTTCGCTTTTTTTAGACCTCATTAAAGTGCTTCTCATTATTGATCAGTTGATTGCGGTGAGGGGAAGAAAGACTTTAGAGCCATTAATACAGTAGCTTTATATTGATTAAATCAGGCAGTTACGAAGGGGAGAACCTATTAATCTACGCTGTAGAGTCAATCATTTATTTCCTCTTATATAGTCATTACTTGATCACAGTTTAATGGAGAGTAACACATTTAAAACTCATTTAATAATATTTACGTTGAGCAAATTATTCCTTTTACAAGAAAACAGGGCATTAAAGACTATAAATGGATTTTGGAATGCCCACTACCATTGACTTGCCAATTAATAAGAGACCATAAGTCCTAATGGGTAAGGTAATTAATATTTAAATGAGAACTATCAGAAGATTAAGTTTTAGTGTGTTTTTTAATGAATGTATGATAACATTACATTTTTTGCAAAACATTTTCAAAAGAAAAGATGGCACCTGGTAAGTATTAGAGGGATCTGAGAACAACCTGATTGGGTGTGAGACTCAAGCAAGGCCCTACCTGTACACGTTCTCCGGTAAAAAGTGTGTGTATTTACGAATGCTGGTTTATCCTATTTAGGGCATAAACATACTCTCATGGTAGGGATATGTTTGTGGTATTGGCCCCGTGAGGGGTGGTGTCTATTAGAGGGATTGTCCACTTTGACAGCTCCTTTTTGTTAGAAGGGGCCGGTGATGGTGAGCTGGTTATCCACCCCAATCATCAGCTGTGAGGGACCTTAGCAGGAAGTGTTACATTTCCTTGTAGCCCCACCACAGGAGGAATAAAGCATTACACAGCTTTCATTGGGCTGTCCATGTAATTCACAGATGAACTAGGTTCTCGCATTAGCTAATAGTTAAAGGGTTTTCCCGGCTGTTTAATACTGATAACCTATCCTCAGGAGAGGTCATCAGTATCTGATTGGTGAGCATCCGACACATGGCACCCCAGCCGAGCACCGCGGCCTCCTCACAGCTTACCAAGCACAGCACCATGGCTTCTCCATACAGATGATCGTAGGAATGGCAGATGTTAGACCTCAGATACCGATGATTGTCCTGAGAATAGGATATCAGCATTAAACTCTTAGGAAAGTCCCTGAGACTTTTCATTCCTGTATTCAAGCAGCTCAATGTATGATAGGAATGGTGAGCATAAGAACTAGAACTGAGCAAAACTAAAATAATTTTCTTTTGCTGCAACAGCAATTTTGCAACAGAATTTTTTTTTTATTACAGAGCTGTATTTGCCACTCATTAGACACTCATTAGACAATGGAGGCTGAGCAATAGATCTGTGTCTAGGCTACTTGACATGTAGTTTCATTTATGTGGCAAATACAGCTCCAGAACAAGAAATTAATAGTTATACTAGACTTCAGTATTGCATTATTTGCATAAATTCTAGCTGACATTTTCCCATCTAGTCTTACTGTATATTATTATTATTATTATTATTATATTCCTTAAGGATGGGTTAGACTAAGGGTCCCTTCACACGTCCGTTATAACACTCCGTTTCCGTTCCGATTTAAATCGGAACGTTTTTTCGGATCCATTAATTTCAATTGCCTTTGTAAAAATGCGGACACCAATCATAGTGCTGTCCGAATGACGGAATCCGTTCTGTTTTCCTATTTTCGAGTATGCGGATCGTGAAAAAAAATTAAGCTTGTCCTACTTTCTGTCCGTTTTTCGGGTCCGTTGTCCATTCAAGTCAATGGAACCGCATAAATGCGGATGACATGCACAAAAACCATCCGAATGTCATCCGATTTTGCGGATCCGTTGACAGGAAAATGGATGGAGAAAAAAAAACGGAATAACTAAAACACGGAACAGATTTGAAAGCACTTTAGTAAAAAACGAAAGGTTGTACTGAAAAACGGATCCGCAAAAAAAAGGAACGTTTATCTGGAAAGGTAAAAATACTGACATGTGAATGGACCCTAAGAATATTCATCCAGAAGGTCCTATCCTGTATTCAGGTATCTCAATTATATATTTCTGATGACTGTATTTGTCTCCATCCATCTTGCCATTGGTTGCCCTCTTATTTCTTTATCTCTTAGAAACATCCGTTTAATTTCTTTATGAGCATCTATTTATCCAAAAAAGATGCACTCATTGACAACAACAGAAAAAAAATAATACAGGAAGCTAGAAATATTCGGATTCCTGCATATACTGTATGTAAATTATTACAAGTAAGATCTTATTAGACACTGGGCCTTGCCACAAGGGGGTGCAAAATGCTTTCCCCACTGGACTATAAAAAGGCTCTCAGAGGCTACTTTTTGGTGGTGTACCTCTTGGTGAGCGATTGTTGACTGATAGTCATGCCTCTATGACGCACTCAAAGATGTTTTGCCCAGTTATTAGACCTTTGAGGGGACACATCATTGAAATGAGACAAGCAGGATGGTCATTTCGATAAATTGCCTGCCATCTAAGATGTTCTGACATAGGGATGTTGGGAGTAAGGTTACGTTAGGGTCCTCACACATGGAGAACAGGCTCCGGACAGACCAACAGTAGAGACGATCATTTGATCCACCATAAAGCACAAGAAGCTCCTGCAGTTTCTCTGTTCATCATTCAGACATACTTGGCATTCCCATTAAGATAAGATAAGATGCCTTTATTGTCACTGTACAATACAATGTAATACAATGTACAGTACAATGAAATGTTGTTTGGAGCAATCCTAGATGCCATGGACAGAGGAACAAGAACTGACATTTAAACTAAAGCATTACACTAGAAAAAAAAAAAACATCATTCAGACAGCACCATTATACAGCCATCTCTGCCCAGACCATTTTTCAGGTTCTTAGCAGTAGGAAATTTGGGCTTACGGGTCCTATCACAGTACGTATCCTGCCATTGACAGCCAGCCTTAATCTGCAATGAATAAGAAACCCAGACTGCTATAGACTGTAAATGTACAGGGTGGGCCATTTATATGGATACACCTTCATAAAATGGGAATGGTTGGTGATATTTACTTACTGTTTGTGGCACATTAGTATATGTCAGGGGGGAAACTTTTCAAGATGGGTCGTAACCATGGCGGCCATTTTGAAGTCGGCCATTTTGAATCCAACTTTTGTTTTTCAATAGGAAGAGGGTCATGTGACACATCAAACTTATTGGGAATTTCACAAGAAAAACAATGGTGTGCTTGGTTTCAACGTAACTTTATTCTTTCATGAGTTATTTACAAGTTTCTGACCACTTATAAAATGTGTTCAATGTGCTGCGCATTGTGTTGGATTGTCAATGCAACCCTCTTCTCCCACTCTTCACACACTGATAGTAACACCGCAGGAGAAATGCTAGCACAGGCTTCCAGTATCTGTAGTTTCAGGTGCTGCACATCTCGTATCTTCACAGGATATGCTATTACACTGCCTGTCCCCAAAAAAAATCACCACCTGGATTTAACTAAGCAAATAGTTATGAGCCTCCTATTGGATAATTACTGCATGGGTGATTATCTTTCAGCTGGAAACAAGTTATTTAACCCCAACTGGTGCAATGAGTTCCCTTTCATTTCTTAAACAACCATGTCGAAAGACACATCTCGTGGTCGTGGAAAAGATGTTAGTCTGTTTGAGAAGGGTCAAATCATTGGCATGCATCAAGCAGAGACTACTAAAATTGGGTTAAGTACTGTCCAACGCATTCTTAAAAACTGGAAGGATAGTGGGGACCCATTGTATTCGATGAAGAAATGTGCAGGGAAAAAAATCCTGAATGATCGTGTTTGGCGATCACTTAACCATTTGGTGAAATCAAATCGAAGAAAAACAACAGTAGAACTCAGGGCTATGTTTAATAGTAAGAGTAAGAGCATTTCCACATGCACAATGCAAAGGGAAATCAAAGGATTGGGACTGAACAGCTGTGTAGCCATAAGAAAACCACTAATCAGTGAGGCAAACCAGAAAAAAAGGCTTACTTTTGCTAGGGAGCATAAAGATTGGACTCTGAAGCAATGGAAGAAGGTCATGTGGTCTGATGAGTCAAGATTTACCCTGTTCCAAAGTGATGGGCGGATCAGGGTAAGAAGAGAGGCAGATGAAGTGCAGAGTAACGAGGGACCGCCGCCGCCATCAGCCTGCGGAAAGCCTCAGTGTCCACAAGCCTAAATGGCAAAAGTTCCAGGGCCAGCAATTTGGAAAGGTGTGCATTTAGTGCTATGCCCTGTGGGTGGGTGTCTGGGTATTTGCGCTTTCATTCAAAGGCCTGGGGTATGGACATCTGTACGCTGCGCTGAGACTCAGAAGTGGATGTGCTACCTGATGGTGCTTGTGAAGGTCTAGGTGCAGGGCGGGAGGCATCGGGCCTGCGTCTTGGACAGGGGATTGGCCAGCACGTAACACATGGGAAGAGGAGGCAGTGGTGTGACCCGCAGACACTGATTGTGGACCCAGGTGTTCGTCCCACCTATAAGGGTGCTTTGATGCCATGTGGCAGATTATGCTGGTGGTGGTGAGGTTGCTAGTGTTCACTCCCCTGCTCATTTTGGTATGGCACATGTTGCAAATGACAACTCTTTTATCGTGCGCACTTTCCTCAAAAAAGCGCCATACTGCAGAACACCTACCCCTTGGCAAGGGAGATTGCTGCAAGGGGTGTTCCGAGTCTGTTTGTTGTGGTCCGCCTTCTCCCTTTTGCAACCCCACTGCCTCTTTCAGCCTGTTGCAGTGCTGCTGATTTATCCCCTCTGTACTGCTGTCCTTGCTCGGCTTGCCACCTTCCCAGGTTGGGTCAGTTATTTCATTGTCCAGCACCTCCTCTTCCACTTCCACACTCTGGTCATCCTCCTGACTTGTTGACCTAACAAGAACCTCACTTATTGACAACTGTGTCTCCTCCTCATAATGAACCTCTTGAGACATTAATTGCGGTTGACTTATTGGCAGCTGTGTTTCATCATCATCATCCATCTCGTGAAAGACTAATTGCCATTCCCCACCGTCATCTTTTTCTGACTGTGGATGCTCAAGAGTTTGGGAATCAGTGCACAAGATCTCCTCATGTCCCTCTTTAAGCGGGCTTGGCGAGAGGGCCAAATCAAGGCATGGCGATGAAAAGAGCTCCTCGGAATAGCCGAGTGTGGGATCACTTGTTTGACTCTCCATGGTGGGAGGAAGGAGCCTCTGCATGCACCATCAGCAGCACGGTCACTTCACCGTCCCTTACTGTTCGCCTAGAGCATATTAAATGGTATATATGTTTGCAAGTATGTCACACGTACACACGTCACACGTACAGTAGCTCAGGTTTTGTACAGTAAGTGTATGCGCAAATAAATTAAACTGAATGTCACTGATAATTATGATGTGCAAACGTTATACAGTAGATGTAGCGCAGGTAATGTCGCTGCTGTCACCAGCGGCTAACGTTATACAGGAGATGTAGCGCAGGCAGTCAGATAAAACAATAGTCCTTAATAGTGATGAGCGGGAGGTGCCATATTCGATTTCGCGATATTTCGCGAATATTTGATTGAATATTCGTGTTATATTCATCGAAATCGAATATTCGTAATTATTCCAATTATCGCGAATACATAATTCCTGTCCCTTCACCATCTGTCCCTTCTGCTGCAGCTCGCCCCAACTAAGTCTGAGCCGAATCATGTGTCATCGGGTGCTATATAGCACTCGATGACGCGTTCTGGCCAGCCAATCACTGTAATGCCAGTAACCAACATGGCTACGGCATTACAGTGAGTGGCACTACTGTCCCGCACATTTATTGGCTGCGTAGTAGCCAACAAACGTGCGGGAAGGAGACTCGAGCATCGCGGTGCTCGAGTGAAATAGGTGTTCGGCCGAGCATGCTTGCCCAACAGTAATCCCAACGTTTCCTTTTTGGTAAGTTTTTTTCAGTGAGTTTAAATCTATAATCTGATTATTTCTGCTGCAACATTGCACATCATCTAGAGTATTATGAATAATGCTTACCACCACAAAAGTTCATTAACTCCTTGAAGAGGACCTGGCTGTCATCTCTCCTGACATGTCTGTTTTAGTAACCTCTTGCATTCCCCATGTAGTAATAATTCTGAATATTCCTTTATTATTTCTACTAGACATTTATAAATGAATTGCCAGCAGTCTGCAGTAAAGTGGCAGCTGTGTGTTACAAGTTGTCATAGTCTGCAGCACTGATTGGATGATATCAAACCATGCAGGGACCCCCCCCCCCCCCCCCCCCCAACTGTCAACCACTGGTTAACTTCAGACTACTGGTAATTCATTCATAAACTTCAGGTAGGAATACAAGAAGAATGAAAAAACATAAGAAGAGATGCTAGAAAAATGTTATTCCATGAGGAATGCAAGGAGTTGCTAAAATAGACATGTCAGGACAGGACAGGAGAGAGGTCGCTGGGATTTTGGTTTACTTTTAATATAGTGTAGGCACTGGGATGTTAAACCTTTTTGTAATATACTTTGGTAGAAAAAGATGTTTCTTTGTACTAGAAAACAGGGTGAAGATTGTCTTCTCAGCAAAGCTCAAACTGTGAATCTGTCTTGAGTGTTTTACTGAGCGCTGAAGACGCCTGTGTGTCACATACAGAGTCTTCCCCCCTGACTCTTGTCATTACTCCATAACTATCACTGCCCATCTCGCTGCCTATCTGGCTTGTTACACAAAGGCATCTTCAGCCTTCAGTAAAACTGGAGACTGAAGACGGGCTCTTCTTAGCAACACCCATTTAGAGCTTTTCTGAGAAGACTCTTTAAACTGAAATGACAGATACACTTAAACTGACCGTTATGTAACTGTACGAATGAAGTACAGTAACTGTGCCCGTGCGCAGTTGTGGCTGACTGCTGGGCTCCTACTGTAATAGCTGGAATAAAAAAGACCTCTGATCCCAGCCATTTAACCCACTAGCTCCTGCAGACAATAGCTACCGCAGCATTTAAACAACTTGTTGGAGGGGGAAGGGGGGGGACTTTTCCCATCAGAACCTTGAGTTGCCATTAAAGGGTGTAGATGGGTTGAAGTGGCAATCTGGAGTCATCTTTTTTTTTTGTAATGGCCCTAGAGACCACTATTTAACCCCTTACATGTTGTGGTAAAGAATGATTACAGCATGTAAGGATCTTAAAAGAGGCTATAATGATTTGTCAAGTATTCCAAAGCAATGTGTATGTGATCAAATGATCTATTCCTTTAACCTCAGTGGTGATGTGTTGCCATGAAGCACATCACTGTTGTGTCATGTGCTGCCTGGGGACTTGTCAATGCTGAGACCAGCAGATGGCTGCAGTGGAGCTTGTGAACCAGAAGTTTACTCGTCGGCACTTGAGCCTTGGGCACTGGGCTGGAGCTGTGGGAAGCAGATGAGTGCATTTTTTGAGTTGCACTTTTTATTTCAGGTCCTAATTAAAATGAGGTTTAGGGCTAGAAAGCCCGCTTAAGGGGTGAAAGGGCTGTCCAGATTTAAAAAAAATACTGATTTTAAATAGTTAGAGGGAAAATCATGATTGGATGAAAAATGGAGAGGCTTATATGATCAGCTTAAATTCATTCTCGCGCCACTGTCTTTCACCCAGGAAGTTCTGCTTTTTTCAATCTGTTCAGTGAGTTGGAGATAATTCTGGTAGATACTTTCATGGTAGCCTTTTAGGGCAAATAATGATACAACTGGTTGACTTATATGTCAACATGCATTTTTACTGAGAACTAATCAAGAATCATTTCTTTCTGGGTTTTAATAAGATTTTTACAATTGTAGCCTGCCCAAATTTTCTAAGCATACAATGAAATAAAAAAAAGGTTGGTATGGGAACGCTTAGGCCTCTTTCACACGGGCGTCATGTTTTTTAGCCGGCTACGTTCAGGGTGCGTTCAGTTAAAAGCTTGCGATTTTTCAGGCGAGTGCTGTCAGTTCATTATACGTTTGGCTCGCGTTCCGTCGTTTTTCCCGTGCGTGTGACATCCGGATGGCATGCGTTTTTTTCAACGCGCGTTAAAAAAAACTGATCAATCCACTACATTCACCTGTAACTGCACACACCATATAAATACCCCCATCATGCATTGTTTTGTTGGACAGCTCCATTTTTTGGTGGAGTGGTTTGTGTGTTGATTGGTGTGTGTGTTTGTTAGTGGATTTTCCTTTGCAGGATGTCCACTTTCACCCTGTCATCCACTGACCATGTCTTTTTGCACTGGCTGGTCTCCCGCTGTTTTGGCGAACAGCCAGAAATGCTTGAGGAGGAGCCGCGGAGGAAGCGCATGTGGGTGCATCCTATACTTGCGCAGCGTGCCAGCAAAGGTATCTTTGTTGGCTTGTACGCAGAGCTCCGTGCGCACCCTCCAAAGTTCTTCAATTATTGCCGCATGTCGGTGTCTACGTTTGATCGTCTGTTGGAGGAGTTGAGGCCTTCCTTAACTTTTCAGGACACCAATATGCGGCGGAGTGTGTCACCTGAAGAACGGCTTATTATTACTTTAAGGTAAGACTATATATATTTTCATACTAAATACTTATTTAATGCCACCCTATTTTCAAATACATTTTTTTTCGGTCAATGGCCTATGTATTCTAAAGTTTAAATATTATCTGCCTGAGTGCGTAAATGAAGTAGACCTGTATTGAAACTCCCTGATTTGTATTGAGAAACTGTGTGTGGTTAGATTAGTCACACCAGAATCCAGTTCCGCAGGGGTTAATTATTCTAATGCAGCCTGTAATGATGAGGACACCTCACCTGGGTGTGTATATGTTAATTGTCTAGAACTTTATCAAGGTTTAAATGCTATTCCTTATTTACTTTGATATCAGAATATAAAATATTGGTTAACTAAATATACCACTATGTGCTTGTTTCATTTATATTTACCAGCTACTTTTCCATTAAATAATGTCAAGTAATGTTGTCGATTTACCAACATATGCTATGAAAGTATCTAATTCCATTTTTTTTTCTTTGCAGATATCTGGCGACTGGTAATTCATTTTCGTGTTTGCATTTTGTTTTTCGAATGGGCACTTCCACAATGGCTGGCGTGGTACGGGCTACATGTGCCGCCATTTGGTTGACACTGAAGGCTTCAGTGCTGCCACAACCAACCAGGCAGCAGTGGCTTGATATAGCCGATGGCTTCCAGGAAAGGGCTCAATTTCCGAATTGTATTGGTGCCCTTGACGGGAAGCACATACGGGTTAAGAAGCCACCCAACTCAGGGTCCCAATACTATAATTATAAGCAGTTTTTCTCTGTAGTTTTGTTGGCCTTGGCTGACACAAACTACAGGTTTATCATTGTAGATATTGGGTCCTATGGAAGTTCTGCAGATGCTCGCATCTTCAGGGCTTCCAGAATGGGTCGCTGGCTTCAGTCCAACCAACTGGACGTACCACAGCCAGCAAACCTTCCTGGCTCTACTGGGCCACCTGCGCCTTATGTGGTCGTAGGGGACGAGGGATTTGCCCTTTCTAGCCACCTGATGCGTCCTTATCCTCGACGCGGTTTGGATGCCAAGAGGCGCAATTTTAATTATCGGTTAAGTAGAGCCAGAAGGTTTGTGGAGTGCACATTCGGCATTTTTTCAAATAAATGGCGTGTTTTCCAGTCGTCAATACAGCTGGCACCACAAAATGTCAATCAGGTCATCAAGGCATGTGTAGTGCTGCATAACTACATACGCACCTATGAGGCCACACCAGAAGAAGATGCCCAAGTGTACAGTACACCATCATCAAGAGACACTTTACTACTTGGACGATCTGTATCTGCTGGACTCAGAGTGCGTGAATTTTTTTCGGATTATTTTATGTCCCCTATCGGTTCTTTTCCATTTCCACAATAGTCGTCAATTCATGGACTTTTGTGTTTGGCAGTCTATTTTCATAACCAGGATGGTTTGAGTTTAGTTCAGTTTTGCTTTTTTGAAGTTAGGGACTCGCAAGATAATGAGGACCCTTGACGTGGGTTGCGAGCTTACATATTTTGCAAAAAAAGAGTCGAATCTACCTGGTAGGTGAAATATGTACTAATACCTCATTTCTCTATTACCTCTAAAACGGGGCAAAATTTCTCTAATTTGTCCAAATGTTTTTTTTTCGGTTTGATGAAAATCCCATTGAGAGGATTGAAACGTCGCATGCTTAGTGAATAAAGTTTGTCATTTTTCCTACTACGTAGTTGTGCTGCGGAATTGTTTTTTTAAATGTTTGGTATGTATGTATAATAAAACAAACTCATTTACATTTATTATGACCAACATTTTGATGTAAGAAGCCCTAAAAATAAAAACTATTGAACCTCAGTGTTTGTGTGCAAAATTAACTTTTCTATTGTGTCCTATGTGGTTACTAATGTCTAGTCCAAATGTACTAGCTATATATTGTGGTATGTGTATGCACAATAAAATAAAATCACACACATTAGCAGCTTGAAAACAAAAATGTGTTTAATTTCACACAATATTAAAATAAAATCTGGGGTATATGAAAATAAATACATTTATCAGCCAAAAATCCTACAAATTAACATATTGGCTTGAGGGCGAACAAGATCCCTGATAAGGAGGGCCAGAATATTGTGAGGGTCCAGCCTGATTTGGACCTTGTCCCTCATAAGGAGCCCTGGAATATTGGCCCTGTGAAGGGGGGCCGGAATATTGGCCCTGGGAAGGGGGGCAGGAATATTGGCCCTGGGAAGGGGGGCCGGAATATTGGCCCTGGGAAGGGGGCCGGAATATTGGCCCTGGGAAGGGGGGCCGGAATATTGGCCCTGGGAAGGGGGGCCGGAATATTGGCCCTGGGAAGGGGGGCCGGAATATTGGCCCTGGGAAGGAGCCCTTGAATATTGGGCCTGGGAAGGTGGCCCAGCTCGACTGGGCGAGGGTCCCGGAGGACCATAGCTCGGCTCCCCCTGAATCTGGGGAACATATGGCGCCATTGGTGGCCCATAATGATCCCTTGGGGGGGGCATTTGTGGTTGGTCGGGGAATGGCTGGGAAACAGTGGGGTGTTTGGGGACAATTAGTTGCCCATAGCGGCGTAAGTTTTCGAGGGCATCATGCATGATCGAGGGATCAGGAAGCGAATTCGCTAGCTCCAGAACGATTTCTACGGAAGTTCTTGTCCGTAACAATCGTTCTGGAGGTAGCTGCCGCATATAATGGGCCAGACTACGGGCAAACATATCGTGATGATCCTCCTGCCGAGCCCGAGATAAATAATCCAAAACTTGGACATTCACGTTGGACTCGGCAGGGGGATTTGCCCGTCGTCTGGACCTGATGGGTAGAGCCAGAGGGAGGGGGGGGGAATCAGCTCCTGATGCTGCAGGAGGCTCGGAAGGTCCTGGAGTTGGTTCCGGAAGACTCTCCTGCTGCCCAGCTGTCGGCTCCTCGTCACAGGCACTTGACAACTGGGGTGCAGATTCTTCTTCATCCTCCTCTAGGTTGTCCTCCGTTCTACAAAAGGATGAAAATATATAAACATGACGATTCGCCAAAAAACGATTAACATATTCCTGTCATGAGCTACACCATCTACATTTGTCACATAGTACTAACAGGCACAACAAACCGAGGTTTCTTTTTGGCTAACCATTCAGGGCTTGTGCCCCATATGTTTGGTCCAGTGCCCTGAATGTTATGCTGGATTGCTGATAGAATGTTAAGGAAATATTCCAGTGAATTTTTCCATTGATTGGAACTGCCCAACCCCCTGATCACCCCCCTTGTACTAGTTCCGCTACTTATCTGCTGCGATTGAGCACCGATGGCACAGAAGTGACTGAACTCATGCCAACGCAGCAGATAAGTAGCGGAACTAGTACAAGGGGGGTTGGGGGTTGATCTGGGAGTTGCCCAGATGGCTAGTCTCTTCGCAGTAGTTCTTAAACCACTTTCAGCACTCCCCCATTCACTGAAGGGGGGACTGCTGAAAGGGGTTAATAACTAGTGTGATGCCCCCCTCCCCCCCGGGGATAGCGACATAGCTTCATGGGTGGAACTTTGATTCACGGGGGTGTTGGACAGTGGCCTTGTGCCTCAGATGTTTTCACACACTAGCAACTCCCCTGCCAACCTAAAAGAGACATATGTGGTAATTGTGGTAGTATAGATGTAGCAGGGATAACCCACACACTCAGAAATACAAGGTCTCTACTCATGTATACTATCGTGTTAACTTTAACCAAAACGAGGAAACTAAAATTTGAAAATACATTTATTACACATCTTATGTCCCATAGAGCATGTGGGTTCATCCTGCTACATTATTTACGTACCATCAATCTTTACTCAACTTATCATTTAAATCTCCTACTTTAGGTTAAGAAAGGAGCAATGCGAATGTTTGCTAGTGATAAATAGGACATTTCACATTGATCCATTCAAAACATTCACAGTATGTAAAAATTCCCCATACAGTGCGTATAGCTTATTGTGTAGAATGGACTTACGGACGCAGATCCATGACAGCGCGGAGGAACATTAGCTGCTCCCGGAAGAGGTACGGCCTTTTCTTGGGGAGACCAGCCCCGCTCCGCCCCTGCTTTCGCATTTCCTTGCGGAATTGGTCTCGGCAGCTCCGCCAACGATTCTTGACCTCTTCAACTGGTAATAGAAAGGCAATAAAGGAACATGGATCAATTTCTAAAGTGATAGGTAAACAAAGGTATAACAAGGCCTATATACTAGGGAGGACATGTATACATTGTTTAACTTACTTAAATTCCGGCGACTTTGCCCTTTTGTCGTTTGCCATATGGCTGCAAATAGATCCTGGGTAACCTCCTCCCAGGCAGCGTCCTTTTTATATCGGTCCTGGTATTCAGAACAACGGAGATCCCAGAGGCAGGGCCTATCCTGCACCAGGACAATCAGCTTCTCAACATCCATGGCTCTAGGATTTTTGGGCATGCTGCAGATAATTCGCTCCGCGAGGGCTTGAAAAAGATCCAGCAAACTTATCTCTCATGTGCTGCCAAAAAGCACATGCAGACCGAGACAGAGAAAAAAAACGCCTACTTCCTGTATTATATAGCCCAGGAGTGTTGCTAAGTGACTTCCGTCAAAAAAAACTGAACGCAACGCGTTGCCATCCGGATGCCATCCGATTTGCACGCACCCCATTCACTTCTATGGGGCCTGCGTCACGTCAAAATCGGACATTATAGAGCATGCTGCGATTTGCACTGAACGTACAAGTGATGCGTTAAAAACAACGCTCATGTGCACAGCCCCATAGAAATGAATGGGTCAGGATTTAGTGCGGGTGCCATACGTTCGCCGCATGGATCGCACCCGCACGGAAAAGTCGCCCGTGTGAAAGGGGCCTTAGAGAGAACATGCAACTTGTGTCACTCCTTGATGATGAACCAATTCCTGCAATTTCTTTTATTGGAATTTTATGTTTTGTAGAGGATTTTTGAAACTTTTGTCTTCTCATCTACAGTAGGCCTTCTTCATGGTAGACCGTTTAGGGTGGCACGTATGCCACCTTCTCATTGAGGCTCCATATTCTCTGTATACGTAATGCTTCTAAGGTATATGGCATCTGATGAAGCTTGCTACAACTTTTATTCTCATGGATTTCATTATGAAAGAAAGAACCTCTGTGTGCCTCTGATTTCACATGGCACAGTATAGTCAGATTGCAGTTTTATGCCGTGTCGTATTATGGATCGATACATAAAAAAGACTTGGAATATGGCCATAAGTACAAGCCTTAAGTCCCCTCTATCTGACAAGATAAAGGACAGTCAATTAATTGTAAAATTCCTTAGCATATGTTTCAAATAAGTGTATAAATATATCTCTGGGGTGCTAAAGTTGAAATACATTTGCATACTAAAACATAACACATATATGAATCTCCTAAACATGTTGAACAAAATTGCTAATTTTTAGCCCTCTTGGCGACTGGCCTATTATAGGATTTAAAGAGAACTTGCTAGCAGGATGAACCCTATTAAATCAGGCATACTGTATTGTAGGATTGATCCTGCTGATCAACCCTCAGCTTTTCCTACTTAGCCATGCCCCTAAAAACAGGGCAAAGCAAATCCATTGTGTTTTTGCCTGGCACTGTAATTCCATGCATGTGTCATTGTTTACGCAATTGGCGCATGTGCAGTATATCTCCTTCATTTCCCCAAAGCTGAGATGATTCAGGGAAACCTGAAGGAGATATATACGACGCATGCACTGGACTTTTGTAGACATATTTTTTTTTTTATGGGATGCTTTGAAATTTTTTATGACACCATTTGTTTATGGCCAGTGTTTTGCCATAAAAAGTCACAAATTTTGCACAAAAATGTAGACTTTTTGTGATTTTATGCCACCCCTTACAGCTACTGAAACTTAGCTGGGAGAGTGTGCATGGTTAGCTAGGCAAGCAACTTTCTAAAGTTACAAAAATGGTGCAGGTCATGGGTGAAGAACTCTGGCTGATGAAACGGATCAATTTGTTAGAATGAGATTACTCATACTTAATGAAAATCTTGTGCCCATCCACCACGATGAGGTCTCAGTCTCACCGCAGTCAAAGGGGAGTAACACTACAGCAATGCAAACTGTACCAATACTGACTTCAACATTTCCCCTCATGATGTATCTCCCCCTTTATTTCACAATACAGCTTTAATACTGCATATAAAATACTATATTCCCTTTAATCCATGAATACAATTTATACTATCATATAAACTCATGATAATAAAACATCATAAAAAGACTTCTATAAAAACAAGAGTTGCATTTGCTGCAAACCCATAATAGGGTTACTGGAATAGGTTGATTGTTATATTGTTATATTTTTAAAGTGAAATGCTTTCATTTAATATGTTTGTGTACCTCAGTATTAAACACATTGTCTCAGCCCCCTTTAGGTTGCTATAAGATGGACCAGGGTTCACCTTTGGAGAGAGGGAGTTCCAGAGTAGCTGTGCTACAGAGAGGACCAATGTTGTGTGAGCTCCTCAGAGATAGGCGCAAGTTTTAGAGAACCAGAGAGAGACAAAGGAAACTAGAAGGTCTGGAATGTACAAGGCAAACAAAGTATAGTACTTGCTTATGGTAGAAAGAGATTTTGCTGCAGTGAGACGGAATATTGCTATTGCACCCTTCCACACTCTGAGTGAGTTTGGCCAGTCTTGTCTTAAATCTGTACCCCTTGGCCAGGAATTAAAGAACCTATACCAAAAACCTCAGTTGCATAGGGTTCTGCTGAGACACTTTAGAGAGAGAGAGAAGGATTACCACAACCCCCATCATTGCTGCTATCCTTCCATACATTGCTATTGGCAAAGGAAATTGCATTGTGTTCTGCTTGGAATTGTGCCTTGATACTGTTGGATTTACTACCACTCCTATACTGCACTTTGCTAAAGTTAAAGGGGTTGTGCAGTTTGATCAAACTGATGATCTATCCTCTGGATAGATTATCAGCATCTGATCGGCAGGGGTCCGACACTTGGGAACCCCGCCGATCAGCTGTTTGAGAAGGCAGCGGTGCTCCAGCAGTGCCGCGGCCTTCTTACTGTTTACTGCTGGCCCAGTGACGTCACGACTAGTATTAACTGGCCTGTGCGGGGCTAAGCTCCATTCAAGTGAACAGAGCTTAGCCCCGCCCAGGCCAGTTGATACTAGTCGTGACATCACTGGGCCGGCGGTAAACGGTGAGAAGGCCGCGGCGCTGCTGGAGTGCCTCTGCCTTCTCAAACAGCTGATCAGCGTGGGTCCCGGGTGTCGGACCCCCAACGATTATATGCTGATGATCTATCGAGAGGATAGATTATCAGTTTAAAGAATCTGCAGAACCCCTTTAATTATTACCGGTGACTGACTCCATCCCAATTTGCCGGCCATTGCACCTACAGCCACTATACTGTCTTACATTGTGCCAAAACAATTAACACCAAGGGCAATACAACTACCACCAGGGAGGAGCCTCAATGCCAAGGTGTGTCCCCTGAGGGAAAAAAGGGTGTGCCCTCCTATCACTGCATGGCCCTAGGGAGCTCTGATGTTAGGATTGCCACTGTGTTCTATGTGCATAACTATCATTGCCAGAGTCACTATCACTCTTATCCTCCGCTCACTCTCCTGGGCTTGCTGCACATTATAACTTCTCATACATAGACGATAGACAGAACTGACTTATGGAACGGTTTTCTGCTAAATACTCTTGATTTACTGGAAATGCCAAACAAGCATTAAGCAAAACATTAATCACCCATGTGAGATGTAGGGGTGTAAAGGCCCAAAAATGCCTTCTAGCATCGCCCGTCAATGTTAAGTGGTTTGTACGAAACATATCACATAACTGACAGCTTCTGCAAATATAACACACTGTGTGCCTCCTCTGACCTTAGCTTCCCTCTTCAGCATGTACACAGAGGAACGATCTGGGCTCAGGATTGTGTTTGGGCCATTCAGGGTCTACACAAAGTCAGTCTTGCATTTGAAATATCAAATATTCAGATATCTGGAGCAATAATCATCTCAGATTATTTTTTTCAAATGTTATGAATGCAATGGATCAAAGTTAAGTGAAATGTTCCCTGCACATTCATTGAAGATAATATAATTCTGCCTTTTCTTCATAGTAAGGCCTCATGCACACGACCGTTTTTTTTTAAGGTCCGCAAAAACGGGGTCCGTAGGTCCGTGATCCGTGACCGTTTTTTCGTCCGTGGGTCTTCCTTGTTTTTTGGAGGATCCATGGACATGTAAAATGAAAAAAGAAATCTAAGTCAAGTTTGCCATTGAAATGATAGGAAAAAACGGACACGGATCACGGACACGGATCACGGACACGGATGCCAATCTTGTGTGCATCAGTGTTTTTTCACGGACCCATTGACTTGAATGGGTCCATGAACCGTTGGCCGTGAAAAAAATAGGACAGGTCATATTTTTTTCACGGCCAGGAAACACGGATCACGGATGCGGCTGCCAAACGGTGCATTTTCCGATTTTTCCACGGACCCATTGAAAGTCAATGGGTCCGTGAAAAAAAACGGAAAACGGCACAACGGCCACGGATGCACACAACGGTCGTGTGCATGAGGCCTAAATGATAGAACTGGTATGATAACTCACTGACTCCATATCTGTCCAGCTAGGTTTACATGACCAGAGGTAAAAGCACACGGCATAGCTTCCATCAATCTATTCCATCTTTATTAAATGGCTTGGGACATTGCCTGAGTGCCTTAGAGTGGATTTACATCTGCGTTCTTGATTCCGTTATGGCTTTCCGTTATAACATGGTTATAACAGAAAATAACGGAATCCATAAGACGGAAGGGTGGATCCGTTATGCTGCCCATAGACTTCTATTAAGACGGAATGCCTTTTAAAGGCTTCCGTTTTGCATTCCGTCATAATACAAGTCTATGGGAAGGAATCATAACGAATCCATCTAGTTCCCGTTATGCAGAACAGAGAAAAAAGTCCTGTCAATAGGACTTTGCTTTTCACATTGCATAACGGGTACCAGACGGATCCGTTATGATTCCCATAGACGTCTATTAAGATGAATTAAAACGGAATGCCTTTTAAAGGCATCCATTTTGACTTCCATCTTATGGATTCCATTATTTTCCGTTATAACCATGTTATAACGGGAAGTCATAATGGAATCTGGAACGCAGATGTGAACCCACCCTTAATGGGAATCTATCATTCAAGGGCGTTGTTAGGTCAAAAAATTCAGGGCTTGAGCCCCGGATGTTTTGTCCAGTGCCCCGAATGTTATGCTGGTAGCATTTTTTTTATTTTATTTGGCTATTTCAGGGTGCTTTAATATTGATTGGACCTGGGCAACCCACCACAGATCATTCCCCCACCCCCCTTGTGCTTGTTCCGCTGATCCGCTACTTGCAGGCTGCGCGTGCATGAGTTCAGTCACTTTGGGGCGCAATCCCATCCTGCGGCGCGTCATCCCATGAGACCCACCGGCGTGGGGTTGCCCAGGGTCCACTTTCACCAATATTAAAGGGCCCAAGCAAAGATTTCTGCAGTGGTGAATAAATGAAACATAACAGATATTGGAAAGTTACCGAATGTTGTATTATATAATGACTGCAGTCTGCAGTACTGCACTTCATTTGCGTAAACCAGAACACCCCTTTAAGCATGCCTTTAATTTGCAATTTCAACACAGTGGGCTTACCTCCTAAAATTCCAACTTACCTCCTCCATTTGCTCGCGACGGGCCGCCAACCTCCATCTTGCTTGAAGATCTCGTCCGAAATCCCATGCGGCGCGAGATTACATCATCACACTGGCCGGCATGATGACGTAATCTTCAAGCAAATGGAGCGGCCGGCCCATCGTGAGCAAATGGAGGCGGCCGGCCCATCGTGAGCAAATGGAGGCGGCCGGCCCATCGTGAGCAAATGGAGGCGGTAAGTTTGATTTCATTTTTTTTTATTGGTAATTTTACACTCAGATGCCGCAATCATCGATGAGACAATGACGGGGGCGGCTCTATCACAGCTCCCTGTCATTGCACCCACTACTTACAAAACAATGCGCTTTGTGACAAAGTAATTCGTTAAGAAGCAAATCTTTGGGTGAAATTCGGCGAATCAGCCGCATCGAGCTTTTAAGCAATTCCCTCATCTCTAGTTATAACGGAAAATAACGGAATCCATAAGAGGGAAGTTAAAACTGAAGCTTTTAAGAGGCATTCAGTTTTGATCCTTCATAATACAAGTCTATGGGCAGAATAACGGATCCGTCCTGGTTTCCATTTTGCAGGAGTCCAGGACGAATCCATTTTGCTGCCCATAGACTTATATTATGACGGAATGCAAAACGGAAGCCTTTAAAAGCCATTCAGTTTTTCTTTCCGTCATAATACGAGTCTATATGCAATCATAACGGATCTGTTTGGTTTCCGTTATGCAGAACGGAAAAAAGTCCTGTCAACAGGCCTTTGTTTTCGGGCTTGCATGACAGGTACCAGACGGATCCGTTATGATTCCCATAGACTTCTATAGTAATGGATCAAAAAAGAATGCCTCTTAAAGGCTTCCGTGTTGACTTTCGTTTTATGGATTCCGCTATTTTCCATTATAACCATGTTATAACGGAAAACAAAAATGGAATCCATAACGGTGATATGAACCTGCCCTAAAAGGCAGCATAAAACGATGACAGACACCCTGAGCAAAACATAGGGACACTTAATGGAAATGACCTAGCCATTTTGCTAAAATCTGCATTGAACATTTAGCCAAGTGCTAGAGTCCTCTCAATAAAGAATGTGCAGCAGTGAGTCCTCATATTCGAAAACTCCCGGATCTCCTCCTACTCTGATAATGATTGACATCTCTCTTCCTACTGTAATCAATGGCAAGGGGTGGGGAGAGTCAGGATCTAATGAATAGGAGGACACTTCATGGCATACGCTTTGTAGTGAGAAGACTCCAGTGCTTGGCTTACGTTGTTCAACACAGATTTTAGCAAAATGACTGGATCAGTTCAAGAAAATGACTCATTGTCTTGCTCAGGGTATCTATCTATTGATACTCTGTCATTCTTTGATCTATGCCTTAAAGGAGAAGTATGGCTTAGTAAAAAAAAATGTAAGCAACCTATTAGGATAATGTGTTTATTGTGGTACTTGTGGTCCGCTGCGGGCATCCTCCACTGTATGCATTTTTGCTGGGGATCACCATTAGCAACGGGCCACAAGTGCAGGATTTGCTCCCCTGTATACACATGCACAACTGCATATGGGTTTGAGCACTTCCTGCCTGTTTAACACTACATAATTTTTTTCTGTTTGTCTGTAATGTGAGAGAGCCCATGCCAAGCTACATCCTACCAGTCACTGATTTTTACTACCATAATAGTACGATATGTGTCCTTTCTATAGCACGTACATGGGGCAGTGGGTGTCAACCTTTTAAGTATATAAAACTACAAGCTAAAGGACCCGGCTTCGCTCGGGAATATTTCATCTATGTAATTCAATATTTGTGTGTGTCGCTAAAAGAAATCAACACTATCCACTATAACAGTGACATCTACAGTACCCTGCCCCCAAAACAGCGACCTCCACAGCCCCCCACCCCTTAACACTGACCCCCCACACAGTGCCCCGTCACTTAAAATTGGACCTCCACAGCAGCCCACCCCCTTAACTTTGACCTGTTCAGCAGCCTTCACCTTTAACAGTGACTTTCACAGCATACCACCCCCTTTGACAGCTAACTCCACAGGGGCCATCCCCCTTAACAGTGGCCTTTACTGGATCGGGGGCGTGTCCTTTTGAACAGCTCACTGTAAGACAGCAGCACTGTGCTGTCTGACTGTGAGCTGCAGGTAAAAAGTCACCCCCCTTCCCACCTCTGCAGCTGACAGAAGTTAATTTTTACCTTCATTTTTTCAATCCCCGTCAGCTGAGGAGTGGACAAGGCGTGGCCTAACCTGATCGGGTTTGGCTTAGCAGGACCTAGAAGTTGATTTTTAACTTTTCAATCTCAGTCGGCTGAGGAGTGAGAGGGGTGTGACCTAACTGGATCGTGGGCGTGTCCTTTTGAACAGCTCACTCTAAGACAGCAGCACTGTGCTTTCTGAGTGTAAGCTGCAGGGAGATATTCACCCTCCCTCCCACCCCTGCAGCTGACAGAAGTTGATTTTTACCTTCATTTTTTTCAATCCTCGTAGGCTCAAGAGTGGGAGAGGGGGTGGTCTAACCAGATAAGGGGCGTGGCTTAGCGTGACCTGGGGACAGGGTTTTAAGTCATTTTAGGGTGGACACATTGTGGCGGTGGGTTGTCTGGGCTCCTTCCTGCAATAATGATGCCCCTCTCGGCACCTTACTGGCTCATTTGCATACCAAATAAACTGGATTTTCAGAGGATAAAAACATCTATTGCTGGAACAAAGGCACATCATGAAATAAGGTACTCAGTGCTATTAGGCCATGGCTTTGCTTCAATAGAGATTATCCTGGTGACAGATTTCCTTTAAAGCTCTCCTACAGCAGTGAAGAAAAATGGCTGGGTTGTTATGGAAACCTGGAGTAAAACTGTGTATGTGGAGGCTGGAGGACCTGCGAGCTTCTATTGGCTGATAAGGGCCATGTGACCAGGCTTCTATTGGCTAATGCATTTTATGGGGAATATCTCAGGAACGGTACGTCCTAGAGAGCTGAGACCCGGTCTAAAACCTTCCCAGACACCTGATGCACCGGAGTGCCAAATTTCATGACTATAAATGCGACGGGGCGGATTCCTTTAGCGGACACACACATACACTCACTCAGCTTTATATATTAGATATCCATATTACATAGCCATCAAAAGATGTATAGTCCCCTTTAATTTAAACCACTTCATAATACAATTAGCTGGAAAGGTGACCTTTATTTCCTGCTAGGAGTCTCACTCTTGCCAAAAGTTTTCCGCCATGGGTGGTGTGAAGGTTTCTCCGTTACTGAAGCCCTGCGCTCACTTCCCTTCCACTGTATGCATTTCTCCTATGAGAAACACACTCCAGTTTCCTTGAGAACACATTTTAAATCTTGCAGGTGCAGGACTGATTGTTTTTCTTTCAGACAGGATAGAGCCGAGTCTTAAATTAAAGGTCCATAGAGATGCAAGAATGAGTTCTAGAGTCTAACATCTTTTTTTTTACTTTACTTTTACCAGTCTCATTCTATAGTCTAATGTATTATTCAAACATCCAGAGCCACTCACATTATCTATTCTTTTGTACAAATTGTCTTGACTGTTTTTTTTTTTCTCTCCCTCTCCTTCCCTCTCCCTCTTGATCACATAATAAGAAGTGGAATTATCGGGTCGTTTTGGAGACAAATTGATGCAGTGATATTATGTGAAGGGATGTAAAATTGTTTCAATTGTGAGGCTTTTCTCTCACAGCTGCACCTGCTCTTTTCAGCTTTTGAATACATTATTTATCTCGCATTTGGCAATCATACTGATCAAAAATGAAGATATATAATATTTATTACATGATTTTTATGCAGATTATTCTTCATTCATTCTTCTTTCTGATTTTCATGGATGGGAAGAATTCTAGCGGTTTATTCCCTAATTTGTCTAGCTGGAAAATGTCATGAAAGAAACAAATACACCACTGCCTAATATATACAAGAGGTTCCCCACATGGCATGACAGGTAGCACTGAAAAGTAACAATGGTAGGGAACAGAAATATAACCCATCACGCCCTTTCCCCCACAAAGTACTAACATCTCACCAAAGTCATATATGTCTTGTCCTCGAATTTCAGGACCAGAAAAAGTTATTTGACTGTATTTATTGCAAACTTTCCATCAGGGTTGGATTGGCAGGTGGGCCCCAAAGATCCAAGGTCCAGAGAAACATTTGTCTGCCTTTAGAGCCAATCACTTGCCACTAGGGTCTATTTCTTTGATTCAAAACCTTAGACTTTCTTGATGACATAGGGGTTGGCCTTTAAGAATTATTTGCTCCGGCGTGCCCAAGGAACCCCCGGTCAGACAGCCAAGGTTTCTACTCTTCAACCAAGGGGTGGGGCTTAGTATGAAGTGGCAGGGATTAATGGGAAAGAGGGTAGGGCATTAGATGCATCAAATTGCACCACAATTCTTGTATCTGTCTGATGATGTGTCACATTGTATTCCTTCAGGCCATTGGTCCTTGGGTATCGGTACAGTGGAGAATCAGTTTGAAGAATGGGTGATGGGTGTCTGAGCTGTAGTCCCTCACCTAACAGCAGTGTTTTTAATGTAGTATTTTACTGTTGACTCTATGGTTCTGGTCTCTGAACAATCCTACTGTTTATTGTTCCCAGGATATGGAGCTTTGGAGTGTGCTTCCTCTCCTCTAAGTAGCTACTCAGAAACTCCCCCTCATTGCAAGAAGCAGGACCAGCTCATTACTACTAAGAGGGGAGGAACAGGGTGGTTATCCCTGTTGCTGACAAGCTAAGTCATCCATACCTCTTCTGACTGGTAGTTATTGCCAAAAACATGAAATACAGCACATAACAATACATAGCAATAAAACAATTTGCAGATCTGCAATGGGAGCCTCCACCTAGGGCCCTCTATATATAAAACGCATCCCAGGTGTAGGAATGCTGAGTGGTATAGTGCGGCCTAAAATGTCTCTTTAAGTGTGTCACGGTTTCCCTACATAGATACGGCTGGAGCCCAGGCTTTGGCTCTGAAGCAATAAATAAGAGGAATAATTGAGGAATTTGCAAGAGAAATTGAGTCCAGACCTTGTATGTAGTTGAACAGCAGCTTTACTTGAATTTTATTTTATTTAGGTTCAAGCAGGCTTTAGCATGAAACTGGCAGGCAAACTTGTCTCTGCTACATCTGTTTCTCTCTTGCTCTGCTGTACTGGCTGTATAACTCTGCTTCCTCTGTCTGCTGCACTACTCTCTGTAGTCTGATGCTGAAGTTATGCGAAGGAACTATGCTCCTGGCTTCTGAGGCTTTAAGCTTTGGCCTCCATGGCAAGCAGAGCTGAAGGTGCTCTGGCTGGCTTGGGCACATCCATCAGAGACCCTGCACACCTTCCCCAAGCAGGAGATAAGCTAGAACTGACTACAAAATGGGACCCACCTTTCCTGCAGGAAGTCGGACTAGCCCACTTCTCTCCAGGGGGGTTAGACTGGAATGGAAAGCTCCATTCTACCTAAGTACAGCTCTGCCATGTTTTCTGCCACCTGCTGGTGAACTAGTCACATTACATTGGAACATAACAGTTAACAGATAACAGATAACATTTGAAATGCACAGTGTATAGGACCCGAACAAAATACATAAAATGACGTTTTGTTAGCCTATTAGAGATAGTAGCAGGGTGCAGAAGTGGTAATGCCACTCTGGGGCGTTACAGATCCCCCTAGGACTGGTGTACTGCACTACCTCTCTGTCTATCCAAAGTCTTATGCCGCAGATTCTAAAGCTGACAATATTACTATTGCAATGGTGGCTGTAATTCTCAGCTGAAGGGTACAGTATTGAAAAACAGTGGACAGGATTGTGTCTGGAGATAAAGGGTGTTTTGGCAATGTCCCTCTCACTGCAGTAAAGTCTATCAGCCTTAAACAGTAAATACCTAACGGACTGACCCCACTGCTCGGCCATGCAGATTTTGGACCTTCTAGTTTTTACTTTACGCTTTCTTTCTGGAGTACTGTAAAGTAGAAATATCTGTAGATCCATCAGAGATGGTAGTTCTCTGGAACTCAGGCCTAGTACTCTGAGTGAGCACATGTAGCTTCTCACACTTCCTCAGCTAATTCTAGACTGAGCTAAGGGCAGATTCAAGACCTAACTTCAGGATTATTAACCCTGACTGATCCATACAGAACTATATTGGGTACTTTAGAAAGCATTAAATAACATTATATAATAAAAACAATTTACCCTATTCTCGGGTACTGCATTATAAATGGCACATGGTCCGTGAGGATCCAGTTACAGATTATGCATTGGGGCCAAGTTATACTCCTGCTATAAACCATCCATTTTTTATTATAGGCAATTGAAGAGTTACAGCTTTCGTGAGAAAATTTCACAAAATGTTTCACCGGTAGTCATTTAATTGCAAGTTTCAATGCTATAAACATCCAGAACCTAACATAATGATTAGAAGACAATGATGGAAACCCTCTGCAGTGCTTCACATATACTGTGCATTATTTATGTCACCCATTTCATTGCTATATTGTGAGCTTAGCAGCCAGAGTTATGTCTTATATTTTTCTTATTTTTTTTATTTTTTTTACTATGTCTTGTAGTCTGTCATCCCGAGAGCTGCTGCTCAGCATGCAGAAGACAAGGTGCGTGTTAGCTAGGGACAACTTTTAATAACACTGCAAGGAGCTGAACTGCTACATCAAAACCAGATGTGAAATTGAGCCTGATATGATCATAGCGCAGCCTATTTACTAACAACCTGCAAAAGGACAAATATTCTCCGGGTCATAAAAATGGACAAGAAATTTCTAATCAACATCTCAGTGAAACTACATAAAAAATAAGAAAAACATGCTCAGACATGAGATTTACGTAGCACATATGAAAACTGCTTGAGGCTTCATGCATACAGTCGTGTTCGCACTTTGGTATGCAAAAACGGATCCACAAAATATGGTTACCTTCGATATGCATTCTTTTCTTTCCTTACTCCCATCAATAGAAAGGGCCGTATTCATCCATTCTGCTCTAAGACATTTCTGTCCCAATTAAATCCATGTGTAGTACCCCAGACCTGGGGGTGCTACTGTTGTAACTACACTGGTTCATAATGAAAATGCAATGTAATGTCACCCTATACACTTTGTTCATCAGCTGATGGGGTACGATTGGCTGTGCTTGGCAACAGGAATGGGACTTACCATCCCGTTTCTTCCCTCTTGGTAGGAGTTGGTTGGTCTGACTTTCTGCCAAAGGAGTGGCAAAGCTAGTTAGAGTCAGAAGGAGAAAGGAAAGTGAGGGATGAAGGAGCATGCAATTCATTTCCCACTCCTCCAGGCCATGTGGACCATAGAGGCGACTCATTTATCAGGGCAACATTGCCCCAGAGAGACTGCAGGGTCCTAAGCTATGGAAGATTTGTAAGCTACATGATATTTGTGTCAGAAGAGTGATCAAGCAATCAAGACTCTGCTGCAAGGTGGTGGTAAACACCTTCAGACACCATCACCACAGTTCAGGGCAGGCATAGCTAGCAGCCTGCATCATACCATGGCACTTACAGCCACAGGTGCCAGAGTAAGGCTGTGGGGAAGGAAATCGAGAGAGAGGGAGAGCCGTCAGCTGGGAAAATTTCTGAGTGTCATCATCTGTCACATTGTCAGCTGCTATACACCATTATCTGGGAGGAGAAATTGTACTTTGTACAAACTCCTGCTGGATGTTCTCTTTGTTTCTACACAAATTAAAGGAAGGCATTTCTTCATCATCGTCTTTTGCACTGCACTGAACCTCAGGGAGCGACGGCCGGAGGTAGGACACCGTGACACAACAACATGTCATTAGGGCCTTTACCACTCCCTTCTCCTCTGCATCGGCTCTTCAGGGGCTTGCTGCACATGCACTTGCTGCCAAATCAACACCACTCAGGTGACAAGAACTGATTTTAAGTTATGGAAATTTCTGCCATTTTTTAAGAGTTGAATTCACCCTAAAAAGGCTTAGAATAGCAAACTAGTATTCTTCTACTTATGACTAAGGCTAGGGAAGCACGGCGATATTGACCATGACACCTGTGGTACAACCAAAGATTGCACATTGAAGCATAGGGAAAGTGAATGGAGTGGTATAGTGATACTTGGGTTGTTGCAACAAAACAGACAATATAGTCACAAAAATGCAGCAATCTGTGAGTTGCAATGTGATCTCATTCACTTTCATAATGCATAAAACCTTATTAAATAATGTCCATTAGTTGGGGAGCAGAGAAAATGATAAAATAAGCAACATTTCTAGTATGGCTTTTAAAAACTTTGGGGTAATTTATCAAGACCGTTGTTTTAGACGCCGGTCTTAATAATCCCTGAACTGGCGGTGGATCTGCTGAAGTTATGCAGAGGCGCCAGCCTCTACATAACTTTGGGACATCCACCGCCAGCCTAAATCCACACCAGCTTCCTTGCTGGGTTAGATTTAGACCATTTTCTTTGCCTAGACCAGGAGTAGAAAATGGTAAATTAGGCCCTTCCCCGCCAACGCTACTCCCACTTTTTTAGACTTAGCGTGAGCGGGGGAAAAGTCACAGATTGTGGCGCAAAGAACCTTTGCGTCACAATCTGAACCAGAAATAATATATACATATAGACATATTTCTGGTTAGTAAATTATCCTTGCTAGAGAGAACTACTGTGATTTAGTGACACCATGGTCAATACAAAAAAGTCCTGAGCAGGAGACTACATCTCATGACATCCAAATGCAATAATAAGGCATAGGAACAGGAGTCAACCCCTTTAAGCTTATCAAATAGAAGCAAAGGAAAATACTAGTGAAGAATTCTTTACAAGATTGCACATATGTGGCATGAGAATTTTTAAGTTAGAACGTCTGTCAATTAAGTTGGCCCTGTCAATCCAGAAGGAGAGGGTGGGGCCGTCAGAAAAAGTAATAAGAACAAGGCTTCACTGTTCTGCCTGGGCCCGCCCTCGATGCACTTAAGTGCTCTTTAGCATATGGATTAAAAAGTACTTTTTCTCCAGAATAAAGCAACAATCAGTACATTCAGCTGTGCTGGCCCTACAAGGCATTGTGGCTGCTTTCTCAATGAATTTTCTGGTGACAGATTCCATTATTGCATCAAAGCCTGAGCACATTGGAGAATCCCCTGGTGCTCCTGGTGGGCCAGTCTGACATAGGTGCCATAGGAGCTCACAATATACACTCACCTAAAGAATTATTAGGAACACCATACTAATACGGTGTTGGACCCCCTTTTGCCTTCAGAACTGCCTTAATTCTACGTGGCATTGATTCAACAAGGTGCTGATAGCATTCTTTAGAAATGTTGGCCCATATTGATAGGATAGCATCTTGCAGTTGATGGAGATTTGAGGGATGCACATCCAGGGCACGAAGCTCCCGTTCCACCACATCCCAAAGATGCTCTATTGGGTTGAGATCTGGTGACTGTGGGGGCCATTTTAGTACAGTGAACTCATTGTCATGTTCAAGAAAACAATTTTAAATGATTCGAGCTTTGTGACATGGTGCATTATCCTGCTGGAAGTAGCCATCAGAGGATGGATACATGGTGGTCATGAAGGGATGGACATGATCAGAAACAATGCTCAGGTAGCCCGTGGCATTTAAACGATGGCCAATTGGCACTAAGGGGCCTAAAGTGTGCCCAGAAAACCTCCCCCACACCATTACACCACCACCACCAGCCTGCACTGTGGTAACAAGGCATGATGGATACATGTTCTCATTCTGTTTACGCCAAATTCAGACTCTACCATTTGAATGTCTCAACAGAAATCGAGACTCCTCAGACCAGGCAATATTTTTCCAGTCTTCAACAGTCCAATTTTGGTGAGCTAGTGCAAATTATAGCCTCTTTTTCCTATTTGTAGTGGAGATGAGTGGTACCCGGTGGGGTCTTCTGCTGTTGTAGCCCACCTTTCTTTCCTATTCTGACATTCAGTTTGGAGTTCAGGAGATTGTCTTGACCAGGACCACAACCCTACATGCATTGAAGCAACTGCCATGTGACTAGATAATCGCATTAATGAGAAAAAGAACAGGTGTTCCTAATAATTCTTTAGGTGAGTGTAGTTGTACCTGAGTAAAATTATATACGATATTCCTGGACCACTCAGGAGAACAGGAGAACAAATATTATCGTTTCCTATATTTTCATATATTAAAACTATTTTGGATTAAAAAAAATAGAAAATACTTGTTTTGCCCATAATATATCAGGGTACAGTCATCATAACTCTGTTCAGCTTTGTGCATGGATTACCATAAAGTCTCATTTCTGCTGGTTCCATACTTTGCAGCCAGAACTAATCTGGTAACATATGTCTAATAAATGGGACATCTGCACCATAAAGTGACAGCAGCATAGCTCAAATAAACTGAAAATGTCTCCACAGTATCAGTTCTTTGTTTTGCCGAAAGTCGACTTTAAAATATCCACAAAAAATGTTTCATTTTTCTACCAAAATTAAAAGATACTTGATTTCCTATCTACATTTGATTGCCATGAATTGCCTATAAGATGTCAGATATTGCTTTATTTTAATGTGCATGATCTGTGGCTGTCTATAAGTCTTCAGATAAGCCTACAGTATAAATGATTTGGACACCTTTGAGGCAGTTTTTATTTTATTTTATTTATTTACAATATGTTAAACTATTTTTTGCAGTTGTTTTTTTATGAAAAATTCAGAACATTTTTCATTCTGCAGCTAACATACAGTATAGTGTGCTATAGAATTGGGCATGCTGAAGGCTCGGTCTCTGTGCAGCTGCTAACTCTGCAAGGATGTTCAGAAACCGACTTGAAGAGTTAAATGCAAACTGCCTGGATATAGATATACAGGTCCTTCTCAAAAAAATAGCATATTGTGATAAAGTTCATTATTTTCTGTAATGTACTGATAAACATTAGACTTTCATATATTTTAGATTCATTACACACCAACTGAAGTAGTTCAAGCCTTTTATTGTTTTAATATTGATGATTTTGGCATACAGCTCATGAAAACCCAAAATTCCTATCTCAAAGAATTAGCATATCATGAAAAGGTTCTCTAAACGAGCTATTAACCTAATCATCTGAATCAACTAATTAACTCTAAACACCTGCAAAAGATTCCTGAGGCTTTTAAAAACTCCCAGCCTGGTTCATTACTCAAAACCGCAATCATGGGTAAGACTGCCGACCTGACTGCTGTCCAGAAGGCCATCATTGACACCCTCAAGCAAGAGGGTAAGACACAGAAAGAAATTTCTGAACGAATAGGCTGTTCCCAGAGTGCTGTATCAAGGCACCTCAGTGGGAAGTCTGTGGGAAGGAAAAAGTGTGGCAGAAAACGCTGCACAATGAGAAGAGGTGACCGGACCCTGAGGAAGATTGTGGAGAAGGACCGATTCCAGACCTTAGGGGACCTGCGGAAGGAGTGGACTGAGTCTGGAGTAGAAACATCCAGAGCCACCGTGTACAGGCGTGTGCAGGAAATGGTCTACCAGTGCCGCATTCCCCAGGTCAAGCCACTTTTGAACCAGAAACAGCGGCAGAAGCGTCTGACCTGGGCTACAGAGAAGCAGCACTGGACTGTTGCATGTCATTCGGAAATCAAGGTGCCAGAGTCTGGAGGAAGACTGGGGAGAGGGAAATGCCAAAATGCCTGAAGTCCAGTGTCAAGTACCCACAGTCAGTGATGGACTGGGGTGCCATGTCAGCTGCTGGTGTTGGTCCACTGTGTTTTATCAAGGGCAGGGTCAATGCAGCTAGCTATCAGGAGATTTTGGAGCACTTCATGCTTCCATCTGCTGAAAAGCTTTATGGAGATGAAGATTTCATTTTTCAGCACGACCTGGCACCTGCTCACAGTGCCAAAACCACTGGTAAATGGTTTACTGACCATGGTATTACTGTGCTCAATTGGCCTGCCAACTCTCCTGACCTGAACCCCATAGAGAATCTGTGGGATATTGGGAAGAGAAAGTTGAGAGACGCAAGACCCAACATTCTGGATGAGCTTAAGGCCGCTATCGAAGCATCCTGGGCCTCCATAACACCTCAGCAGTGCCACAGGCTAATTGCCTCCATGCCACGCCGCATTGAAGCAGTCCTTTCTGCAAAAGGATTCCCGACCAAGTATTGAGTGCATAACTGAACATAATTATTTGAAGGTTGACTTTTTTTGTATTAAAAACACTTTTCTTTTATTGGTCGGATGAAATATGCTAATTTTTTTAGATAGGAAATTTGGGTTTTCATGAGCTGTATGCCAAAATCATCAATATTAAAACAATAAAAGGCTTGAACTACTTCAGTTGGTGTGTAATGAATCTAAAATATATGAAAGTCTAATGTTTATCAGTACATTACAGAAAATAATAAACTTTATCACAATATGCTAATTTTTTGAGAAGGACCTGTATATCAATAGATAATTTTTTACCCTACATTTTTGTCTATACTTCCCCTCTGTAACCATCTTTTTATAAGAATTAAAGGGGTATTCCAGTTTTTTCAAGTTATCCCCTACCCACAGGATAACTATTAGATCTGTGAGGGCCCTACCGCTTTTCACCAGAACAGGGGCCTGTACCCCCTGCAGCCGTCTGAAATGAATGGAGAAGCCGATCGCACATGCATGTGACTGCTCCATTCATTTCTATGGGAGTTCCGGAGATAGCTGAGTACAGCGCTCACCTCATCTCCAAAACTCCCATAGAAATTAATGGAGCGTCCACACCTATACCCGACCATCCGCTTTGTGCATTTCAGGGGGGCTTCAGTGTGTATGGGCCCCTGTTCTGGTGAACATCCGTAGGACCCTCATCGATCCAATAATTATACTATGGGTAGGGGGTAGAGTTGTTGCAATACCAAAATTTTGATTCGGTTTCAATACCATAAGGCTACTTTCACACTAGCGTTCGATCGGATCCGTTCTGAACGGATCCGATCATAATAATGCAGACGGAGGCTCCGTTCAGAACGGATCCGTCTGCATTATTTTTAGCATATAACAGCTAAGTGTGAAAATAGCCTCGTACGGATCCGTCCAGACTTTCAATGTAAAGTCAATGGGGGACGGATCCGCCTGAAGATTGAGCCATATTGTGGCATCTTCAAACGGATCCGTCCCCATTGACTTACATTGTAAGTCTGGACGGATCCTCACGGATCCGCACGCCTCCGCACGGCCAGGCGGACATCCGAACGCTGCAAGCAGCGTTCAGCTGTCCGCCTGTCCGTGCGGAGGCGAGCGGAGCGGAGGCTGAACGCCGCCAGACTGATGCAGTCTGAGCGGATCCGCTCCATTCAGACTGCATCAGGGCTGGACGGCTGCGTTCGGGTCCGCTCGTGAGCTCCTTCAAACGGAGCTCACGAGCGGACCGACGAACGCTAGTGTGAAAGTAGCCTAAAAAAGTATTGCGATACTCGATACCATTCGATACCACGCAAAAAATAATAAAATACCTGTAGCGGATTGTATTTAGCCTGGCCTGTTTAAATCATGTAAAACGACATTCGGTTAATTGTATGGCTATGTATTGTAAACTGTAATGTTTACTATGCTAAATGCATTGCTTTTCTGTGCCTCCTCCCCTCCCCCTTTTTTCCTGTCCCATTGTTTTCCCAGCAAGGAGTTGTCTCAGGGACACTGGGAGACCAGTAATCTAGCTGTTCTGTCCCTCCTCCATCTCCCATCAGCCCTTGCGTTTGTCTGGCCCCACTCTTCCTTGTACCATGGTCATCTATGTGCCCCATTGTATGTAAATAAGGCTGTTGGGGGGTTTAAAGTGTGTGCTATGTCTAAATAAAGTTAGTTCTGCTCCTGATGCTGTGTGTCGTCCAGTCATTGGGATTGCTGTTGGGATATTAATTGGATTATTTTGTCTGCTGGAATTACTACTCTATGGACTTATAATACTTGTTCCTGAGCCTCACTGGCATCTTAAGTGGAGATTAGCTGTGGAATATCAGCTCTCCGCTACAATACCAAAATAAAAAAAGGCCTGCAGTCCGCATTTTATGGAACAACCGGCCCATAATCGAACAGGCCTATCTTATTTTTTAGGGGACAAGGTGACTAAAAAAAATGGGGAATCACTCAGTTTTTATTTATTTTTTGGGGCGTTCACCGCATAAGAGATTTTTTTTATATTTTAATAGTTTGGACTTTTCAGACGTGGCAATATGTGATATGATTATTTATTTAATGTTTTTATATTTTATATGCAAAATTGGGAAAAGGGGTGATTTATACTTAATATTTTGGTGGATTTTTTTGCAATTTTTTTCTTTAATTTTTTTTTTAATAACTATTTCCCCCCATAGGGGCTAGAACCTGGGATCTTTTAATCCCTTGTCCTATCCACCCTAACAGAGCTCTATTAGGGTGAATAGGACTACACACTCTCCCTGCTGCCCTGTGCATAGTACACACAGCAGCAGGGAGATTACCATGGCAGCCAGGGCTTCAGTAGCATCCTGGCTGCCATGGTAACCAATCATAGCCCAAGCATTACACTGCTGGGGCTCCGATCAGCGGTGGCCACCGCCACCAATGATAATTAACGTCTAATACAGATACAGGAGGCGGGTATCAGCAGCAGAATCACATAGCCTGCACCCAACCTCTATGACAGGGCGCTGCGACCCCCGGCAATTAACCCCTCAGGTGCGGCACCCAGCTCCCTGTCATAGAGGTCAGTTGCAGGCTATGTGATTTTTCTGCCGCACCCGCCTCTTGTATCTGTGTTAGATGTTAATTTCCATTGGTGGCACAGTGCGCCCGCCCCTCCTCCGCCCCTCTCTCATCATTGGCAGCGGCAGCACAGGGGGAGGGAGAGAGTGACTCCTTATCCCCTGTGCTGCTGAGGGAACATGGCGCACGCTGACAGCAGCAAGCTCCATGTTCTCTGATACTGGGCTGCGCAGTAGCGCAGCCTAGTATCGATAAAAAGCTAATCCCGGTACCGAACCGATATCGGGACAAAAGTATCGATTGGGTATCAACATTTCGATACCCGCAACAACCCTAGTAGGGGGTAACTTGAAAAACCGAAATACCCCTTTAAAGTGCCTTACATAGTTGCAACAAACTTTAAAGGGGTTCTCCAGGAATAAAAAAAAATGAAAATACTTGAATATTATTTTATAATAAATATATTCACAAATACCTTTCATTACTTAGAATGGCTAGTTTTTTCTAGGAAGCAATCAATGGGAGAAAAAAAATGGCCGCCGTCCTATCAGTACACACAAAACCTAATCACAGAGGAGGACAAGTTACTTCACCACAATGAGCCATAGAGCTGCCTCATCCTCCTCTCTGCTCTGCTTGTCAGGAATCATGATCCTGAATACAGGTGAATCTCTGTGGGAATGGAGATGATGAGGAGACATGAGAGGAGGGTCAGGTGTGGCCAGTGGCATCTCTAGCTTTCAATTTTTTTTGGGGGGGGCACACTGGGGGCCAGGACAAAAGTAGGGGGGGCAGCTATAACAACGATACATTTACACAAGTACGCTTAGAAATGCTGCGATACTTTACCCAATACCTAAAACCACAACAGGGAAGAAAAGTCCTGCTGTTTGTGGATGACACTTTTATAGAGAGGGGAATCTGTGGATGCATATGTGTCATCCACAGATCCACCCCATGACAGTGTCATCCCCATTTCCCCCTCCATAACAGTGTCATCCACAGATCCACCCCATGACAGTGTCATCCCCTTTTCCCCCTCCATAACAGTGTCATCCACAGATCCCCCTCCCCACCGCTCACAGGAGTGTACATTTGACATTTCTAAACTGTAATCCATATCCTGCAGTAACTTTAACTTTAAATCAGGATTCAGCGGCCGCTCATCTCTACTAGTACCTTAACCTTACACTACTCGGCTAGCTTCGGTAACTGGGCCAGGCTACAGCCTACAGGCACTGCCTGTTAGTTGTTACCGAGCGAGTGCTGATTTCTGCAGGTCAGAGGATACGGATTACAGTTTAGAAGAAATGTTCACTTTTGTGAGCGGTTCAGACCAGTGGCGGATCCAGAGCCTGGTCTCGGGAGGGGCACTTCCAGATTATTTTCTGTCCGCTGCCACAGAACAAGGGTGCTTATAGAACAGACTCCACAGTGTAGAGGTATACTGTATATTGTGTGGCACAGTGTAGAGGTATATTGTATATTGTGTGGCACAGTGTAGAGTATACTGTATATTGTGTGGGATACTGTAATATTGTGTGGCACAGTGTAGAGGTATACTGTATATTGTGGGGCACAGTGTAGCGGTATATGTAATATTGTGGGGCACAGTGTAGAGGTATACTGTACATTGTGTGGCACCAGTGTAGAGGTATATTGTATATTGTGGGGCACAGTGTAGAGTATAACTGTATATTGTGTGGCACAGTGTAGAGGTATACTGTATATTGTGTGGCACAGTGTAGAGGTATGACTTATATTGTGAGGGCACAGTGTAGAGGTATACTGTATATTGTGGGGCACAGTGTAGAGGTATACTGTATATTGTGTGGCACAGTGTAGAGGTATACAGTACATTGTGTGGCACAGTGTAGAGGTATACTGAATATTGTGGGGCACAGTGTAGAGGATACTGTATATGTGGGGCACAGTGTAGAGGTATATTGTACATTAGGTTACGTATATTTGGTCACAGTGTAGAGGTATACTGTATATTGTGGGGCACAGTGTAGATACTGGTATTACGGCACAGTGGTAGAGTATACTGTATATTGGTGTTCCAGTGTAGAGGTAACTGTAATTGTGGGGCAACAGTGTAGCGGTATACTGTATATTGTGGGGCACAGTGTAGAGGTATTGGCACAGTGTAAGGTATATGTGTATATTGTGGGGGCACAGTGTAGAGGTATACTGTATTTGTGTGGCACAGTGTAGAGGTATACTGTAATATTGTGGGGCACAGTGTAGAGGTATACTGTATATTGTGGGTCACAGTGTAGAGGTATACTTGTATATTGTGTGCACAGTGTAGGGGTATACTGTATATTTGTGGGGCACAGTGTAGAGGTATACTGTATATTGTGTGGCACAGTGTAGAGGTATACTGTATATTGTGGGGCACAGTGTAGAGTGTATACTGTATATTGTGTGGCACAGTGTAGAGGTATACTGTAATATGGTGGGCACAGTGTAGGGGTATACTGTATATTGTGTGGCACAGTGTAGAGGTATACTGTATATTGTGTGGCACAGTGTAGAGGTATACTGTACATTGTGGGGCACAGTGTAGAGGTATACTGTATATTGTGGGGCACAGTGTAAGAGGTATACTGTATATTGTGGGGCACAGTGTAGAGGTATACTGTATATTGTGTGGCACAGTGTAGAGGTATACTGTATATTGTGTGGCACAGTGTAGAGGTATACTGTATATTGTGTGGCACAGTGTAGAGGTATACTGTATATTGTGGGGCACAGTAGTAGAGGTATACTGTATATTGTGTGGCACAGTGTAGAGGTATTGACATGTATACGTATATTGTGGGGCACAGTGGTAGAGGTATACTGTATATTGTGTGGCACAGTGTAGAGGTATACTGTATATTGTGGGGGCACAGTGTAGAGGTATACTGTATATTGTGTGGCACAGTGTAGAGTTACTGTATATTGTTGGCACAGTGTAGAGTTATACTGTATATTGTGGTGGCACAGTGTAGAGGTATACTGTATATTGTGTGGCACAGTGTAGAGGTATACTGTATATTGTGGGGCACAGTGTAGAGGTATACCTGTATATTGTGTGGCAACAGTGTAGAGGTATACTGTATACTTGTGTGGCACAGTGTAGGGGTATACTGTATATTGTGTGGCACAGTGTAGAGGTATACTGTATATTGTGTGGCACAGTGTAGATGGTATACTGTATATTGTGGGGCACAGTGTAGAGGTATACTGTATATTGTGTGGCACAGTGTAGAGGTATACTGTAATTGTGGGGCACAGTGTAGAGGTATACTGTATATTGTGTGGCACAGTGTAGAGGTATACTGTATATTGTGGGGCACAGTGTAGAGGGTATACTGTATATTGTGTGGCACAGTGTAGAGGTATACTGTATATTGTGTGGCATCAGTGTAGAAGGTATACTGTATATTGTGGGGCACAGTGTAGCGGTCATACTGTATATGTGTGGCCAGTTGTAGCGGTTATACTGTATATTGTGGGGCACAGTGTAGCGGTATACTGTATATTGTGTGGCACAGTGTAGAGTATACTGTATAGTGTGGGCACAGGTGTAGAGGTACTATACTGTACTATGTGTGGCACAGTGTTAGAGGTATACTGTCTATTGTGGGGCACAGTATAGAGGTATACTGTATATTGTGGGGCACAGTGTAGAGGGTATACGGTATACTTGTGGGGCACAGTGTAGAGGTATACTGACTATTGTGGGGCACAGTGTAGAGGTATACTGTATATTGTGGGCACAGTGTAGAGGTATACTGTATATTGTTGTGGCACAGTGTAGAGGTATACTGTATTTGTGGGGCACAGTGTAGAGTTGGTATACTGTATATTGGTATACTGTATATTGTGGGGCACAGTGTAGGGGTATACTGTATATTGTGTGGCACAGTGTAGAGTATACTGTATATTGTGTGGCACAGTGTAGAGGTATACTGTATATGTGGTGGCACAGTGTAGAGGTATACTGTAGATTGTGTGGCACAGTGTAGAGGTATACTGTATATTGTGGGGCACAGTGTAGAGGTATACTGTATATTGTGTGCACAGTGTAGAGTATACTGTATATGGTGGCACAGTGAGAGGTATACTGTATTGGGGCACAGTGTAGAGGTAATACTGTATATTGTGTGGCCACAGTGTAGAGGTATACTGTATATTGTGGGCACAGTATAGAGGTATACTGTATATTGTGTGGCACAGTTAGAGGTATACTGTCATATTGTGTGGCACAGTGTAGAGGTATACTGTATATTGTGTGGCACAGTGTAGAGGTATACGTATATTGTGTATATTGGGGCACAGTGTAGAGGTATACTGTATATTGGTGGCACAGTGTAGAGGTATACTGTATATTGTGGGGCACAGTGTAGAGGTATACTGTATATTGGGGCACAGTGTAGAGGTATACTGTATATTGTGGGCACAGTGTAGAGGTATACTGTATATTGTGTGGCACAGTGTAGAGGTATACTGTATATTGGGGCACAGTGTAGAGGTATACTGTATATTGTGGCACAGTGTAGAGGTATACTGTATATTGTGTGGCACAGTGTAGAGGTATACTGTATATTGTGGGGCACAGTGTAGAGGTATACTGTATATTGGTGGCACAGTGTAGAGGTATACTGTATATTGTGGGCACAGTGTAGAGGTATACTGTATATGTGTGGGGCACAGTGTAGAGGTATACTGTATATTGTGTGGCACAGTGTAGAGGTATACTGTATATTGTGTGGCACAGTGTAGAGGTATACTGTATATTGTGGGCACAGTGTAGAGGTATACTGTCTATTGTGTGGCACAGTGTAGAGGATACTGTATACTGTGTGGCACAGTGTAGAGGTTATACTGTATTGTGGGGCACAGGTAGATAAGTATACTGTATATTGTGGGGCACATGTGTAGAGGTATACTGTATATTGTGGGGCACAGTGTAGAGGTATACTGTATATTGTGTGGCACAGTGTAGAGGATACTGTACATTGTGTGGCACAGTGTAGAGGTATACTGTATATTGTGTGGCACCGTGTAGAGGTATACTATATATTGTGGGGCACAGTGTAGAGGTATACTGTATATTTTGTGGCACAGTGTAGAGTATACTGTATATTGTGTGGCACAGTGTAGCAGTATACTGTATATTGTGTGGCACAGTGTAGCGGTATACTGTATATTGTGTGGCACAGTGTAGCGGTATACTGTATATTGTTGTGGCACAGTGTAGCGGTATACTGTATATTGTGTGACAGTGTAGAGGTATACTGTATATTGTGTGGCACAGTGTAGCAGTATACTGTATATTGTGTGGCACAGTGTAGCGGTATACTGTATATTGTGTGGCACAGTGTAGGCTATATGTGTATAACATAAACAAATTTCACATGAAAACTTGCAGTTACTTGGCTTGGCCCTTGGGGATCTCGGACACCACTTCAACACTTTGGCCGGGGGCTCGGCGGAGCTGATGATGTGTTTTATCCTAATGAGAGAGATTTCATAATAAGTATTTGTAGAAGGGGCTGAGGGGTCACAGAGCAGGGAGAGGCTGGGGCTGCTACTAGGGGGCTCATACCATGGGGGAGTAATAAAGCCCACCATAATGCCCCCCCAGTAGAAATAATTCTCCTTATAATGTGACAAAGCCAAAAATACCACCTTATGCCCCCAGTTGAGCTAATGTCCCCATAATGTGCCAGTATAAAATACCCCTATATAGTGACCCCAGTAAATGCCACCATAGTGCTCCTCTCCCCCTTCCTCCTAGTGCCCCCCATAATGTACTAGTATAAAATGCCCCATATATCGTGCCCCAGTAGATGCCCTCATTGTCCCCCATAATTTGCAAGTATAAAATACCCCTTCTTAGTGCCCCCCGTAGATTACTCCATAGTACTCCTCTCCCCCCTTCCCCATAGTACCCACCATGTGTCCCAGTATAAAATGCTACTGTACTGTACAGAGCCCCCCATATAAAATACCCCTTCTTTGTGGCCTCAGTAGATGCCCCTATAGTGCCCACCAATAATGTGCCAGTAATAAGTGCCCTCAATAACGTGCCACTGCCAGTAATATGTGCCCCCATCACGTGCCAGTAACAAGAGCTCCCCAATGTGCCAGTAATAAGCCCCCATCATGTGCCAGTAATAAGCCCCCCATTATGTGCCAGTAATAAGCCCCCCCATTACGTACCAGTAATAAGCCCCCCATCATGTGCCAGTAATAAGCCACCCCCATCATGTGCCAGTATTAAGCCCCCCATCATGTGCCAGTAATAAGCCACCCCCATTACGTGCCAGTAATAAGCCCCCCATTACGTGCCAGTAATAAGCCACCCCCATTACGTGCCAGTAATAAGCCCCCCATTACGTGCCAGTAATAAGCCCCCCATTACGTGCCAGTAATAAGCCCCCATCATGTGCCAGTATTAAGTCCCCCCATCATGTGCCAGTATTGTAATAAGCCCCCCAATGTGCCTGTAACACTATTGCAAAAAAAACAAAACACTTATACTTACCTCAGTGTCAGCGATGCGATGCAGACCTCTTCCGGCCTGTGTCCCGCGCTGTATGGCTCAGGCGGCGCGATGACGTCATTGCTCCACCTGCGCCGGCCTCTGATAGGCTGCCGGCCTAGTGCCTGCAGCCTATCAGAGGAAGGGGAAGGGACACGCCTCTCCCTCCCCTGCACCGCCGCAGCACAGGCAGATTACTATGGAGATGAGAGCAATGGAAGCGCTCATCTCCCTGTGCCCGACCGGCTCACTTGGGGGGGGGGGCATTTTAGTAGTTGGGGGGCACATGGGGGGGGCACAGCGTGATGTAGGAGGGACCATGACCCCCTCTGCCCCCCCCCCCCCCCCCTGGCGACGCCACTGGGTGTGGCAAATGAGCAGCAGCACTTGAATGCAGTCTCCATTACCACAGCCTGTCCTAACCCTCCTCTCTGTACTTCATGTCTCCTCATGAACTAAATTCCCCAGAGATTCAGCTAAAGTTCTTAAAATCGCCATTCAGGATGAGAATCCCTGACAAGTAGAGAGGAGGAGGAGGAGGAGGAGGAGGAGGGAACACTTTACCTCAGTATTGTAAAGTAACTTGTCCTGTTTGCTCAGGAAAGGTTTAGTGTGAACTAATGGGACAGCGGCCATTTTGTTTCCCCTGATGATTGTTCCTCAGACAAAAGAGCCATTATAAATAATGAAAGGTATTTGAGAGTATATTTATAATAAAGTAACATTTAAGTATTTTAGTTTTCTTAATTCCCAGAGAACCCCTTTAACTTGACTCTCAATTTGTCAATTTAAAGTTTGCTGCAACAGTTTTTATTAAAGTGTTAAGTAACAAGATAAAGATAGATACATACAGCACTGTGCAAACATTTCAGGCAGGTGTTGACAAAATGCTTTAAAAAAGTGTTAAAGAGTTTGTTTTTAGCAATTAACAAAATGCAAAGTGACGAAAAAAAGAGAAATCTAAATCCAATCAATATTTGGTGTGACCACCCTTTACCATCAAAACAGCATCAGTTCTTCTAGGTACACTTGCACATCTTGGAAAACTAACCACAAGTGGATGTAGGCTTGCATGATGGATAAATATCAGCAAATAGAGAAAGTGGAGCTGTTGGCAAAAGGCAAAGTGCAGTAGGATCCTTGGACACCGTTGTTATGCAATTTTCCTCCCACATACATACAGTAGGCATGTGTTACCACAATATTTATACCTTCCATTAATGTTTCCATGCAGTGTCCACACAATATTGCCAATTAGTGCCCAAATAAAGCCACCATACAACACCCAACAACACCACTACACAGTCTCCACCACTTGTATGTGCAAATACAATGCATCATATGGCACTTGAAATATTCAGTTTGCAAATAATACTCCAGGTGGTATCCATGGTCCTCTTGGATGGTAAAGGCATTAAAATGGGTTTTCCGAGTGTTTAATACTGATGACTTGTCCCCAGGATAGGTCATCAGTATCTGATTGGTGAGGGTCCAACTCCTGACAGCTGTTTTAAGAGGCTGTGGAGCTCTGCAGACGACTGCAGACTCTTCATCGGCCAGTGACATCACTCGTGGATTGGCCACATGGCCTAGGAGCAGCTCAGGCCTATTTAAGTGAGCAGGAATACCAAGCACCGCCACTATCCAATGGACAGCACTGTGCTTGGTAAGCTGCAAGGAGGCTGTGGTGCTTGATCGGAACAAGGTGCCTGCTCAAATCATTGAGCAGGCACCCGGGGACAATGCACAGGGAAGTCCTGTGACCCCCCGTGTCGGCGATCGCCGCAGCCCGCAGGTCAATTCAGACCTGCAGTTTGCGGCTTTTATAGGTTGCGGCGGTGCCATCGGGTCCCTGTGGGGCTGAAGGGGGGACCCGAGGGCATGGAAGGCAAAGTGGGACAAAAAATAAAGTGAAAAAAAAGTTGAAAAAATAAAATTTTCCCCCCTCCAAAAAAATTAAAAGTTCAAAGTAAAAATAAAGAAAAACGCAATTTTCCCCAAATAAAGTAAAAAAAATTGGTAAAAATTTGGAAAAAAAAAAGACATATTAGGTATCACCGCGTCCATATTGACCGGCTTTATAAACATATCACATGACCTAACCGCTCAGATGAACACCGTAAAAAATAAAAAATGTAAATATTATTTTTTTTGTCACCTTACATCACAAAAAGTACAACAGTAAGCGATCAAAAAGGCGTATACGCCCACCAAAATAGTACCAATCTAACCGTCACCTCATCCCGCAAAAAATTAGCCCCTACCTAAGACAATCGCCCAAAAAATATTTAAAAAAACTATGGCTCAGAATATGGAGACACTAAAACAAGTTTTTTATTTGTTTTAAAAAAGCTGTTATTGTGTAAAACTTAAGTAAATTGAAAAAAGTATACATATTAGGTATGGCCGCGTCCGTAATAACCTGCTTTATAAAAATATCACGTGAATAGCGTAAAAAAAAAAAAGGTGTAAAAAAAGCAATTTTTGGTCACCTTGCATCACAAAAAGTGTAATATCAAGCGATCAAAAAGTCATACGCACCCCAAAATAGTGCTAATCAAACAGTAATCTCATCCTGTAAACATCATACCCTACCCAAGATGATCGCCCAAAAAATGAAAAAAACTATGGCTCTCAGACAATAGAGACACTAAAACATGATTTTTTTTTGTTTCAAAAATGAAATCATTGTGTAAAACTTACATAAATAAAAAAATTGTATCCAAATTAGGTATCGTCCGCGTTTGTGACAACCTGGTCTATAAAAATACCACATGATCTAACCTGTCAGATGCATGTTGTAAAAAACAAAAAATAAAAATGGTGCCAAAACAGCTAGTTCTTGTTACCTTGCCTCACAAAAAGTGTAATATAGAGCAACCAAAAATCATATGTACCCTAAACTAGTATCAACAAAACTGTCACCCTATCCAGTTTCTAAAATGGTGTCACTTTTTTGGAGTTTCTACTCTAGGGGTGCATCAGGGGGGCTTCAAATGGGACATGGTGTCAAAAAAACCAGTCCAGCAAAATCTGCCTTCTAAAAACCGTATGGCATTCCTTTCCTTCTGCGCCCTACCGTGTGCCCGTACAGCGGTTTACGACCACATATGGGGTGTTTCTGTAAACTACAGAATCAGAGCCATAAATATTGAGTTTTGTTTGGCTGTTAACCCTTGCTTTGTAACTGGAAAAAAAAAACTTTAATGGAAAATCTGCCAAAAAAGTGAAATTTTTAAATTGTATCTCTATTTTCCATTAATTCTTGTGGAGCACCTAAAGAGTTAACAAAGTTTGTAAAATCAGTTTTGAATACCCTGAGGGGTGTAGTTTCTAAAATGGGGTCATTTTTGGGTGGTTTCTATTATGTAAGCCTCACAAAGTGATTTCAGACCTGAACTGGTCCTTAAAAAGTGGGTTTTTGAAAATTTCTAAAAAAAAATTCAAGATTTGCCTCTAAACTTCCAAGTCTTAAAACATCCCCAAAAAATAAAATGTCATTCCCAAAATGATCCAAACATATAGTAGTTATATGGGGAATGTAAAGTAATAACTATTTTTGTAGGTATTACTATGTTTTATAGAAGTAGAGAAATTGAAGCTTGGAAATTTGCTAAATTTTTGGCAAATTTTGTATTTTTTTATAAATAAAAATGATTTTTTTTTACTCCATTTTACCAGTGTCATGAAGTAAAAAAACAAACAATCTCAGAATGGCCTGGATAAGTCAAAGCGTTTTAAAGTTATCACCACATAAAGTGACACTTGGTGTCACTTGCAAAAAATGGACTGGTCCTGAAGGTGAAAATGAGCCCGGTGCCTAAGGGGTTAACCATGTGGAGGTCCAGTGTTTTGTACCTGAACTGCTAACATACTGATGAAGACCTTTCTTGAGGATAGATAATCAGTAATAAACAATCAGAAACCTCCTTTCCCATTCCTAATTAGATAAAGCATCAGTTACACAGTTCCCTCTATGCTACGGCATCTACTGCACTTGATAGAAGATCACAGAATGTTCCACTGTCAGCTTACTGCTGTAAGTCCATGGAAAATCTGTTCCCTGGGCAACACCTGGCTTGCCACCCCAAAAGCTAGCCCTGATTGTACGTTGTTGACTAGATGCACACTACCATATGTATTTAGTGTTCCACAATCTGTGGATCTGCAAAATACAGATACCGGCCACGTGCACGACGAAGCTTCTTTGTAGAAATGCCTATTTTTCTCAGCCAAACGGGAAACAGTAGGACATATTCCATAATTTGCAGAACGTCTGCACAGATGCATTATTTGCGGCCCTGTAGAAATCATTGGGCCCGTGTGCTATCTACAAAAAATGCAGATTGGACACAGACCAGAAATACGGTCATGTGCATGAGGCCTTATGCAAACAGGAGAATTCTTAACATTTTTTTATTTATTTTTTACATTTCTTCAGTTTATTATTTAATAATATAAAATAGAAATTACTTACGGTACATGAAATATACATTTATCTAAAGATACTGTACATTCAACATTTCCCTATATAAATAGAATACTTGTTTAAAACTGTGCGCTTCCTCTACTGCCACCATATCCAGGGGCTATAATAAATTCACATCAATATATAGGACATTGCTTCTCTGAGGAGACACATTGCTCTGGCAGTAGAATAATCGCATTGTCCTTTTATTACACAAACTTATTTTCAGGGAGTGATTTGCCAATTGAAACAAACTCATAAAAGGTTATCTGTGCCTATATGTCAGCAGCGTCTATAGGTTATCTCAGCCTGTATGTCAACGGGTATAAATAAAACCAAGCAAAGGAAAATAATACAGCGCTGGAACGATATTACCAGAGCAGAGAAGGAATACATATGAATCGCACATGGAGGCCGAGGATAGCATGCTTCCATTTATAGCAGCTTACATCCAGTGTGTTATAAAGATTATTCAGATTGACATCCAGATAAAAAATTCCCTCGGCTTTCACTGAACATTTGTCTTCTCTGATAAAGATCTGTTACTACAGACAGCAACTAATGTACAGAATTTATCTTATGCAACGTGTTTACTAAGTTTACCATCCATCATTTATATTGTGCTCTATTTGTGGGAATTTTGCTTCTGTTTTTTGTATCCAGATTTAGAATATTTTTTTTCCCCTGAAATTAACTTACTCTGCACTGATGAGGAACAAGAACCCCGAAACTTCGGCTGGTATGAGCTAAATTGGAATAACTTTTTTCCTATGGAGCATAACCTGATAAACTGCTGTGTTTCTTCAACAAGAAGCAGTAACTCCTCCCCGCGCATCCAGCAAACCAGTACCCTGCTCTATACCGATGAGGGGCAAGAACCCTTCATGTTTCTGGTTTGGTTGGTATAAGTTAATTTGCATACATTTTTCCAATAGTACGTTGCCTGAAACATATGTCTCCATACACTGTTGTGTCTCTTCAATGAGTAACAGTACCTCCCCCTAAGTTGCTGAAAATGACCCCTCCCCCTAAGTTGCTGAAAATGACCCCTGCCCTTAGGCTGCAATCGCGCATACAGAGACAAGCGAACGCCCATTGTCGCGCGTTCCCGCTGAAGTCTATGTACGGGAACGCGCGACAAGACGCCCCAAAGAAGCTCCTGTACTTCTTGAGGCGTCGGGCGTTTTAAAGCGCGATCGTACGCTGTAAAACGCTCAGGTGAGAACCATTCCCATAGGGAATCATTGGTTCTTGCCTGTTGAGCGTTTTACAGTGCGTAGGAACGTGCTGTAAAACGCTCAGGTCTGAACCCAGCCTTATGGTCTAGTATGGATTATGGATGCCATAGGGTCACAGCACAGTTCCTATCAAAGGTCTGCTGTTCATGTATTATAGGGCAGTGATTTATTTGAGTAAGTAATACCCATTTCCTCTGCTATCAAAAATAGCATAATATCCTAAAGAACAAAAACTCTAAAATGTAAAAACTTTATTAGTGATTAATTACAGTCAAATATATCAATATCAGATAATCCATGAAGCACAGTACACAACTTAATTCCCCGCATAGCATAGATTGGATGACACAGATGGTATAGTAGTACCTAATAAGCACTCACAACTAAATATGCTCAAACCTGCAGGATAGATGATAAATGTATGATCGCTGGAGACCCGCTGCTGGAACCCTCCACAAATACTACAACGAGGGTGCCTGTGCTTAGTCCTCTTTCGTCTAGTCAACATATTTTCAGTGGATGATGTTAGGGTACATGAGTGGTTCTGCAGACTGTTAATGTAATGATCTTGAGTCAACTAACTAGAACAGTCCATGGGTTTTATGCTATTTGTGAAGGTAATGGGGTATAGGAGACCCCAGGAGAGAACAGTGGGCAGAAGAGGTTATGACTGGATCGATCACTCATGTAATGAGGTCACATTACCGAGGCACAGTCATTATGTGCAATAATGGAATTTATAAACCTGCTTGCGGTCAGAAGAACAGACCATTTGTAAATTGGAAATTGGGCTAAAGTCATTGTTACTGGGACTGCTTTCAAAATATCAGCAGAAAGTATATTTTCATAATGATAGAAGTGACTTAAAGGGAACCTGTCACCCGGATTTTGGGTATAGAGCTGAGGACATGGGTTGCTAGATGGCTACTAGCACATCCGCAATACCCAGTCCCCATAGCTCTGTGTGCTTTTATTGTGCAAAAAAAACCGATTTGATACATATGCAAATTAACATAAAAGAGTCATATCTTACTTGTGTGACCAGAGAAGAGTCATATTTTCAAGCTCTGACTCATCTCAGGTTAATTTGCATATGTATCAAATCGGTTTTTATACACAATAAAAGCACACAGAGCTATGGGGACTGGGTATTGCGGATGTGCTAGTAGCCATCTAGCAACCCATGTCCTCAGCTCTATAGCCAAAATCCCGATGATAGGTTCCCTTTAAATACAGGTACTACAGACTAAAAAAAGTCATACAAAATTATATAGAAAAAGGAAGTGAACCCTTTAGAACAGTGGCTACATAGAGAAGTAAGGGCCCTATAGCAAGGATCAAACCAGGCCCCCCCACACACAGAACAGGGACCATTTTTCCACTGCCTCATTTGCTAAAAGTTGTTCTTTTAGAAGGTTGAGTCAGGGGCGTAACGATCACGGTCGCAGAGGGTGTGACCCCGCCCGGCGAGGTGGGGGCTGCAGCCCCGCCACAAGTGGTTTTAAATTTTTTTATGGTAAATGGACGGTCGGGGCCTGGCCTCTGTGCCTGGCCAGCGGCGCAGCACTGCGCACTCGCAGTTGGTAACTAGCGCCCGACCACCCCTGGCCCCGCCTCCACCCATCCGGTGCTGCTTTCTTGCTGTGATCCAGACCAGACCCGTGACCTTGTGCTGGGTCTTGCTGGATCACTCGGGTTGATGGGATGACGCGGGCCTGCGACGCACGCCGGAAGACAGTATTGTGCGAGAACAAGATGGCGGGAGCGGAGCAGTCTCAGAGTAGGCAAGTATTTTTTTTTTTGTATGTGTAAATCTGCACACACAACTGGCTTTATAACTCACAAGGGGGCACCTGGCAGTGACGTACAGTGGCACGCCAGCACGGCACTGGCATGGCAGCAAATCTTTCACAGGGGCCCCGACCGCAAAACAAAATAAAAAATGAAATATATGCAGAGGGGGCAAAAAAATGGAATATATACACAAGGGAGAAATGGAATATATACCGAGGGGGCAAAATGGATATATATACAGGACCCCTGTATATATATCCATTTTGCCCCTTCTTAACAGATATTCAATTTTGCCCCCTGTATCAGGGGTCAAAATGGAATATATATAAAGAGGGGGCAAAATGGATATATATACAGGGGGGCAAGATGGAATATATACAGAGGGAGCAAAATGGAATATATATACAGGGCAGGAGGCAAAATGTATATATATATATACACATACACAGAGGGGGAAAATCAATATATATATATACAGAGGGGACAAAATGGATATATATACAGGGGGTGAAGTGGATATACTGTATGTACAGAGAGGACAAAATTTATATATATACAGGCAGCAAAATGGATATATATACAGAGGGGGCAAAATAGATATATATACAGAGGGGGGAAAATAAAATATATACAGAGGGGGGGAGGAAATGAAATATATACAGAGGGGGGAAATGAAATATATACAGAGGGTGAAAAAATGAAATATATACAGAGTGGACAAAATTGTATATATACAGAGGGGGCAAAAGATGGAATATATACAGTGAGATAGGGGGCAAACATTGAAATATATACAGGGGGCAAAATTGAATATATACAGAGGGGGCAAAATAAAATATATACAGTGAGATAGACTTTTTCTCATTTTAACTGAGTACCTTTACATGTGGAGTACCCTCCGCTGATGCTGCCAGAATTTTTCTTTTCTTGAAAGATCCCTCGTTTGCCCAGCTGTAATCCCCCAAAGTTTTGGCGCCCAATATGTTAATACCGAGCATCAGTACAGACCTATAGTGGGCGGGGGCTTTGGGGGGCCCCAATTCAAAGTTTGCCCTGGGGCCCATAGAACTCTAGTTACGCCACTGGGTGGAGTCCTGCCCAAGTTTTCACCTCCAGTAGAAGAGGAGATAATCCCAACTAAGACTGGGCCCCCTCTTGCCCTGGGCCCCATAGTAGTCACATGGTTCTGCCGCCATGGAAGTTACGCCCCTGCTTTGGAATCAACTAGATTTCTGAATTGATTATTAATAAAATGTGGTCTGATTGTTATGTAAGTCACAATTATAGACAAACACACTCTAAGTAAATGATAACACAAAAATGCTTGCATTGTTCATGACCTCCATTAAGCAGACTGAGAAAAAAAAAACACAGCTCAAGGAGTAACTGTAAGTGAACCTCTGAGTTAATGACGTTCTCAAGAGCTAATTGGCAAAAACATTTAATTTAAGGAAATAAGGCATTCTCTCCCCAAGGAGAGATAGTACTCCCCAAATCCTAACTTAAGCCTCTCCCCAGTGAAGCCAGTACTCTCTGCTCTGCACTGATGAGGGATAATCACCCCGAAACAGCTGTCTGCAGATGTGATGCTGGATTATTTAATATCTGAGTCATGTCTCAAGACCTATTTAAAGAATTGAACATTGACTTACAGGATAGCTGTCTTACATCTGGTGGCATCAGAGGCAGAGCTTGTTAAGAGCTCATTTGCATCCCTTTTTTCATTTAAGGAGATAAGATTGAAAGCGTGGATTTCACAGGTGCTTTGCCCATTACATAAAGGCACACAAAGCCTGGTTACTGACAAATCTGTTCTTCTCATGAAAGATTGCTTAGTGTAAAACATGCCCCAAGGTAAATAAAAGAAAAACTTTCAGAAGACCTGTATAGAGACACAAAGGCAACAAAAGCCTTTCTATGGACCTGGGTAAACATCCGTCGAGATAAATTATCTACAGATGGAGAAACTGCAACTGTAAAACTTTGATAAAGTGATACAGCAACAATCACTTGACTACAAGTTCTTGTTAAGCTGCTGGAAACCATTTAAACGTATCAGCTGTTATGTGACATGTGGGCTTATAAAGTATCATCAAAATTCTAAAATCATTCTAAATAGGAATAAACAATTGCTAGAAAAGGCTGTCTAGACCAAACATTTTCTGGTTTTGAAGTAAACGAGGAGGCACTTCCTGCAGTACTTCTTTTTGATTAAAGCCAGGGTATGCTGATGATAATATTGTTTGACATGTTAACCAGACACATTAGAAGCCCAGGAGTTGGAACCTCTACAATATCTTGGAAGAATTGGGTCCACTGGGATAACTTTTCTCTGTTTCACTCTGAGCTATTCTACATACCTTATGTGTCATATTGATGTATAGATGCAATACCACTCAGACATAAACAATTCCCATATACAGATTCTACTGCACACTATTGTGCGCCATTCTCCTTACTTACTGTATAATAAATAATGGCCATAGAAAATTATTTTCAAAAATTATGACTGAGTATGACAATTTCTAAGGGCATTGATTGTTATTTTTACAATATGGTATGAACAACAGGAATTTTCATATTGCTTTATGTTCACCTACTTAATTTGCTAATTATTTAATTAGGTTTTCTAGGTGTTAAATATTGATAACCTGTTCTCAGGATACTTAATCAATACCTGATTGGTAGATATCCAACACCTGGCACTCCACCAATCAGCTGTTTGAGGAGACCATGGCACTCCACTTGGAGCTTTCCAGGCACAGAACTGTTCATTGCATATTGGTTGTGCTTGGTATTACATTTCACTTGAATGAGTCTAAGTTGTGCTTAGGTAATGTGACCAAATAACATGATGTCATAGCTCTAGGAAGAGACTGCTGCTCCTCCTGGAGTACCACAGCCTTTTCAACAAGCTAATTGCTAAGAGTGCGTGTGTCAGACACCCACCGATAATGTATTAAAAATCTGTACAATCCCTTTAAAGTTGTTTGCATCTGAATTGTAATTACATAGGTAATACAAGTAGATACTAGTGTTGATCGAGCACCAAAGTGCTCAGGTGCTCTGGCCGAACGCATGGGGATGCTTGGGTGCTCGGTGGTATAATGGAAGTCAATGGGAGAAACCAAGCATTAAAGCAGGCACTCCCTGCTATGAAGAGGGGAGGGTGCCTGGTTCATAGGAAAAGGTCAAAAATTGATGGAAACACCACCGAAATGGTTCGGGAACAGCATGGGGAGGATGTCTGGATGCATCTTGGACTCCCAGGTCGCTGCTGGGAACGATATTGTCCAATTAGTACGGCACCTTTACAGACTGGCAATAATACGCAGAAAACCGAAGACAAAATTGATTTTAAAGGAAAAATTATTATATATTTACTTATATATAAAGTGCAAGTGCTGCCAACAATTACAAGGAAGAGGCACTATGACATTACCTGTATATCACATAAAGGAGGGCCTCATTCACATTGTAGTACAATTATTCATGTAGTGGACTCCTACACTCATAAAGCCTATGTACTAAGTGAAAGGGCTGCCAAAAAGTACAAGTAACCGACACTCCAAAACACCCTTTGTTACACATAAAGGAAGACATCATACACAGCTTTGAAAAATTATGACTGATGGCCTGCTGGTGACCCTCAAAAACATTTGGAGCAAGGGCCTGCTGATATGACCATCTAAAACATTATGGGCGAGGGCCTGCTGCCACTTTGATGACTCTAGATAACCTGGGACTGATCGCATGTCCCGGATGTCTGTCGTGTCAACTTTCAATGTTATTTTCTGCGTCTACCATGGTGACCACAGGTACAGTAACAGCGAATCAGGGTTTGATTCCGAAGAGGAAGCCCGAGAAACAGCTACGGCTACCACATCCAAGCAAGGCAGCATGCAGCAAATTATCTATTAGGTATAATTTGGTGAAGGCTTGCAGGTGACCTGACCCTCTAAAAAATTGTAGGTGAGGGCCGCAAAGTAAGCTGACCTTGTAAAAGATTGTAGGTGAGGGTCTGCAGGTGAGCTGAACCTTAAAAACATTATATGCAAAGGCCTGCAGGTGAGCTGACCCAGTAAAAGATTGTAGGTTAGGGCCTGCAGGTGAGCTGACCCTGGAAAAGATTGTAGGTGAGGGCCTGCAGGTGATCTGACCCTGTAATAGATTGTAGATGAGGGCCTGAAAGAGAGATGACCCTGTAAAACATTATATACGTGGGCTTGAAGGTGACCTGAACCTATAAAAGATTGTAGGTGAGGGTCTGCCGGTGAGCTGAACCTCTAAAACATTATAAGCGAGGGCCTGCAGGTGAGCTGACCCAGTAAAATAATGTAGGTGAGGGCCTACAGGTGAGCTGACCCTCAAAGAAATTATATGCGAAGGCCTGCAGGTGAGCTGACCCTGTAAAACATTATATGCGAGAACCTACAGGTGAGCTGACCCTTTAAACATTATATGCAAGGGCCTGTAGGTGATCTGACCCTGTAAAACTTTATATGCGAGGACCTGCAGGTAAGCTGACCTTGTAAAAGATTGTAGTTAAGGGCCTGCTGTGAGCTGACCCTCTGAAAAATTATATGCGAGGGCCTGCAGGTGAGCTAACCCAGTAAAGCATTTTATGCGAGGGCCTGTAGGTTAGCTGACCTTGTAAAACTTTATATGCGAGGGCCTGTAGGTGAGCTGACCCTGTAAAACATTATAGGTGGGGGCCTACTGGTGAGCTGACACTGTAATAGATTGTAGGTAAGGGCCTACAGGTAAGCTGACCCTATACAAGATTGTAGGTGAGGGCCTGCAGATGAGCTGACCATTGAAAAATTGTAGGTGAGTGCCTGCAGGTGAGCTGACCCGGTAAAAGTCTGTAGGTGAGAGCCTGCTGGTGAGCTGACCCTGTAAAACATTATATGCGAGGGCCTGCATGTGAGCTGACCCTATAAAAGATTGTAGGTGTGGGCCTGCAAGTGAGCTGACCCTGTAAAAGATTGTAGGTGAGGGCCTGCTTATGAATTGACCCTGTAATAGATTGTAGGTGAGGGCCTGTAGATGAGCTGACCCTGTAAAAAATTATACACGTGGGCCTGTAGGTGAGCTGACCTTGTAAAATATTGTAGTTAAGGGCCTAATGGTGAGCTGACCCTCCAAAAAATTTAATGCGAGGGCCTGATGGTGAGCTGACCTTGTAAAACATTATATGCAAGGGCTTGCAGGTGAGCTGACCCTGTAAAAGATTGTAGGTGAGAACCTGCAGGTGATCTGACCCTGTAAAACATTATATGCGAGGGCCTGCAGGTAAGCTGAACCTGTGAAATATTGTAGGTGAGGGCCTGCTGGTGAGCTGACCCTGTAAAACATTATATACGAGGGCCTGCTGGTGAGCTGAACATTAAAACAATTTATGTGAGGGTCTGCAGGTGAGCTGACCCTGTAAAAGATTGTAGGTGAGGGCCTGTAGGTGAGCTGACCCTGTAAAAGATTGTAGGTAAGGGCCTGCAGATGAGCTGACCCTGTAAAACATTGTATGCGTGGGCCCTCAGGTGAACTGAACCTATGAAAGATTGTAGGTGAGGGCCTGCTGGTGAGCAGACCCTCTAAAACATTATATACGATGGCCTGCTGGTGAGCTAAACATTAAAACAATTTATGTGAGGGTCTGCAGGTGAGCTGACCCTTTAAAAGATTGTAGGTGAGGGCATGTAGGTGAGCTGACCCTGTAAAAGATTGTAGGTGAGGGCCTGCAGGTTAGCTGACCCTTTAAACATTATATGCGAGGGCCTGACCGTGTAAAACATTATATGCGTAGGCCTACAATTAAGCTGACCTTGTAAAAGATTGCAGTTAAGGGCCTGATGGTGAGCTGACCCTCTAAAAAAAATATGCGGGGGCCTGCAGGTGAGCTGACCCAGTAAAGCATTATATGCGAGGGCCTGCAGGTGAGCAGACAGTTGTAAAACATTATATGCAAGGGCCTGTAGGTGAGCTTACCCTGTAAAACATTATAGTTGAGGGCCTGCTGGTGAGCTGACCCTGTAATAGATTGTAGTTGAGGGCCTGCAGGTAAGCTGACCCTATAAAAGATTGTAGGTGGGTGCCTGTAGGTGAGCTGACCATTTAAAAATTGTAGGTGACGGCCTGCAGGTGAGCTGACCCAGTAAAAGTCTGTAGTTGAGGGTCTGCTGGTGAGCTAACCCTGTAAAACATTATATGCGAGGGCCTGTATGTGAGCTGACCCTTTAAAAGATTGTAGTTGTGGGCCTACAAGTGAGCTGACCCTGTAAAAAATTGTAGGTGAGGACCTGCTGGTAAGCTGACCCTGTAATAGATTGTAGGTGAGGGTCTGCAGGTAAGCTGACCCTTTAAAAAATTATATGCGAGGGCCTGCAGGTAAGCTGAACCTGTGAAAGATTGTAGGTGAGGGCCTGCTGGTGAGCTGACCCTATAAAACATTATATACAAGGGCATGCTGGTAAGCTGAACATTAAAATAATTTATGTGAGGGTCTGCAGGTGAGCTAACCCTGTAAAAGATTGTAGGTGAGGGCCTGAAGGAGAGGTGACCCTGTAAAACATTATATACGTGGGCCTGCAGGTGACCTGAACCTGTAAAAGATTGCAGGTGAGGGTCTGCCGGTGAGTTGAACCTCTAAAACATTATATGCGAGGAGCTGCAGGTGAGCTGACCCAGTAAAAGATTGTAGGTGAGGGCCTGCAGGTGAGCTGACCCTCAAAAAAATTATATGCGAAGGCCTGCAGGTGAGGTGACCCTGTAAAACATATGCGAGAGCCTGCAGGAGAGCTGACCCTTTAAACATTATATGCAAGGGCCTGTATGTGATCTGACCCTGTAAAACATTATATGCAATGACCTGCAGGTAAGCTGACCTTGTAAAAGATTGTAGTTAAGGGCCTGCTGTGAGCTGACCCTCTGAAAAATGATATGCAAGTGCCTGAAGGTGAGCTGACCCAGTAAAGCATTATATGCGAGAGCCTGTAGGTGAGCTGACCTTGTAAAACATTATATGCGAGGGCCTGTAGGTGAGCTGACCCTGTAAAACATTATAGGTGAGGGCCTGCTGGTGAGCTGACCCTGTAATAGATTTTATGTGAGGGCCTACAGGTAAGCTGACCCTATAAAAGATTGTAGGTGAGGGCCTGCTGGTGAGCTGACCCTCTAAAACATTATATACGAGGGCCTGCTGGTGAGCTGAACATTAGTCACCACCCCGAAAATCTTAAATGTGGTATTCCAAAGGGCCAATATCTGCGGGCTCGCAGAAACTGCACTACCCAGAGAGATTTCTTCAGCCAGGCCAAAGACCTTAAAACTAGGTTTAACCAAAGAGGTTACCCGGATTATCCTTTACTAAGGGCCTTCAAGTCAGCCTTGAATAAAAACAGAATAGATCTTTTGTCACCTAAACCTAAAAAAACAGATATAGACCCCATTTTTTGTATCATTGGGACATATGATACCTGTAGTAGAGAGGTTAGAAATATTTTCCAAAAATACTGGGATATGCTGCTGTTGGACCCAGACATTCATGATATACTTCCATCTAAACCTGCTATAACATACAGGAGAGGTAGATCTTTAGGTGATCGTTTTGTTCACAGCCATTACACAGCTCCTAAAAAAACTGGCACCTGGCTAGATAGAAAACCCCTGGGAACATTCAGATGCGGATCATGTATAGCCTGCCCATACATACATCAAACCAAAAATTTCACGAGTCATACCACTAACAAAACATATAATATCCGGGATTTTGCAAACTGCAAAACGACCGGGGTGGTATACCTCTGTACCTGTTCATGTAAACTCCAGTACGTCGGTAAGACAAAACGGGAATTCAGAAGAAGAATTGGAGACCACCTTGGGGACATAAAGCACAAAAGGGACACCACTATCTCGCGACATGTGCATGATCTCCATGATGGAAACCCAAAATGTCTTAAGTTCTGTATTGTTGAGGTCATTCGTCCATCCCCTAGAGAGGGCGACCTCAATAAGAGAATTTTGCAAAAAGAGTCCGAATGGACTTACCGATTAAAAACGGTGAGCCCTTCTGGACTTAATGAAATTCTGTCGTTTTGTTCATTTATCTAATAGGTGTTCCAATGGCGTTTCCCCTCATACCTCTAGTCTTAGATATTACCACTACTTCTATCGTCATAGATATATAGTTATAAATAAATATAACACCTTAATTATCTTCCTATTGATAATTTGTCATACCTAATGGCGTTGATCAAGATTATTGTTTATTAGTATTTTTCGGACCTTACAAATGAAGGCATCAGACCGCAATAGGTCTACCTTGTAATATCTACATTTAAATGGTATTTCTATCAGATGGCAGGACTTAATCATTAGTTAAAAGTATTAACAATATAATGTCCTCCCCTTTTTCCATTATTGTCCCATATTATTCATTCCAACTCCCAAAATGAACCTATATATGCTTTATTTGACATTATCACTTAATAATCACCAAGTATACTGATTATATCCCTATAAGGTATTTCCCTCCCATTCTGGGATGTATTTAAATAAATTTAGCACCTTTCCATTATCGATTATCTCTGGAACGCATACAATTATGCGCTCCAGTGCCCTGTCTACGTCACCTCCGGCGCTTTGCGCATACTTCCGGTTTCCTGCGGTCCATCCTCGGTCTGCGTTCCACCAGCGGCCAATGGTAACGGTCGGCGCATAGAATATGACGCACTTCCGGTCTCGGCATGGCCGATGGTGGAACGCACGCCGCACTAACCTGACCATGAGGTATCTATTCAATTTAATTTGTATCGTTAATTTAGACCAGCATATATAGAGGAGCAGTTGCAGAGAGCACTCTGGACTGCATCATTCAGTTGGACACATCGACAGAGAGCCACATTGCTGATGGCTATTGTGCCATTATTTAATTAACTATCTAGTTATCTTTATCTATATATATTTTTCTTCCCCTGATGAATCCGGTCATAATTGTATTGGAGGAAACGCGTTGGGAATTTAAAATTAATTTATTATTGGCTGTACTGACACTGGGAGCTATTTTTTAGGGACAGAACAACAGGGACAGCCGTCGATAAGTGGGGTCGCTCCGCTGGGGGTGATTCTCCCGCATTTAGGTGGGGGACCTCTCCGCTTTCAGGCAGAATTGCATCAGTGGGATAGGGATATCATCTCCCCAGCCTCTCCTTTTTACTGTCCTGTTTAAGAAGAGCCGTTTACTTTTTTATCAAGATTCCTGTGGACCCTCCCACCACGTTCTTTCCTGCTGTGGTACGATTCATCTCCATAAACAGAATAACCATCAAACCGTGAGTGGGACCATATGGTCCAAATCCGAGCTCTTGACTCTGTACATTTACCCTGTGTCTCATTGTACATAAGTCCATTGTATCTGATTAATGCAGCTATCAATAATATACTTCTTCTGTGGGACTTATTTTAATTAATAATGACTAAAAGTTAAGTTTTAAGTAGGATAATTATTCAGTGATATACAGATCATATTCCTACACCATATATATTTTTTCTCTACTGTGAATTTTTTGAGCTGAACATTAAAACAATTTATGTGAGGGTCTGCAGGTGAGCTGACCCTGTAAAAGATTGTAGGTGAGGGCCTGTAGGTGAGCTGACCCTATAAAAGATGGTAAGTCAGGGCCTGCAGATGTACTGACCCTTTAAACATTATATGCGTGGGCCTGCAGGTGAGCTGACCCTGTAAAAGATTGTTGGTGAGGGCCTGCTGGTGAGCTGACCCTCTAAAGAAATGATATGCAAAAGCCTGCAGGTGAGCTGACCCTGTAAATCATTATATGCGAGGGAGTGCAGGGGAGCTGACCCTTTAAATATTATATTCGAGGGCTTATATGTGACCTGACCCTGTAAAACATTGTATGCGTGGGCCTGCAGGTCAGCTGTACTTGTAAAAGATTGTAGTTAAGGGCCTGATGGTGAGCTGACCCTCTAAAAAATTATATGTGAGGGCCTGCAGGTGAGCTGGCCCAGTAAAGCTTTATATGCGAGAGCCTGCAGATGAGCTGACCCTGTAAAAGATTGTAGGTGAGGGCCTGCAGGTGAGCTGACCCTGTAAACCATTATATGCGAGGGCCTGCAGGTAAGCTGAACCTGTGAAAGATTGAAGGTGAAGGCCTGCTGGTGATCTGACCCTCTAAAAAATTATATACGAGGGCATGCAGGTGAGCTGACCCTGTAAATCATTATATACGAGGGCCTGCAGGTGAGCTGACCCTGTAAAACATTATATGCGAGGGCCTGCAGATGACCTGACCCTGTTAAACATTATATGCGTAAGCCTGCAGGAAAGCTGACCTTGTAAAAGATTGTAGGTGAGGGCCTGCTGGTGAGCTGACCCTCTAAACAATTATATGCGAGGGCCTGCAGGTGAGCTTACCCTGTAAAGCATTATATGCGAGGGCCTGCAGGTGAGCTGACCCTGTAAAATATTACATGCGAGGGCCTGCAGGTGAGCTGACCTTGTAAAAGATTGTAGATGAGGGCTTGTAGGTGAGCTGACCCTGTAAAATATTGTAGGTGAGGGCCTACAGGTGAGCTGACCCTTTAATAGATTGTAGGTGATGGCCTACATGTAAGCTGACCCTGTAAAAGATTATAGGTAAGGGCCTTCTAGTGAGCTGACCCTGTAATAGATTGTAGGTGAGGGCCTGCAGGTAATCTGACCCTATAAAAGATTGTAAGTGAGGGCCTGCAGGTGAGCTGACACTGTAAAAATTGTAGGTGAGGGCCTGCAAGTGAGCTGACACTGTAAAAGATAGTAGATGCGGGCCTGCAGGTGAGCTGATCCTTTAAAAGATTGTAGGTGAGGGCCTGCAGGTGAGCTGACCCTGTAATAGATTGTAGGTGAGGGCCTGCAGGTGAGCTGACCCTGTAAAAGATTGTAGGTGAGGGCCTGCTGGTCAGCTGACCCTCTAAAAAATTATATGTGAGGCCCTGCAGTTGAGCTGACCCTCAAAAATATTATATACCAGGGCCTACAGGTGAGCTGACCCTCAAAAAAAGTAATATGCGAGGGCCTAACATTCAGATAACTCTGTAAAACATTATATGCAAGGGCCTGTAGGTGAGCTGACCCTGTAAAAGTTTGTAGCTGAGGGCCTGCAGGTGAGCTGACCCTATACAAGTTTATAGGTGCGGGCTTGCTGGTAATATGACCCAGTAATAGATTATAGGTGAGGCCCTGCAGGTTTTCTGACCCTATAAAATATTGTAATTGAGGGCCTGCAGGTGAGCTGACCCTGTAAAAATTGTAGGTGAGGGCCTGCAGGTGAGCTGACCCTATAAAAGACTGTAGGTGAGGGCCTGCTGGTGAGCTGACCTGTAAAACATTATATACGTGGGCCTGAATGTGAGCTGACCCTGTAAAAGATTGTAGGTGAGGAGATGCAGGTGAGCTTACCTTGTAAAAGATTGTAGGTGAGGGCCTTCAGGTGAGTTGAACCTATAATAGATTGTAAGTGAGGGCCTGTAGGTGAGCTGATCCTGTAAAATATTGTAGGTGAGGGGCTGCAGTTGAGCTGACCCTGTAAAAGACTGTAGGTGAGGGCCTGCTGGTGAGCTGACCCTGTAAAACATTATATGTGAGGACCTGTAGGTGAGCTGACCCTTCAAAAAATTGTAGGTGAGGGCCTGCTGGTGAGCTGGCCCTGTAAAAGACTGTATGTGAGGGACTGCTGGTGAGCTGACCCTATAAAACATTATATGCGAGGGCCTGCAGTTGAGCTGACCCTGTAAAAGCTTGTAGATGAGTACCTGCAGGTGAGCTGACCCTGTAAAAGATTGTAGGTGAGGGTATCCAGGTGAGCTGTTCCTGTAAATGTTTGTAGGTGAGGGCCTGCAGGTCAGCTAACCCTGCAAAAGATTGTAGGTGAGGGCCTGCAGGTGGGCTGACCCTATATACGATTATAGGTGAGGGCCTGCTGGTAAGCTGACCCTGTAATAGATTATAGGTGAGGGCCTGTAGGTTAGCTGACCCTATAAAATATTGAAAGTGAGGGTCTGCAGGTGAGTTGACCCTGTAAAAATTGTAGATGAGGGCCTGCAGGTGAGCTGACCCTATAAAAGACTGTAGGTGAGGGCTTGCTGGTGAGCTGAGCCTGTAAAACATATGTGAGGACCTGCAGGTGAGCTGACCCTGTAAAAGAAATTGTAGGTGAGGGCCTGCTGGTGAGCTGGCCCTGTAAAAGACTGTAGGTGAGGGACTGCTGGTGAGCTGACCCTGTAAAACATTATATGTGAGGGCCTGCAGTTGAGCTGATCCCTGTAAAAGATTGTAGATGAGGGCCTGCAGGTGAGCTGACCCTATAAAAGATTGTAGGTGAGGGTCTGCAGGTGAGCTGAGCCTGTAAAAGCTTGTAGGTGAGGGCCTGCAGGTCAGATGACCCTGTAAAAGATTGTAGGTGAGGGCCTGCTGGTGAGCTGACCCTCTAAAAAATGATATGCAATGCCCTGCAGGTAAACTGACCCTCTAAAAAATGATATGCCAGGGCCTGCCGTTGAGATGACACTGTAAAACATTATATGCGAGGGAATATATATGAGGGCATTATATGCAACTAATAATCATGTTGATATGATTGAAGAGGAGGAGGAGGATGATAAAAGGAAGATTCAACCTTAAACCCTTTTTTATGGTGGAAGTAGTACATGGGAATACAGTGTATTCAGTACATTATAAACAACACATTTAAAGTTCATCAGCTTTCCTCTGGTGGAGTCAAGAAGTCATGGTCAATCCAGGCCTTGTTCATTTTTATAAGAGTCAACCTGTCAGCATTTTAAGTTGACAGGCGGATAGGCTTATCTTTTATAATGCCACTAGCAGCATTAAATACCCGCTCAGACAAAACGCTGGCGGCAAGGAAGGCCAGCACCTCCAAGGTTTAGAGCGCCAGTTCGTACCACAAGGAAGCTGAAACTGTCTGCTATGTACTCCTTCACCATCTTCCAAAATGTTCTCTTCTTGTGACAGTAGGATGCTCATCAGGGTGAGGGTGCTCGCAGGTTGTCATGAAACTGTCCCAGGCTTTGGAGAGTGTTGCACTGCCTCTGTTGGAACTGCTGTGTATTCCCTTATCTCCCCACCTTGGTTGCCCAAGGAACTACGGACTCTGCTGCCAGCGTTGTCAGATATAATTTTTTCAACAAGGACTTTCTGGTATTGCACAGTGTTGCTCGTCCTTTCCACCAGAGGAATGAGAGATGAGAAGTTTACTTTATTAGCGGGGGTCGAGAAGGTTGAACAAATAGTAATCTCTGTTGTCTAAAATGCATATAACGCACGGTTTGCATGAAAGGCAGGCTAACATGAAGTCAGCTATGTGTGGCAGATAGAGTTGAGCGAACACCTGGATGTTCGGGTTCGAGAAGTTCGGCCGAACTTCCCGGAAATGTTCGGGTTCAGGATCCGAACCCGACCAGAACTTCGTCCCGAACCCGAACCCGATTGAAGTCAATGGGGACCCGAACTTTTCGGCACTAAAAAGGCTGTAAAACAGCCCAGGAAAGAGCTAGAGGGCTGCAAAAGGCAGCAACATGTAGGTAAATCCCCTGCAAACAAATGTGGATAGGGAAATGAATAAAAATAAAAATAAAATAAATAAAAATTAACCAATATCAATTGGAAAGAGGTCCTATAGCAGAGAATCTGGCTTCACGTCACCCACCACTGTAACAGTCCATTGTCATATATTTAGGCCCAGGCACCCAGGCAGAGGAGAGAGGTCCCTTAACAGAGAATCTGGCTTCATGTCAGCAGAGAATCAGTCTGTATGTCATAGCAGAGAATCATGCTTCACAGTCACCCAACATTGGAACAGTCCATTGTCATATATTTAGGCCCCGGCACCCAGACAGAGGAGAGGTTCATTCAACTTTGGGTTGCCTCGCAATATAATGGTAAAATGAAAATAAAAATAGGATTGAATGAGGAAGTGCCCTGGAGTACAATAATATATGGTTAAGGGGAGGTAGTTAATGTCTAATCTGCACAAGGGATGGACAGGTCCTGTGGGATCCATGCCTGGTTCATTTTTATGAACGTCAGCTTGTCCACATTGGCTGTAGACAGGCGGCTGCATTTGTCTGTAATGACGCCCCCTGCCGTGCTGAATACACGTTCAGACAAAACGCTGGCCGCCGGGCAGGCCAGCACCTCCAAGGCATAAAAGGCTAGCTCTGGCCACGTGGACAATTTAGAGACCCAGAAGTTGAATGGGGCCGAACCATCAGTCAGTACGTGGAGGGGTGTGCACACGTACTGTTCCACCATGTTAGTCAGGCCGGACAGGAGCGTAGCGGTGGGGGAGGACGTGCATGAAGGGGCTTGGCGGTGAAGGACAGGTGAGGAAAGGGTCAAATGTGAGTGGGGGCGGGATCGGGGAAGAGGCGCGAGTTGCTAGGGCAGCGGGGGGGGGGGCGGCCAGAGCGGAGAGAGAGGAAGAAGGCGGAAGCAAGAGCAGTGTGGCCAGGGGACTAAAACGCCCACCCGCCCGTCCCTATTGGAAGTGGAAGTAGGGGAAGTGTTGGTGTTTTTATGTGTCGCGGCAGTCATGGAGGCGGGGGAGGTCCTTGAAGTGGAGGAATATGGTGGTACCTGAGGATGGGAGGGCCCCGTGGGAGGGGCTGGACTCTCATTGAGGAGCTGGTAGGAACTAATTACGCGTCCATCAGTTGCTGCCTCCGAGCTGGGTTCAACGGCTAGGGGCAAGATGGTGACGCAGGTGTTCCAGTGTTATGAAGTTATTGGGGCTTCTAGGACCTCCCTCGTCATTGGTTAACTTATGTTATATATTTTGTATTTATTCAATAAACGGCTGCTGTGGCCGATTAAATCCAAGCAGCGGTGTGGTGTGTTTATTTCTATGGGTTAGGGGGAGGGGTTGGGAGTAAGGTGATGGTTAATCTAGTGGGACTGAACAAATAGCCAATGCCCTCTTCAAGTGAAATGTTGCCTCCTGCTAACACGTTGCGTATCAGGTGGTGGTGCAGTTAGCTGTGGCGTGTTGACAAAACTTTTCCACATCTCTGCCATGCTAACCCTGCCCTCAGAGGAGCTGGCCGTGACACAGCTGCCTTGGCGACCTCTTGCTCCTCCTCTGCCTTGGCCTTGGGCTTCCACTTGTTCCCCTGTGACATTTGGGAATGCTCTCAGTAGCGCGTCTACCAACGTGCGCTTGTACTCGCACATCTTCCTATCACGCTCCAGTGCAGGAAGTAAGGTGGGCACATTGTCTTTGTACCGTGGATCCAGCAGGGTGGCAACCCAGTAGTCCGCACACGTTAAAATGTGGGCAACTCTGCTGTCTTTGCGCAGGCACTGCAGAATGTAGTCGCTCATGTGTGCCAGGCTGCCCAGGGGTAAGGACAAGCTGTCCTCTGTGGGAGGCGTATCGTCATCGTCCTGCGTTTCCCCCCAGCGACGCACCAGTGATTGGCCCGAGCTGCGTTGGGTGCCACCCCGCTGTGACCATGCTTCATCCTCATCCTCCTCATCCTCGTCCTCCAGTAGTGGGCCCTGGCTGGCCACATTTGTACCTGGCATCTGCTGTTGCAAAAAACCTCCCTCTGAGTCACTTCGAAGAGACTGGCCTGAAAGTGCTAAAAATGACCCCTCTTCCTCCTTCTCCTCCTCCTCCTGGGCCACCTCCTCTTCCATCGTCGCCCTAAGTGTTTTCTCAAGGAGACATAGAAGTGGTATTGTAACGCTGATAACGGCGTCATCGCCACTGGCCATGTTGGTGGAGTACTCGAAACAGCGCAACAGGGCACACAGGTCTCGCATGGAGGCCCAGTCATTGGTGGTGAAGTGGTGCTGTTCCGCAGTGCGACTGACCCGTGCGTGCTGCAGCTGAAACTCCACTATGGCCTGCTGCTGCTCGCACAGTCTGTCCAGCATGTGCAAGGTGGAGTTCCACCTGGTGGGCACGTCGCATATGAGGCGGTGAGCGGGAAGGCCGAAGTTACGCTGTAGCGCAGACAGGCGAGCAGCGGCAGGATGTGAACGCCGGAAGCGCGAACAGACGGCCCGCACTTTATGCAGCAGCTCTGACATGTCGAGGTAGTTGAGAAAGAACTTCTGCACCACCAAATTCAGCACATGCGCCAAGCAAGGGATGTGCCTCAAATCGGCTAGTCCTAGAGCTGCAACGAGATTTCGCCCATTATCGCACACCACCAGGCCGGGCTTGAGGCTCACCGGCAGCAACCACTCGTCGGTCTGTTGTTCTATACCCCGCCACAACTCCTGTGCGGTGTGGGGCCTGTCCCCCAAACATATGAGTTTCAGAATGGCCTGCTGACGTTTACCCCGGGCTGTGCTGAAGTTGGTGGTGAAGGTGTATGGCTGACTGGATGAGCAGGTGGAAGAAGAGGAGGAGGAAGCTGAGTAGGAGGAGGTGGCAACAGGAGGCAAAGAATGTTGCCCTGCGATTCTTGGCGGCGGAAGGACGTGCGCCAAACAGCTCACCGCCTGGGGCCCAGCTGCCACTACATTTACCCACTGTGTAGTTAGGGAGATATAGCGTCCCTGGCCGTGCTTACTGGTTCACGTATCTGTGGTTAGGTGGACCTTGCCACAGATGGCGTTGCGCAGTGCACACTTGATTTTATCGGATACTTGGTTGTGCAGGGAAGGCACGGCTCTCTTGGAGAAGTAGTGCCGGCTGGGAACAACATACTGTGGGACAGCAAGTGACATGAGCTGTTTGAAGCTGTCTGTGTCCACCAGCCTAAATGACAGCATTTCATAGGCCAGTAGTTTAGAAATGCTGGCATTCAGGGCCAGGGATCGAGGGTGGCTAGGTGGGAATTTACGCTTTCTCTCAAATGTTTGTGAGATGGAGAGCTGAACGCTGCCGTGTGACATGGTTGAGATGCTTGGTGACGGAGGTGGTGGTGTTGGTGGTACATCCCCTGTTTGCTGGGCGGCAGGTGCCAACGTTCCTCCAGAGGCGGAGGAAGAGGCCGAGGCGGCAGCAGCAGAAGAGGCCGAGGCGGCAGCAGCAGAAGAGGCCGAGGCGGCAGCAGCAGAAGAGGTAGCAGGGGGAGACTGAGTGACTTCCTTGTTTTTAAGGTGTTTACTCCACTGCAGTTCATGCTTTGCATGCAGGTGCCTGGTCATGCAGGTTGTGCTAAGGTTCAGAACGTTAATGCCTCGCTTCAGGCTCTGATGGCACAGCGTGCAAACCACTCGGGTCTTGTCGTCAGCACATTGTTTGAAGAAGTGCCATGCCAGGGAACTCCTTGAAGCTGCCTTTGGGGTGCTCGGTCCCAGGTGGCGGCGGTCAGTAGCAGGCGGAGTCTCTTGGCGGCGGGTGTTCTGCTTTTGCCCACTGCTCCTTCTTTTGCTACGCTGTTGGCTCAGTCTCACCACTGCCTCTTCCTCCGAACTGTGAAAGTCAGTGGCACGACCTTCATTCCATGTGGGGTCTAGGACCTCATCGTCCCCTACATCGTCTTCCATCCAGTCTTGATCCCTGACCTCCTGTTCAGTCTGCACACTGCAGAAAGACGCAGCAGTTGGCACCTGTGTTTCGTCATCATCAGAGACATGCTGAGGTGGTATTCCCATGTCCTCATCATCAGGAAACATAAGTGGTTGTGCGTCAGTGCATTCTATGTCTTCCACCGCTGGGGAAGGGCTAGGTGGATGCCCTTGGGAAACCCTGCCAGCGGAGTCTTCAAACAGCATAAGAGACTGCTGCATAACTTGAGGCTCAGACAGTTTCCCTGGTATGCATGGGGGTGATGTGACAGACTTATGGGCTTGGTTTTCAGGCGCCATCTGTGCGCTTTCTGCAGAAGACTGGGTGGGAGATAATGTGAATGTGCTGGATCCACTGTCGGCCACCCAATTGACTAATGCCTGTACCTGCTCAGGCCTTACCATCCTTAGAACGGCATTGGGCCCCACCAAATATCGCTGTAAATTCTGGCGGCTACTGGGACCTGAGGTAGTTGGTACACTAGGACGTGTGGCTGTGGCAGAACGGCCACGTCCTCTCCCAGCACCAGAGGGTCCACTAACACCACCACGACCATATCCGCGTCCGCGTCCTTTACTAGATGTTTTCCTCATTGTTATCGTTCACCACAACCACAAAAATATTATTTGGCCCAATGTATTGAATTCAAATTCAGGCTTTTTTTTACAGACACCTAAAATTATCTGGCTGTCTATTTAGGTACCGTATTATACTAATACAGGCACAGCAGTAACCACAAATTTAGCTGACTATAAATTTGAGGTCTATTATTTAGGCGCTGGGTGACAGGTATACGTTTACAGACAGAATTAGACTGGGATATGCACAGTAACGTGTGTGTGAAGTTATTGAGAATGACCCTATGTGCACCTTGAATCTTATATACCCTTTTAGGGATAGATTTAAAGTAGGTCTGATACAGCAGAAACCACTAAATTAGGAAATTGCTAAATTGGGAATTGTATTTCAACCCAGAACAAAAACTGTGCTTTGACGGACACTAAATAACTTGCCCAGCTATAGCAATAACCACAGATTTAGCTGACTATAAATTTGAGGCCTATTATTTAGGCGCTGGGTGACAGGTATACGTTTACAGACAGAATTAGACTGGGATATGGCCAAAAAATAACCACACTATTGATGGTTAAATGCACTTGGTGTGACAGCTTGACCCTGATGTAGGATATAGCCAAAAAATAACCACACTATTTATGGTTAAATGCACTTGGTGTGACAGCTTCACCCTGATGTAAGATATAGCCAAAAAACAACCACACTATTGAGGGTTAAATGCACTTGGTGACAGGCTCAGCTTGACCCTGATGTAGTATATGGCCAAAAAATAACCACACTATTGATGGTTAAATGCACTTGGTGTGACAGCTTCACCCTGATGTAGGATACAGCCAAAAAACAACCACACTATTGAGGGTTAAATGCACTTGGTGACAGTCTCAGCTTGCCCCTGATGTAGTATATGGCCAAAAAATAACCACACTATTGATGGTTAAATGCACTTGGTGTGACAGCTTCCCCCTGATGTAGGATATAGCCCAAAAACAACCACACTATTGAGGGTTAAATGCACTTGGTGACAGCTTGCCCCTGATGTAGTATATGGCCAAAAATAACCACACTATTGATGGTTAAATGCACTTGGTGTGACAGCTTCACCCTGATGTAGGATATAGCCAAAAAATAACCACACTATTGAGGGTTAAATGTACTTGGTGGCAGCTTGTGCTGGCGCACCACAAGACACAAAATGGCCGCCGATCACCCCAGAAAAAAGTGAATGAAAAACCAAATATCGCTGTAAATTCTGGCGGCTACAGGGACCTGAGGTAGTTGGTACACTAGGACGTGTGGCTGTGGCAGAACGGCCACGTCCTCTCCCAGCACCAGAGGGTCCACTAACACCACCACGACCAAAAACAACCACACTATTGAGGGTTAAATAGTTTAAAAGTAATATAAGGAAGTATTACTTTACTGAGAGGGTAGTGGATGCATGGAATAGCCTTCCTGCAGAAGTGGTAGCTGCAAATACAGTGAAGGAGTTTAAGCATGCATGGGATAGGCATAAGGCCATCCTTCATATAAGATAGGGCCGGGGCTATTCATAGGATTCAGATATATTGGGCAGACTAGATGGGCCAAATGGTTCTTATCTGCCGACACATTCTATGTTTCTATGTTTCTATGTTAAATGCACTTGGTGACAGCTTGCCCCTGATGTAGTATATGGGTTAAATGCACTTGGTGTGACAGCTTCACCCTGATGTAGGATATAGCCAAAAAATAACCACACTATTGAGGGTTAAATGTACTTGGTGGCAGCTTGTGCTGGCGCACCACAAGACACAAAATGGCCGCCGATCACCCCAGAAAAAAGTGAATGAAAAACGCTCTGGGCAGCCTAAAAACAGTGAGCAATTGAATAGCAGCAGTTCAATCATCCACAGCTGCAGATCGATCTTTGAATGAAGTCTTTTGGAGGAGTTAATCACTGCCTAATCTCGCCCTAACATCGCAGCTGCAACCTCTCCCTATACAGATCAGAGCAGAGTGACGTGCGGCGCTACGTGACTCCAGCTTAAATAGAGGCTGGGTCACATGCTGCACTGGCCAATCACAGCCATGCCAATAGTAGGCATGGCTGTGACGGCCTCTTGGGGCAAGTAGTATGACGCTTGTTGATTGGCTGCTTTGCAGCCTTTCAAAAAGCGCCAAGAAAGCGACGAACACCGAACCCGAACCCGGACTTTTACGAAAATGTTCGGGTTCGGGTCCGTGTCACGGACACCCCAAAATTCGGTACGAACCCGAACTATACAGTTCGGGTTCGCTCATCCCTAGTGGCAGAGTTCCAACAGGCAAGACTTCGCTGTCGTCATCAGGAGGATCACTCTCAATCTCTTCATCCTCTTCCTCCTCTTCTGTCCAACCACGCAGAACAGATGGAATTAAACTTCCTTGGGTACTACCCTCTGTAGCGGAGGCAACCTTCTCCTGCTCCTCCTCTTCATCGTCCAATTTGCGCTGAGAACATGAACTCAGGGTGGTCTGGCTATCACCCTGTGTAATGTCTTCCCTCATTTCCACCTTTTCCACATGCAAAGCGTCATTCTTAATTGTGAGCAGCGTCTGTTTGAGTAGACACAGAAGTGGGATGGTGACGCTGATAATAGCGTTATCGCCGCACACCATCTCTGTTGATTCCTCAAAGTTTATTAAAACCTCACAGAGTTCAGACACTCCATGCCCACTCCTTGCTTGTGAATAGCGGAAGCTGACTGGAAAGGCGACAACCATGTTGCAGCTGGTATTCCACTACTGCCCTCTGCTGCTCACAAAGCCTGGACAACATGTAGAATGTAGACTTCCAGCGCTTGCTCATGTCACACAACAGCCGGTGAGCTGGCAATTTCAAGCGCTGCTGCAGCGTTGACAGACCGGCTGAAGTTGTCGATGACTTGCGGAAATGTGCACACATGCGGCGCACCTTCCCCAATAGCTCAGGAAAATTGGGGTAGGTTTTGAAAAACTGCTGAACCACTAAGTTAAAGACGTGGGCTAGGCATGGGATGTGTGTGAGCTTCCTGAGCTCCAAAGCCGCCACCAAGTTATGGCTATTATCAGACACAACCATGCCTGGTTCTAGGTTGAGTGGCGAGAGCCACACAACAGTCTGGTGTCTTATCCCGTGCCACAGCTCTGCGGCGGTGTACTGTTTGTCCCCTAAGCATATCAGCTTTAGCAGGTCAGTGCACGTGTGATGTTACAGGACACATGTTGGTGTAAGGCGGGCACGGCACACCTTGAAAAATAGTGGCGGCTGGGGACTGCGTAACGCGGGATGGCTGCGGAAGGCCTCAATGTCCACAAGCCTAAATGGCAACATTTTTAGGGCCAATAATTTGGAAAGCTGCGCATTTAGTGCTATGGCCTGTGGGTGGCTGGGTATTTGCACTTGCGTTTAAATGCCTGGGTAAAGACATTTGGACGCTGCGAAAGGGGATTGGCCAGCACGTAACACAAGGGAAGAGGAGGCAGTGGTGTGACCCACAGACACAGATTTTAGATCTAGGTGTTTATCCTACTTATTATGGTGCTTGGATGCCATGTGGCGGATCATGCTGGTGGTGGTGAGTAACTAGTGTTCACGCCCTGGCTCATTTTGTTACGGCACAGGTTGCGAACTACAGATGTAGCAGGGTTAACACTCAAACTCTTATCTCAAATTTCTTAGCTCATCGCTTTATCTTGAAACAAAAGCCATTGAATAGCAATTGAAGGCGTTTGCTTAACGCATTTAGTTTAGATAACACGTTTCATAAAGCATGTGTGTTACCTCTACTACATTTGTACTATTCTTTTGTCATCCGCACTTTTCTCCAAAAAGTGCTATACTGCGGAACACCTACACCTTGGCAAGGGAGATTTCCGCAATGGGTGCTCCGTGGAACTGTTGCAGGCCTGTTTGGTGTGGCCCACCTTCTCCCTTTTGCCACCCCACTGCCTCTTCCAACCTGTTGCAGTGCAGCAGATCCCTCACCCCCTGGGTACTGCTGTCCTCGATCGGCTTTCCACCTTTCAAGGTGGGGTCAGTGACTTCATCGTCCACCACCTCCTCTTTCTACCCATCCTTCTGAGTTGTTGATCTAACCACTACTTCAGTGATTGACAACTGTGTCTCATCCTCTTTATCAACCACTGGAGACAGTAATTGCCGTTGAGTTATTGGCAACTGTGTCTCATCATCATCTACCTCATTATACAGCAATTTTCTTTCCCCACCGTCATCTTCTTGGGAATCAGGGCACAAGATCTGTCCCTCCTCAAGCGTGCTTGACGCGAGGGCCAAATCAAGGAATGGCGCTGAAAAGAGCTCCTCGGAATATCCGAGTGTTGGTTCACTTGTTTGCCCAGACTCTCCATGGTGGGAGGAAGGAGGATCAGTATGAGGATTGGGTTGAGCAGACTCTTGGCTACTAAGACTGGACTTGGTGGAAGACAGGGTGGTGCTTAACCGACTGGAAGCATTATCTGCTGCAATCCAACCGACCATCTGGTCGCACTGGTCTGACTTCAAGAGTGGTGTCCTGTGCCGCCCTGCAAACTGGGACATGAAGCTAGTTATCGTGGATCATCGTTTTTCTTGTGCTCTGGTAACAGGCACAATTTCACCGTGCCCAGGGCCACAGCCCCTGCGTGCCCCATCAGCATCACGGCCTCTGCCACGTCCCTTACTGCTCGCCTTCTTCATATTAAATGTTATATATGAGTGAAAGTCTGTCACACGTACAGTAGTGTAGGATTTGGAAGTGTATGCGCAAACAAATTAAAAAAGGTATTTGGGATGTGGAAATGTCACACAGGAGATATCCCGCAGGGAATGTCAATGCTGTCACCAGCGGCTAATGAAAAATTCCAGGGAATTTCACAGATATTTGGGATGAGGAAACGTTATACAGGAGAGGTAACACCGGCAATGTCACTGTCCGCAGCGTCTACGCAAAAAAAGACACTGTATGTCACAGATAAATTTGTGAAGCGCACACGTTACACTGCAGATGTGGCCCTGGTAATGTCACTGTCCGAAGCGGACACCGTCTATTGGCAAAGTACACTGTATGTCACAAATATTTTTGGGATGTGCACACTTTACACAGGAGACGTAGTGCACCTAATGTCACTGTACGCAGCGGACATCGTCTACAGAAAAAGTACACTGGATGTCACAGATATTTTTTGGATGCGCACACTTTACACTGGAGATGTGGCGCAACTAATGTCACTGTCCACAGTGGTCACCATCTATGGAAAAAGTACACTGGATGTCAGACATTTTTGGGATGCGCACACTTTACACTGGAGATGTGGCGCAGCTAATGTCGCTGTCTGCAGCGGCCTAACTATTGTACGCTATTTAGCGCAGGATGCGCTAAAAATTGATATTGCTGCCGTACACAATAGTCCTAAGAACGACTTTTTGGTCTGTAAAGTTTTAGCTATTTAGCACAGTTTATGCTAAATAAGATATTGCTGCTGCCACACACAATAGTCCTTAAAAGGACTTTTGGGTCTCTGAAAAGTTTTGGTGGTAAAAATATTCTTAAATCACTCCCTACACTGTCTGTCTCTTTCTCAGCACAGCTCTCCCTAAGAATGAGCCTAACATGCGTCATCGGGTACTATATAGCACCCGATGACGCGTTCCGGCCAGCCAATCACTGTAATGCCAGCAGCCAAGAGGACGGTACCTACCTACACGTTTATTGGCTGGGTAGCAGCCAAGAAATGTGCAAGGCGGAGACTGGAGCATTGCTCTCGAGCACATGCGGTATTCGGCCGAATACCTCCATGTGCTGAGCATCGAGATGCTCAAGCTGAACTGGTTTTTGGCCGAGCATGCTCAATCATCACTAGCAGCTACTAAAACTGACATATCAGGAGAGGGGACATATCCTTTTTAAATATCAAGATCTCATTCTATTCTGGTTGCAATATTGGATCATTTTCCTCAATAAATAAATGACCACTTTTTGACTCATTTGTTTTGTTTGGTTCTATGTATCTAGCGTCTAAAAAGCCGGTCTTAATAAATAATAAATAAACAAAAGTGTATTTATCGTACACCCCAATGCTAATGATTGCTTTTTATTGTTTCCTATAGAAACTATAAAAAAGTGCAAAAAAATTTATTTTTATTTTTTTAAGTAAAAAAATAAATTTCAATCACCCCTTTCCCCCAAAATGTAAATTAATATATGTAAACAATAAAAAAATACACATCATGGGCATCACCGCATGCAAAAACACCTGTAATATTAAAATATAAAAATATTTATACCATACGGCAAACGGTGAAACAAAAAAAAAGTCTACAAAAATGTAATAAAAGTTATCAAAAAGTCATACACACCTCCAAAATGGTATCAATGAAAAGTACAGATCGCCTCACAAAAAATTAGCCCTGACACAGCTCCGTATAAATAACTACAAAAAGTTATAGGGGTCAGAATATGGCGATGAAAATAAATGTTATTTTATTTTTTGTATTAAAATGCAAGACAAACTATACATGTGTGGTATTGCTGTATTCATACTGACCTAGAGAATGAAAATTACGGGTCAGTTTTACAGTATAGAGAACGCCATAAAAACAAAACCCATAAAAATGTTGCAGAATTTAGCTTTTTTTTCTCCAATTTCACGCCATTTGGAATTTTTCTCCAGCTCTCCACTACATAGTATCCAATTGAAAAATAAAAAAGTTATGGCCCTGGAAAGGCAGATAGTGAAAAACGAAGGCAGATAGTGAAAAACGAAATCGCAAAAACCCTCAGGGGCTGAAAGGATTAAAGATGGAGCTTTCACAGTCAGACTGGCCAGATTCCACTTAGATTCTGCTTATCACTCAGTTTAGCTGAATCTAAGGGGGACAAACTTTTACTCTATACAGGTCTAGTCCCCAGGTTGCTTCTGCAGAGTAGTCGCCATCTGGCGGAGCAAAGAGATGAGCAACAAAAGAGAGGATGTCTAAGACAAGTGAGATCCAAAAAGAGCATCAGAGGCAGTAGAGTCAAACCAGGAACTTCATGGAGATTCATACCAGTTCAGATAAGGAAGGGTTAATTCAAGAAAGTCTTCAAGTTAAATTTGGGACAGAAAAGTAGAGATATACATTCACAATAGAATGGCACCAGGTTTTAAGACACAATGACTGGCACAGGTAGTAGGCCAAACTTGATTTAAATTCCCTGGGCGCACAAACTGGTTTCCCTAACAGCTCCTTGACTGGTCTGTTAACTGAACCTCTTAATTGGCCAACCAGCTGGACCTCTTAAATAGTGAATCAGCCGGATTATACATTAAGCCTATCTTCACTATTCAAAAGAATATGTATAGCACATATTTTTTTCCTAGCACATATTTTGATAAAAAAATAAGCCCATCAGCCACAGCAAGGCGACCTCATTTAAATGACTCACATGCCAAATGAACTCAGAGAAAGTAGAGTTCAACTACGTATATGCTGCTCTAATTAGATTTATCTATCTACAGTATCTATATATCTGTCTATCTGTCTATCTCGGTGTTTCCCAACCAGTGTGCCTCCAGCTGTTGCAAAACTACAACTCCCAGCATGCCCGCACAGCCAAAGGCTGTCCAGGCATGCTGGGAGTTGTAGTTTTGCAACAGCTGGAGGCACACTGGTTGGGAAACACTGGTCTATCTATCTATCAATCATTAATATGAATCTATAAATCATATAAATCACTGTTAACTTTGTTTCAAAGTACCTTTATTACGTAATGTCAATGAAAGGCCATATTTTTGTATCGATACAAGAATAGGCTAATAGCCCGACATTTTCATGGCTGCAGTAGTATAAGGGTACTTTCACACTAGCGTTTTTCTTTTCCGGCATAGGGTTCCGTCACAGGGGCTCTATACCGGAAAAGAACTGATCAGGCATATCCCCATGCATTCAAAATGGAGAGTAATCCATTTAGGATGCTTCAGGATGAATTGCCTGAATGTCGGATCCGGCATTTTTCCCCATAGGAATGTATTAGTGCCGGATCCTGCATTCAAAATACCGGAATGCCGGATCCGTCCTTTAAAAACATGAAAAAAAATTAATACTGGATCCGTTTTGCCTGATGACACTGGAAAAACAGATCTGGTATTGCAATGCATTTTTCTGACTGATCAGGCATTTTTCTGACCGATCAGGATCCTGATCAGTCTGAAAAATGCCCGATCAGTCAGAAAAATGACATGCATTTGCATACAGTTTGCCTGATCAGGCAGGCAGTTCAGGCAACGGAACTGCCTGCCGGAATCCTCTGCCGCAAGTGTGAAAGTACCCTAACATTAAGATAAAGAGCCGCTTATGTAATACATAGGTGACTTCAGTCTTCCAGAGCAAAAATTTAAGAATGAGGTTGTCCCATGAAAAGTATTCTACAGTTTTTAACCCAACACCTAATTAAAAATTTAGCTTAGAGTTCTTTTCCTTATTTCTTTATCCAGCTCACTGAGGTGGCCGCACATGGTCAGTTTCATCCTTCAACTGCCTCCTGAGCTGTGATAGGGTGAGCATGGACACGCCCCCTGAGCTGTGATAGGGTGAGCATGGACACACTTCCTTGGCTCATTGGCTGCAGCAGAAAAGAAACTCCCCTTAGCAGAGCAATGAATGGGGAGATCTCTGGATCCATGTGTGGTACAGGGCTGGTTCTAGCTTTCTTAGAAAGAGATTTTTATGTACTATATATATACTATATCTGATTTTCATTTTTAACAATAATCATAGGATAACCCCTTTAATAATGGTTGGTCCCGAGGGGTATCCTCCGTTTGACGATCTTCATTTATCCTTATTAGGCATAGATATGTACATATATCCAGGCTATTCAAATTCAGATATGTTTTCTCAGTACCTGATAATTATGTAAGTTAACTTAGTAAGTATGAGCTGTTTCTTGAACTTTTAATAAAGACGTCAGAGGATGAATCAGCCCTATTGGTGTTCAATGCCTCGGAGAGATGTTAAGCTTTACTAGTGTCCTGCTGCCACTGACCTTATCTTTTATGACGCATTTCACAAACTATTTTTTAAGGGACAAAAGAAGAGGCAAGTGAAGACGTATTGCAACTCTAAAACAAAAGAAACCCATTACAGAAGCAAAGGATTTACTGAATACAAAGACTTGTTTTCCTTTAAAAGTTTAGATCTTATGAATGGCAGTCAGTTAGAGGAGAAGATGAGTAACACAAAACATACCAGAAGTCTCAAATATGTTAAGCTTATAGTTTAATTTAAAGTTATTGGCCAATATCAGGAGCCTGAAAAACCCCTTTAAAGGGCCGGTTTTCTGTATTCATGGCTAGTGATGACCAAAGTATTGAAAAATTCAATTTTGCTGCTTTGGCAAATCTTACAAAAAAATTTGCTTTGTGACGATTTAGGCTACTTTCACATCTGCATTTTCAATTCCGCTATTGAGATCCGTCATAGGATCTCAATAGCAGAAGAAAACGGTTCAGTTTTGTCCCTATTCATTGTCAATGGGGACAAAACTGGACTGAACGAAACAGAGTGCACCAAAATGCATTCCGTTCCGGTTGGTTGCGTCCCCATCGCGGACAGAGCAGCGTTTTTCTGTCCACGATGTGGTGCGGAGCAAGACAGATCCGTCCTGACACACATTGTAAGTCAGTGGGAACGGATCCATTTTCTCTGACACAATCTGACACAATGGAATACGGATCCGTCCCCCATTGACTTTCAATGGTGTTCATGACGGATCCGTCATGGCTATATAAGACATAATACAACTGGATCTGTTCATGACGGATGCATGCGGCTGTATCATTGTAATGAAAGCGTTTTTGCAGATCCATGACGGATCTGAAAACAAACGCTAGTGTGAAAGTAGCCTTACTTTGGCACGAAGCGCCTTCTTTGTAAGAGGTGGGTGCAATGACGGAGCAGGGTTTCCGCCGCTCCCTATCATTGTACCCCTCAGATGCTGCATTCATCACTGGTCGTGGTATCTGACATAAATATTACAGAGTAAAATACTTTAAAAAATAAAATAAAATCATACTTACCCTCATCCTTTTGATCACGAAGAGCTGGCCGCCACTGCCATCTTTATTGTAGATCCAGCACAAAATCTCGCGAGGCCCGTGATGACGTCATCACGTCCGCCGGAGTGGGGAATGTCATATGTCACCGGGCACAGGATTTCGCGCAGGATCTTCAATCAAGATGACAGCGGCCGGCTCTTCGCACTAAAGTAAGTATGATTTTTTTTTTTTTTTTACCGCAATTCAAGGAAAAATCATTTTGATATCACAAAGCACGAGGAAATTCAGCTTCTCATTGAGTTTTCCTTGAAATTCGGATCAAATTCCACTTTGTGGAGTTCAATTCGCTCAATACTATTGATGACCTATCTTACAGATAGGTCATCAATATAGGAAACTGGCCAACCTCTAAGTCTTGGGGAATTTCTTTAAGTACCAGCTACAGCTTACCAGTAGGGATGAGCTAACCCGAACTGTATAGTTCGGGTTCGTACCGAATTTTGGGGTGTCCGTGACACGGACCCGAACATTTTCGTAAAAGTCCGGGTTCGGGTTTAGTGTTCGTCGCTTTCTTGGCGCTTTTTAAAAGGCTGCAAAGCAGCCAATCAACAAGCGTCATACTACTTGCCCCAAGAGGCAGTCACAGCCATGCCTACTATTGGCATGGCTGTGATTGGCCAGTGCAGCATGTGACCCAGCCTCTATTTAAGCTGGAGTCACGTAGCTCCGCACGTCACTCTGCTCTGATCAGTGTAGGGAGAGGTTGCAGCTGCGACGTTAGGGCGAGATTAGGCAGTGATTAACTCCTCCAAAAGACTTCATTCAGTGATCGATCTGCAGCTGTGGATCATTGTACTGCTGCTATTCAATTGCTCAGTGTTTTTAGGCTGCCCAGAGCGTTTTTCATTCCCTTTTTTCTGGGGTGATCGGCGGCCATTTAGTGTCTTGTGGTGCGCCAGCACAAACTGCCACCAAGTACATTTAACCCTCAATAGTGTGGTTGTTTTTTGGCTATATCCTACATCGGTCAAGCTGTCACACCAAGTGCATTTAACCATCAATAAGTGTGGCTATTTTTTGGGCATATACTACATCAGGGGCAAGCTGAGCCTGTCACCAAGTGCATTTAACCCGTCAAGTTATTTAGTGTCCGTCAAAGCACAGTTTTTGTTCTGGGTTGAAATACAATTCCCAATTTAGCAATTTCCTAATTTAGTGGTTTCTGCTGTATCAGGCCTACTTTAAATCTATCCCTAAAAGGGTATATAAGATTCAAGGTGCACATAGGGTCATTCTCAACAACTTCACACACACGCTACTGTGCATTTCCAAGTCTAATTCTGTCTGTAAACGTATACCTTTCACCCAGCGCCTAAATACTAGGCCTCAAATTTACATGGCAGAGATGTGGAAAAGTTTTGTCAACACGCCACCACCTGATACGCAACATGTTAGCAGGAGGCAACATTTCACTAACATGGTGGAACAGTACGTGTGCACACCCCTCCACGTACTGACTGATGGTTCGGCCCCATTCAACTTCTGGGTCTCTAAATTGTCCACGTGGCCAGAGCTAGCCTTTTATGCCTTGGAGGTGCTGGCCTGCCCGGCGGCCAGCGTTTTGTCTGAACGTGTATTCAGCACGGCAGGGGGCGTCATTACAGACAAACGCAGCCGCCTGTCTACAGCCAATGTGGACAAGCTGACGTTCATAAAAATGAACCAGGCATGGATCCCACAGGACCTGTCCATCCCTTGTGCAGATTAGACATTAACTACCTCCCCTTAACCATATATTATTGTACTCCAGGGCACTTCCTCATTCAATCCTATTTTTATTTTCATTTTACCATTATATTGCGAGGCAACCCAAAGTTGAATGAACCTCTCCTCTGTCTGGGTGCCGGGGCCTAAATATATGACAATGGACTGTTCCAATGTTGGGTGACGTGAAGCATGATTCTCTGCTATGACATACAGACTGATTCTCTGCTGACATGAAGCCAGATTCTCTGTTAAGGGACCTCTCTCCTCTGCCTGGGTGCCTGGGCCTAAATATATGACAATGGACTGTTACAGTGGTGGGTGACGTGAAGCCAGATTCTCTGCTATAGGACCTCTTTCCAATTGATATTGGTTAATTTTTATTTATTTTATTTTTATTTTTATTCATTTCCCTATCCACATTTGTTTGCAGGGGATTTACCTACATGTTGCTGCCTTTTGCAGCCCTCTAGCCCTTTCCTGGGCTGTTTTACAGCCTTTTTAGTGCCGAAAAGTTCGGGTCCCCATTGACTTCAATGGGGTTCGGGACGAAGTTCGGGTCGGGTTCGGATCCCGAACCCGAACATTTCCGGGAAGTTCGGCCGAACTTCTCAAACCCGAACATCCAGGTGTTCGCTCAACTCTACTTACCAGTTGTGCAGACTACTGGAACAACCTCCAGTTATGATAGCTTTTATAATATAATGTGTCTGTGATATTTTACTGGTTAAGGGTCCATTCACACGTCCGTTTTTTCTTTCCTGATCTGTTCCGTTTTTTGCGGAACAGATCAGGACCAGATCAGGACCCATTCATTTTCAATGGGTCCTGGAAAAAATCGGACAGCACAATGTGTGCTGTCCGTTTCCGTTGTTCCGTTCCGCATGTCCGTTTAAATATAAAACATGTCCTATTATGTTCCTGAAAAATCGGATCCTGGTACAATGCAAAGTCAATGGTTCCGCAAAAAACGGAAGACATTCGGATGTCATTCCGTATGTCTTCCGTTTTTTGTGGAATATACGTTCCTGGAAACACATAGCAAATTTTTTATTTTTTTATTTTTTTCAAAGAAATCCAAACAACTTTATTTGATTATTGAAATGTATACATGTTTCCGTTTTTTGCGGATCCGCAAAAAACGGATGACATACGGATGACATACGGAAATATTTTCAGGAACAACGGATCCGCAAAAAACTGACCGTTTTTCAGGATGAAAAAAAACAGGACGTGTGAATGGACCCTTAAAGTCCAGTTCAGCTGTTTGGCAAAAGTGCTCTGTCCATTGCCTGTATAGTCAGAAATGTGGTTTACATGTCTTGTCTGTGAGAGATAAAGATATGCCTCCTAGGCCAACAGGAAAGCTAATCCTTAAAGGGGTCATTTGTCAAAAAGTATTGCTCTGCAGTGAATAGGTAATTTTAAGCGAAGTATTATAGCAATATACATACAATAAATATATTGTTATTTTTTAAGTACATTACATTTTTCTTTCTGGTGGCTCGCCCGCTGTATATCTTTCTGGTCCACCTTTTTGTACATGCAGCCGTGGACTTACATGCTCAGTAGCTTTCCCTGCTCTCTTCCTAGTGATGCATGTGAATCTGTCCAGAAGCCTCTCATTCATCATCCCCGCTTCCAAATTCATAAGAGTATAAAGCTATATCACTGTCCAGACAGTATAGAAAATAATAAGGGGGTATTTCAAACTGTAATGCTATTTATTAGTTGATCATTAATATCTAATTGGTGGGGTCCGACACCCGGCACCCCCACCGATCAGCTGTTTAACCACTTCAGCCCCGCTAGCTGAAACCCCCTTCATGACCAGAGCACTTTTTACACTTCGGCACTACACTCCTTTCACCGTTTATCGCTCGGTCATGCAACTTACCACCCAAATGAATTTTACCTCCTTTTCTTCTCACTAATAGAGCTTTCATTTGGTGGTATTTTATTGCTGCTGACATTTTTACTTTTTTTGTTATTAATCAAAATGTAACGATTTCTTTGCAAAAAAATGACATTTTTCACTTTCAGCTGTAAAAATAAAAAATTCTAGGAACTCGCCGTGCCCCTCACAGAATACCTTGGGGAGTCTTCTTTCCAAAATGGGGTCACTTGTGGCGTAGTTATACTGCCCTGGCAATTTAGGGGCCCTAATGTGTGAGAAGAACTTTGCAATCAAAATGTGTAAAAAATGACCGGTGAAATCCGAAAGGTGCACTTTGGAATATGTGCCCCTTTGCCCACCTTGGCAGCAAAAAAATGTGTCACACATCTGGTATCGCCATACTCAGGAGAAGTTGGGGAATGTGTTTTGGGGTGTCATTTTACATATACCCATGCTGGGTGAGAGAAATATCTTGGCAAAAGACAACTTTGCCCATTTTTTTATACAAAGTTGGCATTTGACCAAGATATTTTTCTCACCCAGCATGGGTATATGTAAAATGACACCCCAAAACACATTCCCCAACTTCTCCTGAGTACGGCGATACCAGATGTGTCACACTTTTTTGCTGCCAAGGTGGGCAAAGGGGCACATATTCCAAAGTGCACCTTTCGGATTTTGCAGGCCATTTTTTACACATTTTGATTGCAAGGTACTTCTCACACATTTGGGCCCCTAAATTGCCAGGGCAGTATAACTACGCCACAAGTGACCCCATTTTGGAAAGAAGACACCCCAAGGTATTCCGTGAGGGGCACTGCGAGTTCCTAGAATTTTTTTTTTTTTGTCACAAGTTAGCGGAAAATGATGATTTTTTTTTTTTCTCTTTTTTCCTTACAAAGTCTCATATTCCACTAACTTGCGACAAAAAATAAAAAATTCTAGGAACTCGCCATGCCCCTCACGGAATACCTTGGGGTGTCTTCTTTCCAAAATGGGGTCACTTGTGGCGTAGTTATACTGCCCTGGCAATTTAGGGGCCCATATGTGTGAGAAGTACTTTGCAATCAAAATCTGTAAAAAATGACCGGTGAAATCCGAAAGGTGCACTTTGGAATATGTGCCCCTTTGCCCACCTTGGCATCAAAAAAAGTGTCACACATCTGATATCGCCGTACTCAGGAGAAGTTGGGGAATGTGTTTTGGGGTGTCATTTTACATATACCCATGCTGGGTGAGAGAAATATCTTGGCAAAAGACAACTTTGCCCATTTTTTTATACAAAGTTGGCATTTGACCAAGATATTTTTCTCACCCAGCATGGGTATATGTAAAATGACACCCCAAAACACATTCCCCAACTTCTCCTGAGTACGGCGATACCAGATGTGTCACACTTTTTTGCTGCCAAGGTGGGCAAAGGGGCACATATTCCAAAGTGCACCTTTCGGATTTCGCAGGCCATTTTTTACACATTTTGATTGCAAGGTACTTCTTACACATTTGGGCCCCTAAATTGCCAGGGCAGTATAACTACGCCACAAGTGACCCCATTTTGGAAAGAAGACACCCCAAGGTATTCCGTGAGGGGCACTGCGAGTTCCTAGAATTTTTTTTTTTTTGTCACAAGTTAGCGGAAAATGATGATTTTTTTTTTTTCTCTTTTTTCCTTACAAAGTCTCATATTCCACTAACTTGCGACAAAAAATAAAAAATTCTAGGAACTCGCCATGCCCCTCACGGAATACCTTGGGGTGTCTTCTTTCCAAAATGGGGTCACTTGTGGCGTAGTTATACTGCCCTGGCAATTTAGGGGCCCAAATGTGTAAGAAGTACCTTGCAATCAAAATGTGTAAAAAATGGCCTGCGAAATCCGAAAGGTGCACTTTGGAATATGTGCCCCTTTGCCCACCTTGGCTGCAAAAAAGTGTCACACATCTGGTATCGCCATACTCAGGAGAAGTTGGGGAATGTGTTTTGGGGTGTCATTTTACATATAACCATGCTGGGTGAGAGAAATATCTTGGCAAAAGATTACTTTTCCCATTTTTTTATACAAAGTTGGCACTTGACCAAGATATTTTTCTCACCCAGCATGGGTATATGTAAAATGACACCCCAAAACACATTGCCCAACTTCTCCTGAGTACGGCGATACCAGATGTGTGACACTTTTTTGCAGCCTAGATGCGCAAAGGTGCCCAAATTCCTTTTAGGAGGGCATTTTTAGACATTTGGATCCCAGACTTCTTCTCACACTTTCGGGCCCCTAAAAAGCCAGGGCAGTATAAATACCCCACATGTGACCCCACTTTGGAAAGAAGACACCCCAAGGTATTCAATGAGGGGCCTGGCGAGTTCATAGAAATTTTTTTTTTTTTGCATAAGTTAGCGGAAATTGATTTTTTTTGTTTTTTTCTCACAAAGTCTCACTTTCCGCTAACTTAGTACAAAAATTTCAATCTTTCATGGACTCAATATGCCCCTCACGGAATACCTTGGGGTGTCTTCTTTCCGAAATGGGGTCACATGTGGGGTATTTATACTGCCCTGGCTTTTTAGGGGCCCTAAAGCGTGAGAAGAAGTCTGGAATATAAATGTCTAAAAATGTTTACGCATTTGGATTCCGTGAGGGGTATGGCGAGTTCATGTGAGATTTTATTTTTTGACACAAGTTAGTGGAATATGAGACTTTGTAAGAAAAAACTAAAACAAAAACAAACAAAAAATTTCCGCTAACTTGTGCCAAAAAAATGTCTGAATGGAGCCTTACAGGGGGAGTGATCAATGACAGGGGGGTGATCAATGACAGGGGGGTGATCAATGACAGGGGGGTGATCACCCATATAGACTCCCTGATCACCCCCCTGTCACTGATCACCCCCCTGGTAAGGCTCCATTCAGACGTCCGTATGATTTTTACGGATCCATGGATCGGATCCGCAAAACACATGCGGACGTCTGAATGGAGCCTTACAGGGGGGTTATCAATGACAGAGGGGTGATCAGGGTTGATCACCCCCCTGTCACTGATCACCCCCCCTGTAAGGCTCCATTCAGACGTCCGTATGATTTTTACGGATCCATGGATACATGGATTGGATCCGCAAAACACATGCGGACGTCTGAATGGAGCCTTACAGGGGGGGTGATCAATGACAGAGGGGTGATCACCCATATAGACTCCCTGATCACCCCCCTGTAAGGCTCCATTCAGACGTCCGTATGATTTTTTACGGATTCACGGATACATGGATCGGATCCGCAAAACACATGCAGACGTCTGAATGGAGCCTTACAGGGGGGGTGATCAATGACAGAGGGGTGATCACCCATATAGACTCCCTGATCACCCCCCTGTAAGGCTCCATTCAGACGTCTGTATGATTTTTTACGGATCCACGGATACATGGATCTGATCCGCAAAACACATGCGGACGTCTGAATGGAGCCTTACAGGGGGGGGGGGTGATCAATGACAGAGGGGTGATCACCCATATAGACTCCCTGATCACCCCCCTGTAAGGCTCCATTCAGACGTCCGTATGATTTTTTACGGATCCACGGATACATGGATCGGATCCGCAAAACACTTGCGGACGTCTGAATGGAGCCTTACAGGGGGGTTATCAATGACAGGGGGTGATCAGGGTGATCACCCCCCTGTCACTGATCACCCCCCTGTAAGGCTCCATTCAGACGTCCGTATGTGTTTTGCGGATCCGATCCATGTATCAGTGGATCCGTAAAAATCATGCGGATGTCTGAATGGAGCCTTACAGGGGGGTGATCAATGACAGAGGGGTGATCAATGACAGGGAAGTGATCAGGAAGTCTATATGCGTGATCACCCACTTGTCATTGATCACCCCCCTGTAAGGCTCCATTCAGACGTCCGGATGCGTTTTGCGGATCCGATCCATGTATCAGTGGATCCGTAAAAATCATGCGGATGTCTGAATGGAGCCTTACAGGGGAGTGATCAATGACAGAGGGGTGATCAATGACAGGGAAGTGATCAGGAAGTCTATATGCGTGATCACCCCCTTGTCATTGATCACATCCCTGTAAGGCTCCATTCAGAGGTCCGCATGTGTTTTGCGGATCCGATCCATGTATCAGTGGATCCGTAAAAATGTGAGAGAAATATCTTGGCAAAAGACAACTTTGCCCATTTTTTTATACAAAGTTGGCATTTGACCAAGATATTTTTCTCACCCAGCATGGGTATATGTAAAATGACACCCCAAAACACATTCCCCAACTTCTCCTGAGTACGGCGATACCAGATGTGTGACACTTTTTTGCAGCCAAGGTGGGCAAAGGGGCACATATTCCAAAGTGCACCTTTCGGATTTCGCAGGCCATTTTTTACACATTTTGATTGCAAGGTATTTCTTACACATTTGGGCCCCTAAATTGCCAGGGCAGTATAACTACGCCACAAGTGACCCCATTTTGGAAAGAAGACACCCCAAGGTATTCCGTGAGGGGCACGGCGAGTTCCTAGAATTTTTTATTTTTTGTCGCAAGTTAGTGGAATATGAGACTTTGTAAGGAAAAAAGAAAAAAAAAGAAAAATCATCATTTTCCGCTAACTTGTGACAAAAAATAAAAAATTCTAGGAACTCGCCATGCCCCTCACGGAATACCTTGGGGTGTCTTCTTTCCAAAATGGGGTCACTTGTGGTGTAGTTATACTGCCCTGGCAATTTAGGGGCCCAAATGTGTAAGAAGTACTTTGCAATCAAAATCTGTAAAAAATAGCCTGTGAAATCCGAAAGGTGCTCTTTGGAATATGTGCCCCTTTGCCCACCTTGGCTGCAAAAAAGTGTCACACATCTGGTATCGCCATACTCAGGAGAAGTTGGGGAATGTGTTTTGGGGTGTCATTTTACATATAACCATGCTGGGTGAGAGAAATATCTTGGCAAAAGATTACTTTTCCCATTTTTTTATACAAAGTTGGCACTTGACCAAGATATTTTTCTCACCCAGCATGGGTATATGTAAAATGACACCCCAAAACACATTGCCCAACTTCTCCTGAGTACGGCGATACCAGATGTGTGACACTTTTTTGCAGCCTAGATGCGCAAAGGTGCCCAAATTCCTTTTAGGAGGGCATTTTTAGACATTTGGATCCCAGACTTCTTCTCACACTTTCGGGCCCCTAAAAAGTCAGGGCAGTATAAATACCCCACATGTGACCCCACTTTGGAAAGAAGACACCCCAAGGTATTCAATGAGGGGCCTGGCGAGTTCATAGAAATTTTTTTTTTTTTGCATAAGTTAGCGGAAATTGATTTTTTTTGTTTTTTTCTCACAAAGTCTCACTTTCCGCTAACTTAGTACAAAAATTTCAATCTTTCATGGACTCAATATGCCCCTCACGGAATACCTTGGGGTGTCTTCTTTCCGAACTGGGGTCACATGTGGGGTATTTATAGTGCCCTGGCTTTTTAGGGGCCCTAAAGCGTGAGAAGAAGTCTGGAATATAAATGTCTAAAAATGTTTACGCATTTGGATTCCGTGAGGGGTATGGCGAGTTCATGTGAGATTTTATTTTTTGACACAAGTTAGTGGAATATGAGACTTTGTAAGAAAAAACTAAAACAAAAACAAACAAAAAATTTCCGCTAACTTGTGCCAAAAAAATGTCTGAATGGAGCCTTACAGGGGGAGTGATCAATGACAGGGGGGTGATCAATGACAGGGGGGTGATCACCCATATAGACTCCCTGATCACCCCCCTGTCACTGATCACCCCCCTGGTAAGGCTCCATTCAGACGTCCGTATGATTTTTACGGATCCATGGATCGGATCCGCAAAACACATGCGGACGTCTGAATGGAGCCTTACAGGGGGGTTATCAATGACAGGGGGTGATCAGGGTGATCACCCCCCTGTCACTGATCACCCCCCCTGTAAGGCTCCATTCAGACGTCCGTATGATTTTTACGGATCCATGGATACATGGATTGGATCCGCAAAACCCATGCGGACGTCTGAATGGAGCCTTACAGGGGGGGTGATAAATGAAAGAGGGGGGATCACCCATATAGACTCCCTGATCACCCCCCTGTAAGGCTCCATTCAGACGTCCGTATGATTTTTTACGGATTCACGGATACATGTATCGGATCCGCAAAACACATGCAGACGTCTGAATGGAGCCTTACAGGGGGGGGTGATCAATGACAGAGGGGTGATCACCCATATAGACTCCCTGATCACCCCCCTGTAAGGCTCCATTCAGACGTCTGTATGATTTTTTACGGATCCACGGATACATGGATCTGATCCGCAAAACACATGCGGACGTCTGAATGGAGCCTTACAGGGGGGGGGGGTGATCAATGACAGAGGGGTGATCACCCATATAGACTCCCTGATCACCCCCCTGTAAGGCTCCATTCAGACGTCCGTATGATTTTTTACGGATCCACGGATACATGGATCAGATCCGCAAAACACATGCGGACGTCTGAATGGAGCCTTACAGGGGGGTTATCAATGACAGGCGGTGATCAGGGTGATCACCCCCCTGTCACTGATCACCCCCCTGTAAGGCTCCATTCAGACGTCCGTATGTGTTTTGCGGATCCGATCCATGTATCAGTGGATCCGTAAAAATCATGCGGATGTCTGAATGGAGCCTTACAGGGGGGTGATCAATGACAGAGGGGTGATCAATGACAGGGAAGTGATCAGGAAGTCTATATGCGTGATCACCCACTTGTCATTGATCACCCCCCTGTAAGGCTCCATTCAGACGTCCGTATGCGTTTTGCGGATCCGATCCATGTATCAGTGGATCCGTAAAAATCATGCGGATGTCTGAATGGAGCCTTACAGGGGGGTGATCAATGACAGAGGGGTGATCAATGACAGGGAAGTGATCAGGAAGTCTATATGCGTGATCACCCCCTTGTCATTGATCACCCCCCTGTAAGGCTCCATTCAGAGGTCCGCATGTGTTTTGCGGATCCGATCCATGTATCAGTGGATCCGTAAAAATCATGCGGATGTCTGAATGGAGCCTTACAGGGGGGTGATCAATGACAGAGGGGTGATCAATGACAGGGAAGTGATCAGGAAGTCTATATGCGTGATCACCCACTTGTCATTGATCACCCCCCTGTAAGGCTCCATTCAGACGTCCGCATGTGTTTTGCGGATCCGATCCATGTATCCGTGGATCCGTAAAAATCATACGGACGTCTGAACGGAGCCTGACAGAGGGGTGATCAATGACAGGGGGGTGATCAATGACAGGGTGGTGATTAGGGAGTTTATATGGGGTGATCATGGGTGATCAGGGGTTTATAAGGGGTTAATAAGTGACGGGGGGGGGTGTAGTGTAGTGTGGTGTTTGGTGCGACTGTACTGAGCTACCTGAGTCCTCTGGTGGTCGATCCTAACAAAAGGGACCACCAGAGGACCAGGTAGCAGGTATATTAGACGCTGTTATCAAAACAGCGTCTAATATACCTGTTAGGGGTTAAAAAAATCAGATCTCCAGCCTGCCAGCGAACGATCGCCGTTGGCATGCTGGAGATCCACTCGCTTACCTTCCGTTCCTGTGAGCGCGCGCGCCTGTGTGCGCGCGTTCACAGGAAATCTCGCGTCTCGCGAGATGACGCATATATGCGTCGCTGAGCGCAGGGCTGCCACCTCCGGACCGCAGATCTGCGTTAGGCGGTCCGGAGGTGGTTAAAGAGGAGGTGGCGCTCCATGCAAGTGCTTCTTTCCTCTTCATTAGTAACATAGTACATAATGCCAAAAAAAGACATTTGTCCATCCAGTTCGGCCTGTTATTCTGCAAGTTGATCCAGAGGAAGGAAGAAAAATAACTGAGGTAGAAGCCAATTTTATAAAAAAAATTCCTTCCCGACTCCAATCAGGCAATCAGAATAACTCCCTGGATCAACGACCCCTCTCTAGTAGCTCTAGTAGCTTTAGCCTGTAATATTATTACGCTCCAGAAATACATCCAGGCCCCTCTTGAATTCCTTTATTGTACTCACCATCACCACCTCCTCAGGCAGAGAGCTCCATAGTCTCACAGCTCTCACCGTAAAGAATCCTCTTCTATGTTTGTGTACAAACCTTCTTTCCTCCAGACGTAGAGGATGTCCCCTCGTCACAGTCACAGTCCTGGGGATAAATAGCTGATGAGAGAGATCTCTGTACGGACGCCACTGTACGGCATCAGTCTGAGGCATCTGTTAACGCATACATTCTTGGTATACTTTAAATGGATGGCAAAAATAGGATGTGAACCCAGCCCTAGTGTCAGAATAAGCACCAGTACAAGTTGGTGCAGCGTGGCGGAGAGGGGAGGCCGCCATGTACTGACAGAGCGCTACCTGGTCCTGATGGTCAGGGATGAGGACTGTATTTCCCAAGGATCATTTTCTACTGGGAAATACAGGGCACAGTATAATACACTAGAATCTATATAATATAAAGATATTAACCCCCGAATAATAATACAATTAGGTGGTCATTTATTATATAGAAATACGTCTATGTTTGGCGTATTTCTGAAACAGATTGTGGCGCAAAGTTCCTTGCACCGCAATCTGCATATTTTTCCCGCTGATGCCAGGTCTAAAAAAGGATGGTGTGGGCAGGGAAAGGGATACAGTTATGGCCATCCAGTTATTGGATACCACCGCCATACATTGACCGGATAACACCTCTGTACAGTGACCGGATAACACCACCACACCGTGACCGAATAACACTGCCATACCGTGACCGGATAAAAGGGTATAAGAGGGCACAGTACAGGGTGAGGGGCACAGTACGGGGTGATGGGGTACAGTCACATGACCCTGTGACATTAAAAGGTCCTTATGGTGAATGCGGTTCATACGCCACCATAATCAGAGGCAGAAGTGTGAGACAGGGGGTGTGATTATGTGGCTAGAGATAAAAAATGTACCTGTCAGCCAGTACAGGCCCCAAAAATTAGGCAATAGGCATTCACCTGACAGCAAAGAACTTTGGATTCTGTGGCTGGAGGTACATTAGGCGATCACAGGATAAAAATGTAACTGTGGGCCAGTATAGGCCCCAAAAATTAGGCAATAAGCATTCACCTGACAGCAAAGAACTTTGGATTCTCTGGCCGGAGGTGCATTAGGCAGACACAGGATAAATATGTAACTGTCAGTACAGGCCCCCAAAAAAGGCCTTTTATGCTGCTGTATATACATAAGACCATTCTTTGTTCTGCGTTGTGGCGGATATGTGTGGGGTGGCCTGAGGAAATTCAGTTACACGTGGTCATCACAGGTGTTGAATTCCTCCGAGATCCATGCCTCATTCATTTAAAAAAATTTGAGGTAGTCCACATTGTCGTGAGCTAGGCGAGTTTGCTTATCGGTCACGATCCCAACTGCTGCGCTGAACGTCCTTTTGGACAGGACACTCGACGAGGGGCAAGCCAAGAGTTCCATGGCAAATTGTGCCAGCTCTGGCCACAGGTCAAGCCTGTACACCCAGTAGTCAAGGGGTTCCTCGCTTCTCAGAGCGTCCACATCAGCCGTTAACCTGATGTAGTCAGATACCTGTCGGTCTAGGCGTTCCCTGAGGCTGGATCCAGAGGGCGGCTGTCGATGGGTTGCTTGCAAGAATGATCTCATATCCGAAGTGACCAAGAGATCGTCAAACAGCCCTCTTTTTGCAGGCGCGATAGGATTGGTACCCACACCGCTGTGTGTGGAAATTCCTCTGCCAGTGCCCGCAACAGCAGAATCCAACAGCTCTTGCAGCAAGGCCTGGAAATGCTGCATTCTGACAGTCCTCTGTGATGCTGGTAACATGTCCGCCATTTTGTGTCTGTACCGGGGGTCTAAGTACGATGCCACCCAGTACTGGTACTTGCCCTTTATGCTTTTTATACGGGGGTCCCTCTTCAAACACTAGAGAATAAAGGCCCCCATGTGCACTAAATTGGAAGCGGTGGAGCGCCCTGGCTCATGCTTATCGCCCAGGAGAATGTCACGGACAACACCAGGGATCCCCGAAAAGTTTAAAGCCTGCTCTTCTTGCTCCTCCTCCCCCCAGGCACCATACTCCTCTGACTCCTCTTCAGACTCCTGCTGACTTGTCTCAGATGGAGCAGCCCCCCCTGGGAATTCATTCAGCATTGCAACTTCTTCATCTTCCAGCTCCTGCTCCTCAACAACTTGATCAATGACACAACGCAATGCATGCTCCAGAAAGAAGGCGTAAGGTACGATGTCACTGATGGCGCCCTGGCTGCGACTGACCAGTTTGGTGATCTCGTCAAATTGCCGCAGAAGTCTGCATGCGTCGCGCATGAGCAACCACTGGCACTTTGAAAAGAAACCAAGCTCCCCAGAACCTGTCCTGCTGCAGAGTTCATACAGATAGTCGTTAATGGCACGTTGCTGCTGGAGCAGCATATCAAGCATATACAAGGCGGAGTTCCAGCAGGTAGGGCAGTCACAAATCAGACGCTTGATGGGCAAGTGGTGTCACCGCTGAACGTCAGCAAGGGGAGCCATGGCCGTGTAAGATCTTCTAAAATGGCCAGAGATTTTCCTGGCCTGCAGCAAGACATTTGGCAACGAATCGCTGCACAACTAAGTTCAGGACATGTGCCATGCACGGCACTTGTGTCATTTTCCCCTGTTTTAGCGCGCTTAGCAGATTGGCACCGTTGTCACTCACCACTTTACCAACTGTCAAATTAGAAGGGTTAGCCACTGATCGGCCTGTGACCGCAGAGCTGAAAGGAGTGCAGGACCGGTGTGGATCTTGGCTTCCAGGCACAACAGCCACAGCACAGCATGGCAACGCCTCACCTGGCACGTCGAATAGGTTCTGGGGAGCTTGGGGGGTGCAGCGGAAGAGGCGGTAGCAGTGGAAAAGGAGGAGTCAGCCGAGGAGGAGACGGAAGATGGAGTAGGAGGAGGAGAAGAAGAGGCAGGCCTGCATACAATCCGTGGCGGTAACACCAAATCCACACGGGTGCCACGGGTTACATGCTTGATGGCCATCAGAAGGTTCACCCAGTGGGCAGTAAAAGTTAAGTACCTTCCCTGCCCTTGTTTGCTAGACCATGTGTCTGTGTTCAGAATTATATTGGCACCGACACTGTGTGCCAGAGATATATTAACTTGCCGCTGAACGTGCCCATATGTTCAGGGATGCCCTTCTGGGGGAAATATTTCCCTCTGGGGACCTTCCATTGCAGTGTGCCAATGGCCACAAATTTTCTAAAGGCCTCTGAGTCCACCAATTTATATGGCAGTAGTTGGCAGGCTAGCAGTTCCGACAAGCCAGCGGTCAGCTGTTGGGCAAGAGGATTTTCCGGCGTCATAATTTTTTTACGCTCGAACATTTGGGCCACGGAAGCCTGTCTTCTGCCAGATGAATGCGACAAAGGCACGGTGGAAGGTGGAGTGGAGGACAAATGGGAGGAAAGAGGAGAAGGAGAAGAGGTAGGACGTGGAGCGCCGGGAGTGTGGCTTTGTGGGTTCTGACAGTGGTGCTCTCACTGGGCTTGGTGATGGGAGGCCAGGTGCATTCTTATGGTGGTCGTCCCTAGGTGAGTGTTGGGCTTACCGTGACTTATGCATTGACAGCACAGGCTGCAGATGGCAACACTATTGCTAGCAGCTGACACGTTAAAAAAAGCCCACACTGCGGAGCCATGTGCCGGCGTCCTGGGAGCACAAGATGTGACCGTGCATGGTGGATGGCTCGCTCCAGATACATTTGCATTCTGCTTTTTGCCTCCTGTGCACTGCGAGTTCTGCCTGCTTGTCCTCCTTCTCCTCCCTCTCTGCTGCTCCATCTCTCCCTCTGAACTCCCCTCTTCTTCCTCTCTTATGGGCACCCACGTGACGTCCATCAACACATCATCATCGTCACCTTCACCACCACTGACATCTCAGAGTAGGCAGCAACAGCGGGGACCATCCTCCCTGGGTTGATTTGGGCACTGTCGTCAGACCACTGGGTGGTGGCTGTTGCTACCTCCTCTTCCTCATCCGATGCCAAGAATGGCTGCGCATCAGTAAAGTCTGGGAATGGATGGGAAAATAATTCCTCTGACTCGAGTGGAGGGGTTATGGTGGTGGTGTCTTTGGGGGTGCACAAAGCAGAGAGTGAAGAGGGTGCAGATACAGAGAATGAGGAGGGTGCAGAAGTGGAAGGCTGAGTGAGCCACTCAACCAACTCTGGTGCGTCCTTTGACATAATCACACGCACCTTCTCCAACTTCCCAATCAGGCTCCGGCCTGGTGCACCTGTCCGACCCCTACCACCCCTGCGGAGCGGCCTGCCTCTTCCTCTGCCTGTCATTTTCAAAATTACCCTGTGCCAAAGTCCCTAGAGAAGATCAGTATTTGTGGAAGCTGATATATTGCAGGCCTTAATCAGTTGTTAGTTGAAGTTGGTATATCACCCTCAAGCAGTAATTTTGTAAACGCAGGTATATGGAAAACCTCTATCACTATTTTGTGGAAGCTGATATATGGCAGGCCTCAATCAGTTGTTAGTTGAAGCTGATCTATCTCCCTCAAGCAGTAATTTTGTGGACGCAGGTATATGGAAACCCTCAATTACTATTTTGTGGAAGCTGTTAGATCACAGCCCTCAATCAATATTTTTTGGAAGCATACAAATGCACTATAATATACTTTCTATGTTAGAAATTATATTATAAGTATATCATACCCCTCTGTGTAACACACCTATCGATAGCACAATGTTACCAGTCCTTAAAAGGACTTTTGAGGCCCTATTAGCTAGCGTTTGGTGTCCCTAAGTTCCTAACAGCCTGTCCCTGCTCCAAAATATAACCTCTCCCTACACTGGCAAAACACATAATGTAAAATGGCTGCCAGATTGGGTACTGTTATAGGGTTGGGGGTATGTCCATTTGCTAAAACGTCTCAATTGGCTGTACTATCCCACCTGAAGGATGAGTCATGGGTCAAAGTTCAGCGCAATGCAAAGGACATCGCCATATGTTTGCATGGTCTGCGAATTGTGAACGCGCAAAGTTCGCCACGTACCGACCACTGGGTGAACCGCAAGGCCATCACTACTCTTCATTACATTTCTCGTCGTCTCCCTTGCAGCGACATTCAAGTGAATGGAGCAAGTACTTGTCATTTCACTGCTCCGCCGAGATGACAGGCAGTGTGATGAAGAGGAATTAGCTCTCATATGGAGCGCCGCCTCTTTTTCAAACAACGATTGTTGGGGGTGCCGGTGTTAGGTCATCAATATCTGATCAGTGGGGGTCTATCTTGAGGATAGGTCTTTAATATATATTGTCTGCACAAGAGCTTTTTGTAAAAAAATAAAAATAAAAGAGCTGATTGCATTGTACTCCTGGGAGGTGCAGGTGCTTAGTAGTCACATAAAGGGATCTACTGCCCATACACAGAAATTAAAGATATATGAGTTGCAGAGTGGTGAGTAAAAATATAAAACGGTAAAAATTACACCAGAGAGCAGCATTTTGGCACTGATATAGCTAAAATAATGCATTACTCAGCATACTTTTTTTTTTAATTGGTGAGTGAACCTTTATAAGTAATTTCCTTCTCTACCTTCCTCTTCTCTTAATCCCTGACCCAGTCTCTAATCCCATTATGACCTTCACCCTTGTTGACCAGCATGTTACAGCTTGACCTCTCCACCTACTGCACTGGTCTCCTTGTCATTGCCCAATGTCAATAGATCCAGTTGCCGAATCTGTTTGATTTCTGCACTATTTTTGATTGTTTTCTTCTGCGATAACCATGGAAACAACAACATACAAACTGGAAAGAGTTAGAGATCTTCAAATTTATTTTTAAAGCACATTCACATAAGCAAAGTGTTTCAGATAGTGTCATTGTACATTCACGCACTCCCAAAACTTGTAGATAAGTAGCTTTCTGGAAGTGTAGGCGTTTTGTTATATTTTTTATTCTAGCTTTATAACTAAGGGAATAGAAACATGGCAAACAAAAAAAAAATTGAACTGGATTCATATGTCATGTTTTTAATATTGATTTTGTTCATAGTCAGAGGAGGAATGCATTATTTTTAACTCTCTATGATTTGTTCCAGTTTATCCAATTTAAAGGGGTTAATCCATGATTAATGTAAAAAAGTTAAAATCGGACATCATACAGTACATGACCATCTTTTTCTAACAAAGCTATTACCAGCCCTGTACCTCACATGGATCCAGAGATCTACCCATTTATTTCTCCTCCAATTGCTCAGATTTATCTCAATCTGCCAGCCCAGGGGGTGTGTCCTTTTTCAGGGGGCAAGCCCTGTCTGCTGCAGCTTGTGGCAGTTAAAGGATAGAACTGAGCATGTGCATCCACTTCAGTGAGATAGACAGAGAAATTTGAAAAAGAGCAAACATCAGGGGGCGTTATATAGATAGATGTAATTGAATATCTCAATAACTATCCTAAATTAATAATTACATGCAGTTACAAAAATATTCGGCTCAGACGGCATGTCCTTTCTCAGGGGGCATGCCCTGTCTGCTGCAGCTGGTGACAGTTGAAGGATGTAACTGAGCATGTGCGTTCACCTCAGTGAGATGGACAGAGAAATTAGAAAACAAGCAAACAGCAGGTGGCGCTATACAGATATATTTAATTGAATATCTCAGTGACTATACAAAATGTATAATTACATGCAGTAACAAAAGTATTCAGATCAAGGTGCTGGTTTAAAAACAATAGAATGTTTTTTTTTTGTGGGATAATCTGCTTTAGAAATGAAAATTACAGTTTTTACATGATGTGTTAAGGTGACCTTGCACATAATATACTCAGGGATTCATATCAGGCCAGTGAATGCCAAAAGAATACCCAGGGGAATAGTAGCCTGTGGCCAGTGTGGGGATCTGTACTTGCAGTAGGGTTGGCAATGACAGATTTTCACGGAGACAGCGGATTTCAAAGTACAAACTGTGCTTTATTTGGTCACTTCAACAGAGTAGCATCCAAGTTATAGAGTCACTTGGTGAGGTGAAGTTATAGCACCAGCAAACATAACATAAAACAAAATAAATACCTGCCTGTCTGGGCTCTACCTAATACACAGGTGATTCCTGTATCACCTATAGAGTCCTGTTCACACCAGGGAAGATCAGGCTTCACTCAGCCTCACGGGCAGCCACCCACCAAGCTCTAACCACACAGGTCAGCTCTCCATGCTTCATTCCCCTAGATTGGCATTCTGAGGTCTGCTTTATTCCCCCAGTGATGATCCCTACAGGCCTCAACTGGGATCACCTAGGGATAATAGAGGGATGTGGACTGGGAAATTCCATTTCCCAGTTCAATAAAATCCAGCCCATTCCTGCTCTGCTAAAGCAAATGCATCTTTCTGGATTACAGCTACCTCACCCAGCTTAGGAACCTGGGTGAGATATACACATCTTCCACCACTTTACCGTACACCTTAAAACAATATCTTCATACAGTAGATCACAAATGCAATGTGATCACAGACCAGAGCTGAACTCTAATTTCCTGCTATAGACAACTGCTCTACTTATTGGTACTAGTTTTGTTAAATCTTCCCTATTAAGTCATTATTAGAACTTTATTAATTTTCATGTTGGGACCCAAATTGTGCTAAAAAATAGATAACCATAGACCAACTAAACAAGCTGAAAAGACCCCCATGACATGCAATAAAGATTTCCATCTTTGCCATCTTCACTGTCCAAGATTGTACAGATTGTGTATCTAATAGCAGTGATGAACAATGATCGAGATCAATGATGGACCACAATATGATGGACCACTCTATGCCTATACGAGGCATTCACTGGCCAGGAATCAGATGTGCTACTCTTCTCCATTGACTGATATTGTAGTATTTATTTCAAAGGGCTGAGCTGCAAAACCAACATCTAGTGTTGGGAGAAGCGAAGCATTTGAAGCGGAATTCGGTCCAAAGTTTTTGAAAACTTCGATTCTCAACTAAGCCGAATTTCCTCGTGCTTCGTGTTAACAAAACAAGTTTTTCTAAAATGTGTCGGCTGCATGTGTTACAAAGCGAAAGTAAGAAGTCCAGGAATGTAAGATCACCCATAATGCCATGCAGACAGCCAATCTGCAGCTTGCCATCCCCTGATGTCACAGCACTATAAAACCCTAATCCTGAGAAATACCACTAGGTTCATAGTAGGGAGGGATCCCGGACCTTATGAAGGGGTCCACATGGGATTACAGTCATCCCTGTTGTGAATCCCTCAATTTTATTGCTTTGAGGAAAGTTTTCCCACCTCAATGCTATGTACCATCTCTGGTAACATCACACAGGAAGACAGAGGGCTGCTGCATACACGCCCTGGCTCCCCAGATCCTCGCCGGGGGGAGTTGGAGCACACCCACATGACCATGGGACCTAATGAGTTAGAAGTCCACGACCGGCATTACAGCAGATCAAGGACATTAGTGCCGGATGTATGCTCTTTAAAACAGCAGACACCCGGCGGCCATTGCGTCCTCTGCACACACCAGCGGACACCACTTTTAGATGCCTGGCTGCCAACGTAAATTTACTTTTGGCGGTTGGAAAAGGGTTAACTTCCAAGCCTTTACACCAGGGCTGGGACAAGGTCCACCACCAACAGAGGCTGAGCTGCCCAAGTGCGCCCCCCCCCCCCCCCAACTTGTGGAGTCTTTACTAAATACTTACTGTTGTAATCACACATAAATATGCACAGTTTAATGTACCAATTAACTATAGCTGTAAACAAATGCACAACCTCTTTAGATCCATATAAAGATAGAAATAAAGTGCACAAACAAGTCATATAAGATAATAACCACATAATCTTAATATAAATAAACATAATCCTGTCAACAAGACAGAATAAAAACTAGCAAGTTTTGCAGGGGTATGGGTAGATGGGGTGGTAGGACAAGGGCTGATGGGGGAAGGGGGGCTGGGTTAGATCATCTAACCCCCCTCCCCCCATCAGCCTTCGACCCCCCACCATCTACCCCACCAGACATTTAGATGTTATTTATTCCTGCATTTACATAGTGTTGTGGTGGCAGCAGCATGAGGAAGCCACAGAGTGGCCCAGTGACATAGTGTTGAGTTATCAGCAGCATGAGGAGGCCACAGACTGGCAAGGTGGCATAGTGTGGAGGTGGCAGCAGCAGGATGAGGAGGCCACAGACTGGCAAGGTGACACAGTGTTGAGGTAGCAGCAGCATGAGGAGGCCACAGACTGGCAAGGTTACATAGTGTGGAGGTGGCAGCAGCATAAGGAAGCCACAGACGGGCAAGGTGACATAGTGTGGAGGTGGCAGCAGCAGCAGCATGAAGAGGCCACAGAGTGGAACAATAGCAGATTGTGGAGGTGGCAGCAGCAGCATGAGGAGGCCACAGACTGTCAACGTGACATAGTGTGGAGATGGCAGCAGCAGCAGCATGAGGAGGCCACATAGTGCCAAGGTGACAAAGTGTTGAGTTAGCAGCAGCATGAGGAGGCCACAGACTGGCAAGGTGACACAGTGTTGAGTTAGCAGCAGCATGAGGAGGCCACAGACTGGCAAGGTGACATAGTGTCTAGGTGGCAGCAGCAGCATGAGGAGGCCACAGACTGGCAATGTGACATAGTGTGGAGGTGGCAGCAGCAGCAGCATGAGGAGGCCACATAGTGCCAAGGTGACATAGTGTTGAGTTAGCAGCAGCATGAGGAGGCCACAGACTGGCAAGGTGACATAGTGTGGAGGTGGCAGCAGCAGCATGAGGAGGCCACAGACTGGCAAGGTGACATAGTGTGGAGACCTGAGTGGTGAGGTGGCAGCAGCATCAGGAGACCCAAGAGTGACCTGGTTACAGAGTGGGGAAGTGTAACTATGGCCCCAGCCGCACTAAGCACCCACTCTGATGCCACACTATTGGCCAGGCAGGACAGATTTTCCAGGGCAAACTCTGCCAGTTGCAGCCACAAATCCAGTTTGGCTGCCCAGTAGTCCAGCGAATCTTCAATGTGGGGTGGCAGGGTGCTGTCCAAGTATGCCACCACCTTCTGGTTCAGGTTCTGCTCCAGGTCTAGCTGCTGCTGCTAGTGAGTAGTTTCTAGGCGGGTTAAGAAAGCTGCTCATCAACGACTCTAGACTCAAGCTGCAGCTGATGGAGCTGGTACTGCTCCTACCCCTCCACCCTGCCAAAGCAGCCATGGCAGTGTAATGAGAGCACAGAGGGCCCCCCCCCCCCCCGTCATACCTGCGAGAGGATGGACGATGGCGCAGATAGGCAGTGGCCAACTGACTACATAGGCTGTCTCTATAGTATTTCAGTTTGTCCTCCCTCTCAAGCAGTTGTACAAAAGGCCCCCATTTTGGACCGGTAGCGAGGGTCCAACAAGGTGGAGAGACAGAAGTAATCCCTCTGTCGAATGGTGTCAATTTGGCTGTCACTACCCAAGCAAGTGAGCATGCAGCGGGCCATTTGTGCAAGTGACTCGTATTGACTCCCTGCCTCCATCTCCACTGCATACTGCCATGGTATGCCTGGGTCATCTGCCTCATCTTCCTCACCTCCCTCTTGCTCCTCCGGCTGCTCCTGCTCCTCCTCTCCTGTCACCTGTGTAGAAAAACCACCCATTTCGCTACACATTGCTTGTGCTCCAATGTCCTTCTTCTCCTCCTCCTCCTCCAGTTCAGCCCCTCAGGGCTCATGTGACTGTGAGATATAGGCGCCACGTCTCCAGTCCCCTGACTAGCCAGATTTGACAGCATCTGTTCCAGGATATGAAGCAGTGGAATGACGTTGTTCATCCCGTAGTCCTGGCGACTGACAAATAGCGTGGCATCCTCAAAGGGCCTGAGCAAACGGCAGGTGTCACAAATGAGCTGCCACTGGCTGACATCGAAGTTACACAGGGGATTACTCCTACAGTCGGTCCAACATATGGAGGGTGGAATTCCAACAGGAGGAAACGTCGCATATCAGCCTATGTTGGGGGATGCCGTTCTGCCGCTGCAGCTCAAGAAGGGTGTGCTTGGCGGTGTACGAGTGGCTGAAGTGCATGAAAAATTTCCTGGCCATTTTTTGGATCTCTTGCAGATGGGTGGAAGACTTCAGGAACCGCTTGACAACCAGATTGAACACGTGCGCTATGCAGGGCTCATGGCTCAGCCCTCCTTAAAGCAGTGCCGACACCATGTTCTTCCCGCTGTAGGTCACCATGGTTCCAATTCTGCGTTGAGAAAGCAAGAATTTAATTTCTTGATGAAGGACACAGAGCAGTTCCTCCCCTGTGTGACTCCGTTTGTCCAGGCAAACGAGGTGTAGAACAGCATGACACCGCCGTTCCCTGCACATGTGGTATGTTGGAGGAGCACTGTGAATTGTCGCTGCAGTGAAGGCTGAGGACACGATGGTGGATGAGGAGGCATAGGAGAAATGTGGAGGCTAGTGATGAGCGGCAGGGACAAATATTTGGGCGAATATTCGCCATATATTTGAGAATTTGCAAATTCATAATCTGCAGGCATTATTTTCTTGATTGCGAAAATTCGCATAAAAATTCGCATGAACTAGTATTTTTTCTAAAAAATCGAATATTCGCGATTGCGAATATATTTTGCGATATTCTAAATATTTGCGAATTCTCGAAGTGCCGATATTCGTGATTAAAATTCACAATTCGAATATTTGTGATCAACACTAGTGGAGGCAGAAGCGCCGTCACTTGGCCAAGTTGCTGGTTTGGCTGGGCAGGAGCCACATTTACCCAGTGGGCCATAAAGGACATAAATTGTTCTTGACCATAGTTACAGCTCCACATTTCTTAGCTGCCGTGCACTTTGGAGGACACCGACAGGCTCTCAAGGACTGGCCCACCTTTTGTTCTACATATGTGTGCAGGGCTGGTACTGACTTTTTGGCAAATAAATGACAACTTGGGACTCTCCACCTCAGCTCGGCACAAGCCATCAGTTCTCTGAAAGGTGCAGAGTCCACCACTTGGAAAGGGAGGGACTGCAGCACCAGAAACGTGCGCCGTTGGATGAGTGCACGCATACTGTTGTCTCTTTGAAATCGCTTTGGTAATCGATTGCTGACAGAATAACTGACAAGCAGTAGGAGGGCGAGGAGCAGGAGCATCAGGACCGCTAGATGATGGGAAGGACAAAAAGCTCCCTTCGGCTGAGGTGGTGGAGCCTTGACTCCCTGAAACCGGATGTGTGCCACTGGGTGATGTAGTAGTTGCTACAGCCGGCTGGACCACCACATTGAAGCCACGGTTCTCCCAGGCCACTTTATGGTGATGCTGCATATGTTGATGCAGGGCCGTGGTGCCAACATTGGCACCCTGGCCACTATCACCTTCTGATTCGGCAAATGGCCATGTTCACCTCCTCCGGCCGCTTTACAAAAAATTGCCACACCGCTGAGTAGGTGATTTTACCCCCAACACTCTGCACTGACTGACTGCTTCCGGCGCTGCCTTTGTGAACCCCGGCACCACTGCTTTTCGGGCTGGTAGGCTCCTGCGAAGCGGGTGGTCTACCCCGGGCACATTTGGCTTCCGACTTCCCACTGCTACCACCCTGCTGACTCCAGGCCACGCTACTGACTTGCTGGCTCCGCAGCTGCCTCACGCGTAACCTGCAACCCTCTTCTTCCAATGATGATGAAGCCCTTTCGTCACCCGGCTCCCAATTGCGATCTGCTACATCATCGAGTAATGTCTGCATGTCACTGATGTCCCCCTCAACAGTCTCTGAGCCAGGAGCCTGACCGCTCGCAACACCAGCTCCCACGCACTCTCCTCATCACTAATTGCCTGCCTACCGGAGGAAGTGGCGGATGTCTCCTTCAGATCTTGGCTGGGCAGTATCTGTTGACTGTCCTCTAGTAGCTCGTCTTCGCTGCATAGTGGAGCTGAGCCCACATATAAAACTTCTCTGGCTGAGGGAACAGAAAAGGACAGAGGCAGGTTGAGGAGAGGTGAGGGCACAGGGCCTGCTCCCGGGCCATGCCAACAAAGGGTTGTGTCTGACGAACCTACCGACTCTTGGCTGGGGGTGTCTGATGTTACTTGGGACAAATTGGATGAACCGAGTCAACAATTCAAGAACCGCTGGGTTGCTGGTCAAGACACGACTGCTAGATGACACCGGGAGCTCAAGTCTCTCGAAGTGACACCTGCTGCCTCGCCCACTTACTTTACTGTGACCTGTGCCAGAAACATTTAGGCCTGTCACATCTCTGTCTGACATACTGTTAGAACAAATAAGTAAATAAAAAGTAAATTAATACGCCCCAAAAAAGGCTGTAATTTTGTCACTTCACCACACAACGGCATTTTTGCGCCACTAATACACGCCAAAAAAGGCTTTAGAATATATAGCTGCACCGCTGAACGGCAAATGCATTTTTTTGCCACTAATACACGCCAAAAAAGGCTGTAATTTTCTCACTTCACCACACAACGGCTAATAATCTCTTTTTTCCCACTAATACAAGCCAAAAAATGTTTTAGAACATATAACTGCACCGCACAAGGGCTAATAAGACGTAGAAATATTTCCTATCAAACAGCACTTGCACCCAAATAAAAAGAACAGTTTGCTGAAATTACAGTGGTATCATCTATTGCAAACCTTAAAGCAGCTGTATAATGGCAATTTGCATCCGCAGATTGTTCCTATTACCCATGCTGTAAAAAACCCTATTAGACCCTGTTCTCCTTTTATAGTGTGGAATAATTCCTCTCTATCCTTTCCCTACACGTTTAATGATCTGTCCCTGAACTTCTATTCAGCAAAATATACGTTTGAAGTCTTTCCTAGCAGTGGTCCTAGCTCCTGCTGACGTCTCTCCCTGCACTAAGTACACTGGAAATGGCTGAATCTAAGATGGCTGAGGCTATTTATAGGGCTGTGACATCACAGGGCTGGCTGGCTGCTGATTGGCTGCATGCATGGCATTGTGGGTGATCCCTCATTACCAGAGTTCTTTGCTCCATGACCCAACATATGCAGCAGCCAAAAATGCGATTCGTTACCACAAAGTGTGAGAAAATTCGGATTTAGTGCGAATCAAATTTTTCCTGAAATTCGAATCAAATTCCACTTCATCAACTTCGATTCGCTCATCTCTAATCTCTACCAAAAACCCATGGTTATGAGTGGTGCTGTTTTTGGAATATATTTCATTTTCTCGTACATCTCTTCAAAGGTGTATCCCCATCTCAGATATGTACGCATATCTACAAGATATGCTATAAATACCTGAGTCACAGTTTTAGAACACCGATATGAAGAATAGTGGTCCTCAGACATCTGTCCCACCTGATAATGTTGCCGCTGGCCACAGCATCGAAGCAAGGAAAGAATATTGAGGTGGGATTCTGATCTAGGGCCATTACGGAAACAGTCAAGTAAGCACGCTGGTGGAGCCATCTTCTTGAAAAAGGTCCGTGTCCCAGAAATGGGACCCACGTCTATCAGGTAATTTTACCATAACCTTTTAATAAATGTCTGAGATGGGATTGGAAATACCCCTTTAATACATAAATGAAAAACCATCAATGTTTTGCAGTCAGTGTCCCTACTCGCATTAGATGAATCATTGGAAAAGTTCTGAAAACCACAAGTCAATTTTCAGACCATCTAACCTCAATAATCCACAGTGCGCTCCACAGCTCTTCATCACTAGTGTTGATCACGAATATTCGAATCGTAAATATTAATCGCGAATATCGGCACTTTGAGAATTCGCAAATATTTAGAATATAGTGATATATATTCGTCATTTCGAATATTCTAGATTTTTGTGACCTCCCTTCTTGCTTGTGGGCCAATGAGAAGGCTGCGATGTCTTTGTCTGATAGTTAGTGTAGGTTATATCCTGATATAGTGTAGCTGCTGCAGTGCAGGGTGTTAGGTAGTGTGATAGGTTCTGCTGTCCATACATACATGCAGACCTGCTAAAATGTGAAGTTTCACGTATTGTGCCAAAATATTCACATCGTTAGTGCCGATTTGCGCAATCGGGAATATATTGGAGCAGTCTATCTGCATATAAAGCCATTTTTAATGTTCTGCCATGCCAACCATTTTATCCAGTCTCAGGAAACTTCTAGCAGCTTGGAAAATGTAGCAAAAGTGACCCACGCCTGTATTTCGTGCGCATTACGCAAATATTACATTGACGATTTTTCGCGATCAAGAAAATAATCTTGAATTTGCGAATATATGATGAACATTAGCCCAAGAATTTTGTGAAATATTGCAAATTCGAATATAGCCCCTGCCGCTCATCACTATTCATCACAGCTACCTGTCATAGAGCCAACACCAAGACAAACATCTGCATCATGGTGGAGAGGTCTGACCAGACATCCTGTCCGTGTGTGATGTGGTCTTGCACTCTGCACCATATACAACATATCTAGTTTTGACCTAAATACTAAGAAAACTTTAACCGCTATCCCAAAACATGTGACAATGATTACATAGAGGAGGACAACACCCATGAAAAAAATGTGCAGCATCTTATTTTATTCAGTAAAGCTTTCCGTGAGGGAAGGGGCTGTTGGATCAGTTTCTCAGTCCCATTTACTTCAATGAAGTTGAGCTGCAGTGAGACACACAACCCATGGACAGATGTGACGGTTTCTGGAAGAAGGTTCCCATTTTACTTATTTACAGTGATTTTATATTTTTTTTATTTTAAAGGAGTTATGTAAAGAAAAAAAAAAAAAAAAAGACATCATATAGTAGATGACAATCTCTTTCTACCAAAGCTTCAGCCAACCCTGTCTCTAACAAGGATCTAGAGGTCTCCTCCATTCAGTGGCATAGCTGGAAATGTCTGGGCCCCACAGCAAATTTTTGAACAGACCCCCCTCCATCAGCAACTTCTTCGCAACTCCTGACTCCTCTACAACCCCCAATTTTGAGGCTAGTCAAGCTCGCACTCTGTCCGTTTCCTATATAGTCACTGTATATAATATCATTGTATAAGGCTGGGTTCACACAGGTGTCACGTTTTGGCTCAGGATGCGTCCCGGGTGCATTGCGGCAAACCCGCGCGAGTAGGTACGCAATTTCAGTCAGTTTTGACTGCGATTGCGTTCCGTTGTTCAGTTTTTATTGCGCGGGTGCAATGCGTTTTGCACGCGCGTGATAAAAAACTGAATGTGGTACCCAGACTCGAACTTCTTCACTGAAGTTCAGGTTTGGGTTCATGGTTGTGTAGATTGTATTATTTTCCCTTATAATATGGTTATAAGGGAAAATAATAGCATTCTTTGATACAGAATGCTTAGTAGAAGGTCAATTGAGGGTTAAAAAAATAAATAAAATACTCGCCTCCTCCAATTGATCGCGTAGCTGCCGGTCTCCTGTTCTTTCTTCAGGACCTGTCAAAGGACCTGTGGTGATGTCACTGAGCTCATCACATGGTCCATCACCACAGTGATGGACCATGTGATTGGACCATGTGATGTGACGTCACCACAGGTCCTTTAGCCGGCAGCTCATGATTAAAGAAGTAAGAAGAGATCGGCAACTACGCGATCAAGAGGAGGAGGCGAGTACATTTTTATTTTATTTTTTTAACCATCAATTGACCTTCTACTAAGCATTCTGTATTATAGAATGTTATTATTTTTCATTATAACCATGTTATAAGGGAAAATAATACAGTGAATAGACTGTCACCTAGCAACCATGGGTGAAAATCGCACCGCATCCGCACTTGCTTGCGGATGCTTGCGATTTTCATGCAGCCCCATTTACTTATATTGGGCCTGCGTTGCGTGAAAAACGCACAGTATAGAGCATGCTGTGATTTTCACGCAACGCACAAGTGATGCGTGAAAATCACCGCTCGTGTGCACAGCCCAATAGAAATGAATGGGTCCGGATTCAGTGCGGGTGCAATGCGTTCACATCACGCATTGCACCCGCGCAGAAATCTCGCCCGTGTGAACCCAGCCTAATACTGATGAGTGGGCGCTGACAATAAAATCTTTTAGTCCTCCTCCTAGTTGGGCCCCTTCTGTTTTCGGCCCCAAAGCCTAAGTGTTGCAGATCTTTCCCTATCACAGCTTGGGGCAGGGGGTTGTTTCTTCAGCAGCTCTCTTTCTATAACAGCTCAGGTGGGTGTGTCCTTTCTTCTGCAACTCTCTCCCTGTAAGGCCTAATGTACACGGCCGTTGTTGTGGTCCGCATCTGAGCCGCATTTTTTGCGGCTCGGGTGCGGACCCATTCACTTTAATGGGGCCGCAAAAGATGCGGACAGCACTCTGCTTCCCCGCAAAAAAAATATAGCATGTCCTATTCTTGTCCGTTTGGCAGACAAGAATAGGCATTTCTACAATGGGCCACGGTTTGCGGACCGCAAAAAACGGAACGGTCCTGGGCATTTGGCCTAACTGTCACAGATTCTAACAGTAGATATGGCAGACAGCTGGATGAAGCTGAGCATGTGCGACCACATCAGTGGGTGGATGTGCACATTGCCATACAGATTAAACAGCAGGGTGCCATTATAATGAAGTAAAAATAAATATCTCACAACTGGAGCAATTTTACAACAGAAAGTAAAGTACACAAGTAACTAGGTGCAAGAATTTGATTGACAGGGAGTGATGACATTTTCATGAAGTGGAAGAGGGTGCAGCAGTTGCAGAGAGAGCAGAGCCTCTAGGTGTAACGGTAACGCCTCCGTTTCTTCTAGAAGCTCATTTGCATATATTAAAACCTAATTTTTCTCAGCAATGCGGGCACATATGAACATGGGACCAACACAGATGCCTTCAGCTGCTGAGTGCACATGTAACAGGTCAACCAGTGTCATAGGGACAAATCTGCTGACAGATGCCCTTTAATGGTGGCACACCCTCTTTAGAACTTGAATTACATTATTTCATTCAGAAAACTAGCAGACTATACATCCTGTGCTACGGCAATGCCTTAATGACTACTGCAATCAGATCTAGATCTGATTATGACTGCATCTCAGGTTTCGGTTACATATCTGCCAGGATCTGCGTTGCAGGGATATGAGTATGAGGTAGCTGCAATTATTGATTGGGGCGTCTAATTTTCATAGTTTAGCCGACCTTCACGTTGATGAAAATAAATGATCGCTGAATATGCAACGCTTGGCAAAAATGTTTGCAAGTGCATTCGGTTAAATTTTACCACAGAGGTAAAGATAACTTTTCAGGACGTTGCAGAGTTAAGAGATGGATAATTAAAACTGCATAGATGGGTAAAAAAATCAATGCTTGTGCCTTGCAAACTAGCAGATGGGAAGATGGAGACGGATAGGGGTCATACATTTTGCCGCTGTCGATATATTCTTATTGATATAGTTTGTATTATTAGTAAGGCCTGTTGGAGACTTCCTCGTCTTCTCCTATAACTAGCTCTGTAGGCACCAGACACTTATCTTACACAGAACGCTCTTACAGTGCACCTCCAGGTGAACTACATCAATCTTGGTTTTAGATAGAACGTCTTGATTAATGTTGGGCCAATCGAAGTCCACAAAAGTGGACTTCGATCCCAGCTTCAGGATAAATTTGATTCGCCGCGAAGCAGAATTTCCTTGTGCTTTGTGCTAGTGATTTAATCTGAAATAATGTTAAAAACCAAAAAAATCATACTTACCTCATCCATTTGCTCACCGCCATCTTAGTTGAAGATCTAGCATGAAATCCCTTGTGTGGTGACCACCAGCCAGCGTGATGAAGTCATTATGGGCTACGCAAGATTTTGCGCCAGATCTTTAGGCAAGATGGCGGCGGCCGTGGAACAGGTAAGTATGATTTTTATTTTTATTTTATTTTACACACTGTTATTTATATCAGATGCCGCCATCAGCTATGAACGCGGCCTCTGAGGGGTACAATGATGGGGAGTGGCACAATCACCGCTCCCTGTCATTGCACCCAGTAGTTAAAAAGAAATGCACTTTGTGATGAAGTAATTCGTCACAAAGCACACTTTTAGTAAACTTTGGCAAAGCAGCCGAATCAAATTTTTCAATCATTCACTCTTCTCTAGTTTTGATCTTGTATGTGACAAAATATGATGGTGCTACTGCAGCTTGCCCCTGAGGAGCCAATGCAGAGGATAGGAGTTGTGCTGGCCTCCATAAGATGTTTTGTCACGGTGTACTCCCTTAGGCCCTCGCTACCTGGGGTTCGGTGCAGTGAAAATGTTCTGTGAAGAAATCAGAAAGACCAACAAACATCTTTTTTTGCTGAGTGCAAAGGATGAGTTGCATTCAGCTGTATCGATAAATAAATGATATCTATTTATCTCCAATTCATGAGGGATAGTGTCAGCAAAGATGGCAGACAAAAACACTCTAAGTATTACTTCTCTCTCTCTCCTGATTTCCCTTCACCAAGGCTATAGACTGGCACCTGTGACTGTCAGTGTCTACTTGAATAAATACAGGCTTTTGGGGTTTTGCTCAGCTGTGCTATGGTGATGGGTGTCTTAACATGTTCTCCCTCACCTGCAGCAGGATCTGTGAAGCTATAGTTGGTGTAGTGCTGTAGCTCTTATGAATATCCATGGTCATGGACCTTCAGTCTCCCTGGAGCAGTATTCCTTACAGTTGAGCTAATTTTGTGGTCCTAAAGACCCTCAGAGCGGGAGAAGATGTTCATGCTTCCTCACTTCTCACTAGTCTATCTAGCTCTCACTAGAATGCTCTAGAGTTTTCCCTCCTGGCAGGAACAAGAATTATCCCACTAACACCAAGAGGGGAGGAATGGGATAGAAAGTCTCATTCCTGATTCTAACCATACCTTATCATTGCATAACATACATGACATTACAATATAAAATATAAATAGCAATACATAGAACAATTGCAGATACCCCTGGGTCTGGGGTACTGCACTACATTACCCATGTTTCCCAGTGCTCCAAAGATGTGGCAAGTGCGGGCACAGTGTGGCTAGAGCCAAATTTGGCATTTCTGGGGCTCCAATCAAAGTTATGTCTGGAGGCCTTATCCAAGACATGTTTTATAGCAAAACACAACATTCACACACACCTCAAACAGAGAACACATGGTGTACACATAGAATGGTGCACATACATGTTTCACACACATTTTACACGGAGTACACATAGTGCATACATAGCTCACACAGAGGATACATAGTGTACACACAGCTTACATATGGGACATACAGGTGAAACTCGAAAAATTAGAATATTGTACAAAAGTTCATTTATTTCAGTAATGCAAATTAAAAGGTGAAACTAATATATGAGATAGACTCATTACATGCAAAGCGAGATATTTCAAGCCTTTTTTTGTTCTAATTTGGATGATTATGGCTTACCGCTTATGAAAACCCAAAGTCACAATCTCAGAAAGTTCGAATTTTGTAAAAAAAAGGTTCAATATTCTCGGCTCAAAGTGTCAATACTCTAGTCAGCTAATTAATCCATAACACCTGAGCAAAGGGTTCCTGAGCCTTTAAATTGTCTCTCAGTCTGGTTCAGTAGGAATCACGCTGGGTTCACACCTAAGCGTTTCGCAAACGCGCGTTTTTATGCGCGATTTTGTCACGCGTTTTTATGCGCGTTTATTGTAATAGTAAACGCGCGTTTGACGCGCGTTTGGGTGATTGACAGCAGTGTTGTCCAAAGAGTCTATGGCCCAAACGCGCGTCAAACGCGCCCAAAAAAGCTCCTGTACTTGTTTGAGCGTCGGGCGTTTTACAGCGCGATCGTACGCGCTGTAAAACGCCCAGGTGTGAACCATTCCCATAGGGAATCATTGGTTCTTGCCTGTTGTGCGTTTTACAGCGCGTAGGAACGCGCTGTAAAACGCTCAGGTGTGAACCCAGCGTCACAATCAGAAAGACTGCTGACCTGACAGTTGTGCAGAAAACCATCATTGACACCCTCCATAAGGAGGGAAAGCCTCAAAAGGTAATTGCAAAAGAAGTTGGGTGTTCCAAAAGTGCTGTATCAAAGCACATTAATGGTAAGTTATGTGGAAGAAAAAGGTGCACAAGCAGAAGGGATGACCGCAGCCTGGAGAGGATTGTCAGGAAAAGGCCATTCAAAAGTGTTGGAGACTTTCACAAGGAGTGGACTGAGGCTGGAGTTAGTGCAGCAAGAGACACCACACACAGACGGATCCTGGACATGGGCTTCAAATGTTGTATTCCACTTCTCAAGCCTCTCCTGAACAACAAACAACGTCAGAAGCATCTAACCTAGGCTAAAGAAAAAATAAATGGTCTGTTGCTCAGTGGTCCAAAGTCCTCTTTTCTGATGAGAGAAACTTTTGCATCTCATTTGGAAACCAAGGTCCCAGAGTCTTTAGGAAGAATGGACAGGCACACAATGCAAGATGCTTGAAGTCCAGTGTAAAGTTTCCACAGTCTGTGTTGATTTGGGGAGCCATGTCATCTGCTGGTGTTGGTCCACTGTGCTTCATTAAGTCCAGAGTCAACGCAGCCGTCTACCAGGAGATTTTGGAGCACGTCATGCTTCCTTCCGCAGACTAGCTTTATAGAGATGATGACTTCATTTTCCAGCAGGACTTGGCACCTGCCCACCCTGCCAAAAGTACCAAAATATTATTCAATGACCATGGGATTACTGTGCTTGATTGGCCAGCAAACTCGCCTGACCTGAACCCCATAGAGAATTTATGGGGCATTGCCAAGAGAAAGATGAGAGACATGAGGGCGAACAATGCAGAAGAGCTGAAGGCTGGGCCACAGGCTGATAGCCTCCATGCCACGCCGCATTGAGGCAGTAATTGATGAAAAGGGGCTCACACCTAGTACTGAGTACATATGCATGATTATACTGTTCAGAGGTCCTACATTTTTCTATTTAACATCCTTTTTTTATTAATTTCATGTAATATTCAAATTTTCTGAGATTGTGAATTTGGGGTTTTCAGAAGCTGTAAGCCATAATCATCCAAATTGTAAAACAAATACAAAAATAAATAACAAATAAAGGCTTGAAATATCTTCCTTTGCATGTAATGAGTCTATCTTATATGTTAGTTTCACCTCTTAAAGGGACTCTGTCACCACTTTCTAACCCCCACTTTTAAAACTATAGTTCTGTCCATGGAGCCCCTGTGATTACAATGGTGTTGTTATATGCGAAATCCGCCGTCTCGTTTTGATAAAAAAAACTTTTATCTAACCTGTCAATCATGAGGATAAGGTGCCCAGGGCGTTTCTCCTGGTCTGAACATGCCGCCCGCCGCCGCCGCCGCCGTTGGTGCCCAGCTCCTCCTCTGATCCTTTCAGCGCCGCCTGAATGTGAAGAAATACGCCTCCGGCTCTCCCTCAGTCCCCCCTCCTTTTCAAAAATTTCGCACGTGCGCACAGGCCTGTGCCTGATGCGCCCGTGCGGACTTTTTGATTCAGCCTCATTGAGCGAAGTGCGCATGCGCACTTCGCTCAGCCTCCCGATAACGCGAACACTGCCGCACGCGCGGGATCTTAGAAAAGAAGGAGGGGGGACTGAGGGAGAGCCGGAGGCGTATTACTTCACATTCAGGCGGCGCTAATTCAAGGCAGAGGAGGAGCTGGGCACCAACGGCGGCGGCGGCGGGCGGCATGTTCAGACCAGGAGAAACGCCCTGGGCACCTTATCCTCATGATTGACAGGTTAGATAAAAGGTTTTTTTATCAAAACGAGACGGCGGATTTCGCATATAACAACACCATTGTAATCACAGGGGCTCCATGGACAGAACTATAGTTTTAAAAGTGGGGGTTAGAAAGTGGTGACAGAGTCCCTTTAAGTTGCATTACTGAAATAAATAAACTTTGCACGATATTCAAATTTTTCGAGTTTCACCTGTATGTCACACACACAATTCACACAGGGGACAAGTGGTGCAGACACAGTGCAGCTCCGGCCTCCTGGTGTAAATAGTGGCTGAAGTGGTAGCAACTCAGGGGAGCCCTTGATCTCTGAGGACCTAGGCATTTGCATGGTGCTAAACAACACCACTCAGCCCTAGCAGAATTTAGAAATGAGACTTGTTTTCTGCTTCTAGAGTTGTACAGTGCTATATGAAGAACATCCCAGGGGCTCGGTGGTTAGCATTGTTACAGCCAAAGACAACATCTGCAAGGGTTGTGTATGTTCTCCTCATGTTTAAGCGGGTTTCCTCCAGATTTTTCTGGTTTCCTCCCAAACGCCAAAAACTTTCTGCGCTTCATATGAAATTGAACCTAATGTAAGAGTATCAGAAATAAGGAAATTACTGCAGATTATCAGCTCCACATGTCACCTTATATAATCCTAAAAAATGAGTTAATAAGCCAAGGTGACAACTAGACAGTAAAAGCTGGTAAAGCAAATGTAGATAAGCTTCAGATGGGTTCCAGGTGAAAATTAGAAGAATTTCACCTAAATTTGAATCTGAATGGAGAAGAAAACAGGTAAAATTTTTTATATATATATAGTTTTTACATTCAGATTGACAGACAGCAAAGTTCAGACATCCGTGACTATCATAAGGTACAAATAACATAATTATCCAGAATAAATGGACACTGGGTTGTCCCCAAGCCCCAAAAAATGACAAAGCAAAAGATAAATATAATTTGTCCGTCTTTCAAGGAACAGAAAAATGTGCAATTTATAGAAATATGATTTACGGAAATGGTCATCTTCGGTGCTTCAGTCAACCTCACAAGATGGCTCTCATTGTATGCTGTGTTTAATCTCCACCCTCCTATCTACCGCATGTGATCTTCTTCAGTAATCCCAAGGAGCCATATTATAAACCTGCACGAGCAACTGTATGGTACTGTGCCCTCAGCCGCAGCCACGGGGTGTAATACCAGACACAGCCAGTGATATTAAGCGGTGCTGTTCCTATATTTAGTTCCTATGCAGGGAAACAAACCAGTTGAACGAAATCCCAGTTGGCAGCCATTATTATATGATCCTCCTCAGCCATACACATCATGAAGAGCTCATGTGGACGAAAATCTCAGTAATGTCCATCCGCTATAAAGGCTGAACCCGCAGAGCTCTCAGACCCTTTAAAGTAATGGACATCAGTTCATACTTTAGTTTTTTGGCCCGGACCAGGCATGCTCAACCTGCGGCCCTCCAGCTGTTGTAAAACTACAACTCCCACCATGCCCTGCTGTAAGCTGATAGCTGTAGGCTGTTCAGGCATGCTGGGAGTTGCAGTTTTGCAACAGCTGGAGGGCCGCAGGTTGAGCATGCCTGGCATGGACCAATGAAACTCGTTTTTTTGTTTGTGGATCTGTTTAAGGGCTCATGCACACGACCGTATGTATTTTGCGGTCTGCAAAAAAACGGATCCGCAAAAAATACGAATGACGTCCATGTGCATTACATATTTTGCGGAACGGAACAGCTCGCCCCTAATAGAACAGTCCTATCCTTGTCCGAAATGCAGACAATAATAGGACATGTTCGTATTTCCGTTCCGCAAAAAAAAGGACATATGTAAACGGAATGCACACGGAGTAACTTCCATTTATTTTTTTGCGGACCCATCGAAATGAATGGTTCTGCATAAAAAAATGGAACAGACATGGAAAATATATACGTTTGTGTGCATGAGCCCTAACACCAAGCCAGCATTAGTAACCTTAAAGTGACAGTGACATGTATGGCTGCGGGTAAACGCCCGGTTTCTGGTGGTAACAAACAGCGTCTTTAAAAACAAACTTTTAAAAGAATTTTCCAAATATTTTTTTTTTTCCTTTTTTTGCAAGCAAATGTCTGCTGGTGTACATACATGCAAGTCGGCCAGGGTATTGTGATCCTCCTTCATGTCTTCTGATCTGAAAATGGTTGAGAAATTTGAATTACATGGCTAAAAACTTAGTTTAGACTCAACTTTTGAGTCAAATTTGGTAAGTTTAGAATTGATTCAGTCGTCTCTATTAAAAACCTAATATGAGGATAGGTAATCAATATTTAAAAAGATTGCGAAAGAATGGGAGGGTTTTTGGCAGCCCCACCTCCATGCCACCACCAGCATGGCTAGACCTGTAAAGGAAAGATTATTTACCTGCTTCCGGACACCGGCTCCTTCTCCACCAGGCCGGTGATGCTCCTCTAGGCTCCCTCGTTCGCAACATCCAGCTAGACATTGCCACGGCAAGTCACCGGCTCCCCTTATGTCATACATTTTTTTCACATGACGCAAGAGAATCTGGTCTCCAATGAGGCCAGTGATTGGCTGCGGTGATGTCATACCGGATGTTCATAGCGAGGGAGCCTAGCGGGGCATCGCAGGCCTGGGGGAGGAGCGGGGAGCCAGCATCGGGAACCAGGTAAGTCATCTTTCTTTTACAGGTCCAGCCAAGTATGGGGAGGGAAGGGGGTTGTAAACTCCCCCCCCCCCCCCTCTATTCTTGCACAACCCATTTAAAGGGGTTGTCTCACTTCAGCAGGTGGCATTTATCATGTAGAGGAAGTTAATACAAGGCACTTACTAATGTATTGTGATTGTCCATATTGCCTCCTTTGCCGACTGGATTTATTTTTCCATCACATTATACACTGCTCGTTTCCATGGTTACGGCCACCCTGAAATCCATCAGTAGTGGCCGTGCTTGCACACTATAGGAAAAAACGCCGTCCTCTCTGGTGGCTGGCCCTATGGTGTGCAAGCGTGACCACCACTGCTAGATTGCTATAGCGCAAGCACGACCACCTCTGCAGGATTGCAGGGTGGTCATAACCATGGAAACGAGCAGTGTATAATGCGATGAAAAAATCCATCCAGCAAAAGAGGTAATATGGACAATCACAATACATTGCCTTGTAGTAACTTCCTCTACATAATAAATGCTATTTGCTGAAGTGCGACAACCCCTTTAAGTCTTGGAAAAGCCCTTTAAAAGGAAAACATAATGAAGATTTACATGGTGGTTAAGGGCAACCACAGTTACCGCTCACTGCATGATACCCCAAAATTACCTTAGGGCACAGGTGATTCCTTCGAAGCTGATAATATATTGGCTTCCTTTAATTCTCCTTTGCCTTTTTACGTAGAAGCAGACGCGGTACAGGCGCCTGTCTACTTGCTGAGCCCTCCCTGCTTGTCAGAAAGGGGCATTGTATAATATTGTTTGTTCTACTTTTACTGATTTCTACTTGTGTCTTCCCAAAGGCAAGTAAATGTGAGCCCGTTGTGTCGCATTCTTATCTGTTTCTACATTTCTTCGGTAATTATGCAGCTGTTTGGAATACGTTGACACTATGCGAAGGAATAATAATCGGAGGCTCTCGCAGGAGACGAGCAGAATTATTGATTAGTTTTATCTGCAAGGAGCGTTTTCTCTCTGGGAGTTCTGGCATGAACTGAAAGGCTGATGCCAAATTTGTGCATAATAGACGTCTGATCGGCGCTCTTTTAGGGAGGGAGATGTAATGACACCATGGATTCCACCATTTAAAACTTGGACAGGTTTTATAACGCATAGAAGGGCGGAATCTGACAGCAAATTAAAAAGAAAGCAATTATGAAATAATCTGAAATAAAAATCTATAATTTTGGGTATCGTCAGTATACAGCTGTTATGCGGACCCATAGGTCTCCACAGTGAAAGATGACAAACCCTGTGTAGTCTACACCGTCACACTCCGCTTCATCTGCTCCCTGTACAGTATGTTAGGCCTCCGCCTCACGCACACTGCCCCTTGATATAATGCGTATCCGCAAAATACGGATACTGGCCGCATGCATCCTGCACTTTTTGAAAGCCCTGTTGTAGAAATGCTGATTCTTGTCAGCAAAACGGAACTAGACTAGGACATGTTCTATAATTTGCGCAATGGCTGCACCGATGCAAAAAGCACGTGGATGACATAGGGTGATTATGATTATATATCATAGATATTAGAGATGAGCGAAATACTGTATTGGAAAATTCGACTCAGCTGCTTTGCCGAATTTTACAAAAAAATTTGCTTTGTGACGAAGTATGTACTTGGTGCAATGACAGGAAGCGGCGATTTGACTGCTCCCCGTCATTGTACCCCTCAGCTGATTGTGGCATCTGATATTGATATTACAGTGTAAAAAAAAATATAAAGTCATTCCTCATTCCTTTGATTGCGAAGAGCCGGGCGCCACCATCTTGATTGAAGAAGATCCATAGCAAAATTTTGTGTGGCCTGTGATGACATCATCACATCGGCTGGCATGGCGATGTCATGTCACCGTGCACTGGATTTTGTGCAGGATGGTGGTGGCCGGCTCTTCGTGCTCAAACAGATGAGGTAAGTATGATTTTTTTTTTACCTCCATTCATTACCACGAAGCATGAGGAAGTTCGGCTTTGCAACAAATCAAATTTTCAATGAAATTCGAATCGAAACCCACTTTGTGGACTTCGATCCGCTCAACACTAATAGATGTAATTAGAAAACTCTCTATCTATACCCTGTAACTGCACACCTCTTGGCACGCATGGCATATTAATTCCCCACTGGGGACACTTAACAAAGGACTGATTTAGACTCGGGACCTCAGAGCTGATGATTAAATACCCCAAACCATAAGTAATTACCTCAGTCTATAAATTAAGACCTCAATCGTATATAATCACCTCAGTCCTTTCAGGTCTCTTCTTCAGCCTTCGGGGGGCGGTGTGGATGCTGCAGTCAGTGCTCACTGCTCATGCTACAGTTTTAGGCCAGGCAGGGCCCAGGGAAGGTAACTGCGGTGCTCTCAGGCAGGCGGACGGGTGGTCCAGTAGTCATTCTTGGCAGTGCAGGTGGTGTCCACCACCACTGGACTGTTTGCTCCCACTGCTGCTCCACCAATCAGCTTAACAGCTCCACCGCATTTAGCTGACCACTTTCCTAACCCGCAGAAGGAGGACATCATACCCGGGACAGTGGGCAACTATACCACAATACACAGGATGGAAATCCTAATCTATATAACAGCATCAGGCAAATTACACTAAGGCTACTTTCACATTAGCGTTTTTGATGGATCCGTTACGCTTCCATTACTGTTAATACAATACGTTATGAACTGATCCGGTTGTATTATCTTTAAGATACCCAAGACGGATCCATCATGACCCACAAGGCAAGTCAATGGGGGACGAATCTGTTTTCTATTGTGTCAGAGACTATTGACTTGCATTGTGGGTCATGACGGATCCACATCCCGGGACGGAAAGCAAACCGCAGCATGCTGTGTTTTGTCTCCGGTATGAGAACGGAACGGAATGCATTTTGGAGCATTCTGTTCTGTTCAGTTATGTTTTGTCCCCATTGACAATGAAAGTGGACAAAAAGGAAGCATTTTTTTTTCTCTGTATTGAGACCCTATGACGGAACTCAATACCGGAAAAAATTAACGTTAGGGTGAAAGTAGCACTGGCTGACCTGGTGCATGTGCACTTGGCAGCTAAGGCATCTGTGTTGGTCCCATGTTCATATGTGCCCGCATTGCCGAGAGTGGTGAGAAAATCCAATTTTATTTTATTCTGTGATATCAGAAGACATTACAGGAATGAGGTATAAGGAGAGAGACTACAATTCCCAGCATGTCCAGGCTGTTATTATGTTATATCAAAATACATTACAGGGAGGAGGTATAAGAGGAGGGAACTACAACTCCCAGCATGTTCAGGTTGCTATTATGTGATATCAGAGAACATTACAGGGACAAGGTATAAGAGGAAAGAACTACAACTATCAGTATGTCCAGGCTTTTATTATGTGCTATCAGAGAACATTACAGAGAAGGGGCGCAAGATGAGAGAACTACAGCTCCCAGCATTTATCTGGCTGATACTGAATCCATTATTTATCCACTTTCTTTTCCTCCACACAAAGCTCCCCTCATGCCACATGATGTCATCACAGGTCCTTTCCCATCTCTTCTCTCCACTGCTGAGCTTCGCAACCTCTTGCACTGGTCACATGACGGTGATGTCATCACAGGTCCTTCAGCTCTTGCAGTGTATCAGATACAGAACAGGCCCTGTTCATTAGTCACTACTGTTGTGTCTGGACTCTGGAGCTCACATATTCTCCTTGTTCTCTTTGTCCTCTCTTTGGTGCTGTCCATCCTGCCGGGTGGCACCCTAGGCACATGCCCTCATGTGCCTAGTTAGAAATACAGCTCTGATTATGCTTCGCTCTTGCAGCATAGAAAGTATATTGGGTCTTTACTCTGCAAAAGGAGAGCCGGGCCAGTGCAGAAGGCATCTCTGAAAAATGTATTTAGCTCAGAAGAGTCAACTTCAGTTCCACCGAAGCAAACAGCTTAGATGATGGAAGTACTAATGCTGTTGATTTGGAAAGATCAGTAAAACTAAACAAGAGCCAAAATAACAAATCTTATGTTATGTTATCAAAGTGGAAAAAAAAAACTGCCATTAAAAAATGGGGCAGGAGGACAGGAAGTAAACATAAGAAACATACCCGAAAGAAATAGAGAGTATGAAAAAGGATATGAATGTCATAAACTTCTCATCTCACATCATAGATGACATTCAATCATGTCTCTAATCACATGGGCTCAATTTTGCAACAATGCGCCATTTTGACATAGGTAAAACTAAACTTGATGTTAATAGATTTTTTCTAGAAAATTCAGTGAAGAGGCAATACCTAAATGATGATCTTGGTGAAATAGCAAAGGATTCAAAGCAGAATCCGGTCTGAAGTTTAGGAAAACTTTGATTCGCAACGAGTCCGAATTTCCTTGTGCTTCGTGCTAATGAATCAGTTTTTCCTAAAATGGCAGCTGCACGTGTTACAAAGTGAAAGTAAAAAACCCAAGAACACAAGATCACCCATAATGCCATGCAGCCAGCCAATCCGCAGATAGCCATCCCCTGTGATGTCACAGCCCTATAAAATCCTCATCCTGCGCGGTCCCCACTACTGTCCTGTGAGCTGAGCTTAGGGAGAGATGTGCTAGGGCTTGGGACAGTGTTGCTGAAAACAATTAACAGAAGAATATTGGAGAGTGAGAATGCAGGAAGAGTGCAGGGAGAGTGCAGGGAGAGTGCAGGGAGAGTGCAGGGAGAGTGCAGCGAGAGTACAGGAAGACTGCAGGGAGAGTGCAGGGAGACTGCAGGGAGAGTGCAGGGAGAGTGCAGGGAGAGCGCAGCAAGAGTACAGGAAGACTGCAGGGAGAGTGCAGGGAGACTTATTCTGCATCAGTTTTATTTATTTATTCCTACATTTACTTATTCCTACATCAGCAATCAACTAAGATATGTAATTCAATACCAATAAGATGGAAGCCTTTATTATTCCAGTGCCAGTGGGCCAACCAATACCATCCAGTCTGCACCCCTTAGGGGGGGGGCCAGGTCTTAATGACCATCCTCACCTTTTGCTGGCTTTACTTCTTCCAAATCATCCTTCAAAGTCTCCATATCCTAGAAATGTCAGCAAGATGCAGAGAGAGGGGGAACTGGATGTTCCTGATATTTTCATTGATATTAGATGTGGAAAAGGAGGAAAATCAGATGACAGAAGAAGGGCTCCCACCTGTAGGACAGGAGAGCACTGGGGTTGGAGAAGTGGGTATGCCAGAGCTGATTAATATTCTGTGTTTAATGTCAAATAACATGCAGGACATTGCAGGCAACAACCGCAATAATATGCATATTGTGCGCCCACCTAACCAGCCAAACCCTATACCAGGAACAGCCCCTGTTTAATGGTGCTGCCCGGCCATTAACAATGAAGAAAGACTATACAGTGCGGTCTTCCCCCAGCAACTGTGCGCTCCATGTGGCCGTACCCTAAGACAGAGTGGCCTGGAAATACCTGATTTATAGTGATTTGTGACAAATACATTCGGAACAAATCAAATTCCTTGGCTAACTTTGGAGAAGTTGCCGAATCTAATTTTGTTAAACTTTGATCGTCTCTAGTAACAGTATCAGCACCGATGTGCAAAATGTATCTGGTTGTGAACTGATATTACAATCTGAGTTTAAGGGATCGCATCCCATACAGAGACCTGAGACTGTCGAAGATGGATTACAATAGGGATAAGGATATTATATATAAGGCACATGATTTTGAAATTAAAAATCTACTCTCCTACTTTGTGCAGTCTTGTGTCCCTCTGCGAATAGATTCCTGGATTTAGTACATAAAGTTTTAATCAATTTGGAAAGAAAAGATCCATTAACCATAAAACTTGTGATAATTGAACTAAATAAGCAGCCATACATATTTGAAACAGCATGATGATCTCACTGCGCGAGCGGCAGACAAGGGTGGATCTGTCACACTGCTCAATGCAGGATTGTACATTAAACTTAATCTTTCATTGTTGGCAGATTAAACTACATATTTTAAACTCAGAGGAGACCCTATTGGGTTGTTCTAACAAGAAATGAGTGTACTTTTGGAGGAAGGAATGGCCTTGGGAATTTTTGATAAGCAAGATATTGAGTATGAGTATATATATATATATATATATATATATATATATATTTGTTATTCCAATGTTCCACTCAATCCCCAAAGTACAGTATGTTAAAATCAGTTCCCTCCTCCCAAGAGACCCGTTATTGTAGGAATAGGGTCATCAAATGAACATCTTGGCTTGTGGTTTGACTCTTTGTTGCAGTCACTGGTGGGTCTATGCATGATGGGAGACTTGAAAGATACAAAGCTTGTGCCTTCTTTGATAGGGCAAATGAAGTGATGGGTTACATATTTACACATAATCACTCTACACATGTATTCCTCAGAGCCTTGACCTTCAAGCAATAGTAGAGATGTTGAAAAAGTATGCTGATTATTCTGAGGATTTACGGAGATATATGGTTATGGTTCTGCAACAGAGGCGGCTCTAGACTTTGTGAGGCCTTAGGCGAAACTCGAACATGAGGCCCCCACGAACACAAGAAATGCAAGCGATAATAAAGATCAACTACAAACAAAAACACTTGGTATAATATCCTTAGTGTCCCCCCAAGCAATAATTTTTTAGCCATATAACAAAAAATGTGTTGAAAGAAATCAAAGTTGAAGCAGTGCCAGATTCAGTAAATTCCGGCAGGCTGTTCTCAACTGGAACAGCCTGCCAGAATCACTAACGCAGATGTGATTAATACAGCATCACATACCTCTTACATCCAGTGACGTCTCCGTTGATATAGATGTTCTCTTTCTTCATCTTCTCCATTCAGACCAGACCGCCATGATGATTTCTTTCAGCCATCTCTCATCTCTGCAGAGTTTGACAGACAGACATCTTAGTTTCCTACTTTTCCTTCCACCTTCTCAACATCCCATCATGCACCCCCAATACTGAGATGCTTTGCCCCCCAAAACTATACTGTAGAAACAGATAAACCCCCTGAAAATACCCCCTTATGCACAGATAGCGCCCTCTTCAATAATTATTGGAACACAATGCTCTAAAAAATAACTGCACCCAACAAATAGTGTGCCTGACACTAATAGTGTAACCATAATGTCCCCCGAAAAAAAAACTGTGCTAGGCTGATACTGTACAAATTTTTTTGACTAGAACCTTCAGAAATCACAGGTGCATATCCATGAAGCAAACATGATTATAAAAAATCATGTTTGTATGTATAATAGTGTGCAGCCATTTTCTTTTTTATAATCATGTTTGCTTCATGGATATGCACCTGTGATTCTGAAGGCTTAAAATTTTTGTAGAATAATTGAGGGTAGCGCCTCTTTTAGACTGAACACGCCCATCTACCTGGGGCTTCTGAGCAGAGTACATATGTAGCTGGTTCCCACACTGCCCTGAATATTGTAGGCTTAGGTAAGTCTAAAGAGAGGCAGTATACTAGTGTTAGGGACCCATCTGCGGAAGCCACCTTGACGCCTGGTAGATGTGCCCGACACATGTTTGATCAAATATGTGCGCTAAGAGCTTCCATTGACTCAGTTATAGTTGGTATTGTACCACTTTTATTTAGAATGAGACCCATTTCTTAGCTCTATTGTTTGGATGTATAATGGTGTGCAGCCATTTTCTTTTTTATAAGCTGATACTGTGCCAGAGTGCCCCCAAAGTAATAGTGTTCCCAGCAATAGTAATAATTCTGTGCCCCTACAGTGCCCCCAACAGCAATTCTGTCCCAGAAGTAATAATGCTCCCATAGTCCCCCAGTTATAATAAAGCCCCCTTATAATGTGCGCCAGTACAAAAAATGAAATGCCCTGTTGTGTGGCAGTAAAATAAAAAAAAACTTCCTCTTTGTGCCTCCAGTAGAGCCAATGTCCCCAGAGTGCCCTCATGTGATCAAATGACCCGTACTGTGTGCCACTACAAAAAACACTTAGTGCCCCCAGTTGAGCTAAGGTGCCCGTAGTGCCCCTATAATTTGTGCCAGTATAAAATACTCCTATATAGTGCCCCCAGAAGATGCCCCCCAAGGGCTCCTTCCCCGTCCCCATAGTGCCCTTCATAATGTGCCAGTATAAAATGCCCCTATAGACTGCTCCACATAGATACCCCCATAATGCTTCTCTCCCCCCTTCCCCATAGTGGCACCAAAATGCGTGCCAGTATTAAATGCCTCTATATAATGCCCCCATAGTGCTCTTCTCCCCCACTTCTCCATAGTGCCCCCTCATAATGCATGCCAGTATATAGGGCCCCCAGTAGATGCCCCCATAGTGCTCCTTTCCCCCACATGTCTCCATAGTGCCCACATAATATGTTCCAGTATATAGGGCCCCCAGTAGAACCCCCCATAGTGCCCCCCATAATATTTGATAGTATTTAGGGCTCCCAGGAGATTCCCCATTGTGATCCTCCCCCCCTTCTCCATAGTGCCCCCATAATTTGCGAGTAAAAAGTGCTCCGATAACAAGTGCCCCTTCCCCCCAATCTTGTGCAAGTAACAAGTGCCTCTCCCCCCCCAAATCATGTGCCAGTAACAAGTGCCTCTCCCCCCCCCCAAATCATGTGCCAGTAACAAGTGCCTCTCGCCCCCCCCTCTATACTTACCTCCTTATGGCAGCGATGCGATGCAGGCCTCTTCCGGCCTGAATCGGCCTCTGATAGGCTGCGGGCCTTGTGTCGGCAGCCTATCAGAGGAACAGGGAAGGGAGACGCCTCTCCCTCTCCTGCCGCACCGCAACACAGTCTTCTGTATCGCCGCTCTGAGGACGGCGATACAGATGACTATGGAGGTGAGCGCTTCCACAATGGAAGTGCTCATCTCCCTATGCCCTGCCGCCACTGCTGCCCGCCGCACCCCCCTTGCAATGCCACTGGCGAGGCCCCCACCAGCGCGAGGCCTTAGGCCTAAGTGGCCTAATGGAAGAGCCGCCTCTTTTTCTACAAAAAGTTGGGGCCTCAATGGGGGCTGAATACTTACCAAGTACCATCAATTGTGAATGTATTTGTTGCATGGTAAAAGGAAAGATATTTGTTTTCTTTCGTCAATCCATTTGTGTCAGATGTCTTCTAGTATGACGCTACATTGACAACATTATTATTATATGGTTATCTGGTGTGGCAGCCATATCAGAATTATTCCGATACTTAAATGATTACTATAATTTATGTCTTAGGCTACTTTTACACTGGCATTTTGGCTTTCCATTTGTAAGATCCGTTCAGGGCTCTCACAAGCGGTCCAAAACGGGTCAGTTTTGCTCTAATGCATTCTGAATAGAAATGGATCCGCTCAGAATGCATCAGTTTGCCTCCGATCAGTCTCCATTCCGCTTTGGAGACAGACACCAAAACGTTGCTGGCACGTCAATGGGGGACAGTTCAGTTTTCTATGACACAATCTGGCACAATAGAAAACGGATCCGTCCTCCATTGACTTTTAACCCCTTAGGGACCCATGACGTATGGGTACGGCATGATTCCCGAATCCTTAAGGACCCATGACGTACCGGTACGTCATGGCTTTAATTCGCGATTCCGGCGCCGCGGGGGTTAATCGGAACGGGATGCCGGCTGAAATCATTCAGCCGGCATCCCGTAACAACGCAGGGGGGGGTCATTTGACCCCTCCGTATAGACGATCGCAGAAAACCGCAGGTCCATTCAGACCTGCGGTTTTCTGCGTTTCCGGTCCATTCGGGTGTCCTGTGACCCGATGAACCGGAAAAAGACTGCGATCGGTGGCGTAATTTTACACCACCAATCGCAGTCCAAGGATTTGAGGAGGCGGTGCTGGCCCTGGTGCTGAACACTGCTGTCCAGGGTGCTGATTGGTGCAGGGGAGAGAGGCGCAAGATTCAAACTTCCTGCGCTCCTCTCTCCCCTCCTCTTCCTGTCCAGCACCCTGACCGTGCAGCATCGTCCAGCACCAGCTCCTGTGTCCCCCTAATCGGCATCCATCACCCTCCTGCACCCATCGCCACCCAGGTAGGTTAGGGTCAGTGAGGGAGAGGCACCATTAGGAAGGGAAAGAAGGGAAAAGTTAGTTAGGAAAAAAAAAAAAAAAAAAAACTTTTACACAAAACTTTTTTGATCCATCTATCAGACCCCAGACCCCCCCTGCCACTTGCCCCCCCCTACCAGCCCGCTGATCAGCAACTTTGAACTTTTTTTTTTTTTTTTCCTAACACTTGCCCCTTTATTTTCCTTTTTTTAGTACGCGAACACCCGTTGCCCCCACACACACGCACATATAATAAAGGTTTCTACACACGCACACCTACACGCACACACACCCATGGCCCGCCGGGTGTTCTCGGCCGAGGAGGCATATGCCCAGATTGCCTCCGACTCTGAGAGCCCCAGTGAGGATGAGGATGACCCCACGTTCCTTTTATCATCCGCATCCTCCTCATCATCATCGGATGACGATGAGCCACCAAGGCGGCGGAGACGCCGCCAGGCGGAGCTAGGGGCCACACATGCTAGGGATCCTGTGGCCCACCCTAGTACGAGCCGCCCTGGGGTTCGTACTGGTTTCCCGGCCCACCAAATAAGTTCACCGGAGCCCCCTGCCGATGAACTTTGAGCCTGAGATTCCGGATTTCGCTGGCAATCCTGGAATCCAGATTCCCACAGTGGGGTTTACTGAAATAGACTTTTTTAGGTTTTTTTTCAGTAACCCACTGGTGAATTTGATGGTGGAGCAGACGAATCTGTACGCCCAACAGTTCGTCGCTCAAAACCCAGGCTCATTTTTGGCTAGACCCGGTGGCTGGACGCCGGTCAGTGCAGCCGAAATGAGGACATTTTGGGGCCTCGTGCTGCATATGGGTCTAGTCCAAAAACCCAGTGTCAGGCAATACTGGAGTGGGGACGTCCTATACCAGACCCCACTGTACAGTATGGCCATGACACGTCCCCGGTTTGAGGCCATCCGGAAATGTCTGCATTATTCCGATAATGCAGCATGTCCACCCCGAGGTGATCCTGCCTATGACCGGCTGTATAAGATACGGCCGGTCATCGATCACTTTGGGGCCAAATTTGAACAGGCCTACGTACCTGGAAGGGAGGTCCCGGTTGATGAGTCTCTCGTTGCGTTCAAGGGGAGACTCAGTTTCCGCCAATACATTCCCACAAAGCGGGCGAGGTATGGCGTGAAGCTATACAAAATTTGTGAGAGTACCTCAGCGTACACTTACAAATTTTGTGTGTACGAGGGGCGAGATTCCGGTATTCAACCCCCAGAATGTCCCCCCACTCTGGGTGTTAGCGGGAAACTCGTGTGGGACCTTATGCACCCACTGCTGGATAAGGGTTACCACTTGTACGTGGATAACTTTTATACCAGCATTCCCTTGTTCAGGTCCCTTGCCGCCAGATCCACGTTCGCTTGTGGGACCGTGCGGAAAAATCAGTGCGGCCTCCCTGCCCACCCCCTCCAGGTACCTATCCCCAGGGGTGAGACCCGTGCACTTACCAGTGGAAACCTGTTGCTGGTCAGGTATAAGGACAAGAGGGATGTCCTTATGCTGTCCACAATCCACGGTATGCTGTCCACAATCCAGTCTCTGTGCGAGGTACCACGGCAACGGTCCTCAAGCCCGATTGTATCGTCGACTACAATCGGTATATGGGAGGAGTTGATCTCTCTGATCAAGTCCTCACGCCATATAATGCCATGCGCAAAACCCGGGCATGGTACAAAAAAGTTGCGGTCTACTTGGTGCAGGTTGCCATGTACAACTCTTTTGTACTATCCCGAAGCGCTGGCAGCACAGGGACATTCCTCCAATTCTATGAGGCAGTCCTCAAAGACCTGATCTTTTCGGACCGGGAAAGAGCAGGCCGGAGTACCTCGGGAACTGGAGGCGCCCGGATCGTCCCTGGCCAACACTTTCCAGGTGTGGTCCCCCATACTGGAAAGAAGGGACGAACCCAAAAAAGATGCAGAGTGTGTCACAAGAGGGGGATACGGAAGGACACCACCACGCAATGTGACACGTGCCCCGATCATCCGGGCCTCTGCGTTATCGATTGCTTCAGGGAGTATCACACTTCCATGGAGTACTAAATTTTTATAATCCCCAACAGTCCACTAGAGAACATAAAACACTATGGCTCTTAGACTTTGGAGGCACAGAAACAATTTTTTTCCCCCCCAAAAATATTAGTTTTAGAGCAGGCATCCTCAAACTGCGGCCCTCCAGATGTTGTAAAACTATAACTCCCAGCATGCCCAGACAACCTACAGCCATCAGCAGGGCATGGTGGGAATTGTAGTTTTACAACATCTGGAGGGCCGCAGTTTTTAGGATGCCTGCTTAGTGTCTCCAAAGTCTGAGAGCCATACATATTGGGCATCGTCGTGTGCGTAAAAGTCGTCGCTATAAAAATAACATTTGACCAAACGCCTCGAATGAACGGTGTTAAAAATATAAAACAAAAACGGTGCCAAAACACCCATTTTTGGGCAAAATTTCAATTTGAATCCCTTTTGCCGGTAATAAAGCAAGGGTTAACAGCCAAACAAAACTCAATATTTATGGCCCTGATTCTGTAGTTTGCAGAAACACCCCATATGTGGTCGTAAATGGCTATATAGCCGCACGGCAGGGCATAGAACGAAGGGAACTCCATACGGTTTCTGGAAGGCAGATTTTGATGGACAGTTTTTTTTTTGACACCATGTCCCATTAGAAGCCCCCCTGATGTAGCCTAGACTAGAAACTCCAAAAAAGTGACCCCATCTAAGAAACTACACCCCTCAAGGTATTCAAAAGTTACTTTACAAACTATGTTAACCCTTTAGGTGTTCCACAAAACTAAATAGCGAATGTAGAAACATTTTTAGAATTTAATTTTTTTGTTACATTGCCTCAAAAAAGAGTAATATAGAGCAACCAAAAATCATATTTACCCCTAAAATAGTCCCAAAACAACAACCACCTTATCCCGTAGTTTCCTAGATGGGGTCACTTTTATGGAGTTTCTACTGTAGGGGTGCATCAGGGGGCTTGAAAGGGTACATGGTGTAAATAAACCAGTCCAGCAAAATCTGCCTTCCAAAACCCATATGGTGTTCCCCTCCTTCTATGTCCTGCCGTTTGGCCAAACAGTAGTTTACGACCACATATGGGGTGTTTCTGCAAACTACAGAATCAGGGCAACCCATTTTGAGTTTTGTTTGGCAGTTAACCCTTGTTTTACTCCTGGAAAAAATTTATTATATTGGAAAATTTTCCAAAAAATAGAAATTTCTAAATTGTTTCTCCATCTGCCATTAACTCTTGTGGAACACCTAAAGGGTTAACAAAGTTTGTAAACCCAGTTTTGAATACCTTGAGGGGTGTACTTTCTTAGATGGAGTCACTTTTTTGAAATTTCTTTTCTAGGGGTGCAACAGGGGGCTTCAAATGGGACATGGTATAAACAAAACCAGTCCTGCAAAATCTGCCTTCCAAAACCCATATGGTGTTCCCCTCCTTCTATGTCCTGCCGTTTGGCCAAACAGTAGTTTACGACCACATATGGGGTGTTTCTGCAAACTACAGAATCAGGGCAACCCATTTTGAGTTTTGTTTGGCAGTTAACCCTTGTTTTACTCCTGGAAAAAATTGATTATATTGGAAAATTTTCTGAAAAATAGAAATTTCTAAATTGTTTCTCCATCTGCCATTAACTCTTGTGGAACACCTAAAGGGTTAACAAAGTTTGTAAACCCAGTTTTGAATACCTTGAGGGGTGTACTTTCTTAGATGGAGTCACTTTTTTGAAATTTCTATTCTAGGGGTGCAACAGGGGGCTTCAAATGGGACATGGTATAAACAAAACCAGTCCTGCAAAATCTGCCTTCCAAAACCCATATGGTGTTCCCCTCCTTCTATGTCCTGCCATTTGGCCAAACAGTAGTTTACGACCACATATGGGGTGTTTATGCAAACTACAGAATCAGGGCAACCCATTTTGAGTTTTGTTTGGCAGTTAACCCTTGTTTTACTCCTGTAATAAAATTGATTATATTGGAAAATTTTCCCAAAAATAGAAATTTCAAAATTGTTTCTCCATCTGCCATTAACTCTTGTGGAAGACCTAAAGGGTTAATAAAGTTTGAAAAAACAGTTTTGAATACCTTGAGGGGTGTAGTTTCTAGAATGGGGTCATTTTTGGGAGGTTTCTATTATCTAAGCCTCACAATATGACTGGATTTTGAAGATTTCTGAATAATTTCAAAATTTGCTTCTAAACTTCTAAGCCTTGTAACATCCCCAAAAAATAAAATATCATTCCCAAAATGCTACACACATGAAGTAGACATATGGGGAATGTAAAGCCATCACAATTTTTGGGGATATTACTATGTATTACAGAAGTAGAGAAACTGAAACTTTGAAATTTGCTAATTTTTCAAAAAATTTGGTAAAAATTTTATTTTTTTGTGCAAAAAAATTAACTTTTTTGACCCAATTTTAGCAGTGTCATGAAGTACAATATGTGACGAAAAAACAATCTCAGAACGGCCTGGGTAAGTTAAAGCGTTTTAAAGTTATGAGCACTTAAAGGGACACTGGGCAGATTTGCAAAAAATGGCCAAGTCCTTAAGATGAAATAGGGCTGAGTCCTTAAGGGGTTAATAGTGTTCAAGACGAATCCGTCTTGGCTATGTTAAAGATTATACTAACGGATCCGTTCTGAATGGATGCAGATGGCTGTATTATCTGAATTGATCTGTCTGTGCAGATCCATGGCGGCCCTCCAGATGGTGTGAAAATAGCCTTACCTATGATGTCAGTTCGCAAACAGTGTGCTTTTTGAATTTGGTGTTATCTGTGACATAATAACCAAATTGTTTCCACCCCATACCGGAAAGAAATAGCAGACAATATGGTCTTAATGGCCAGCTCATGTCATCCCAAGCACATCGTTTTGTCAGTCCCAGTTGGCGAGCTTACACTCACGAAAAATAAATTGCAATATGGAGCCTTGGAGGAGTAAATAGTCTGCGAAAGACTGTGTAATCAGGACCATTCATGGAGTGTGTTAGGTGAGGCTAAATTCAGGGTAAGCAAAATGAGCAAAAACAGTTACTTTCTATGGATATTGATGGCTGTAGGAATAAGGTTGATGATCGTAAACGTACCTTTGTCTGGACGTAGAGCTAGCAATCAAGTTTCAATCAGTTTCAATCATAGGCAGATCATTAATCATTATATTTCCTTACTCTCCATTATACCATTACGTTCAGGATGATAAACAGAAGAAATCTGGGTTTAGTTTTTAATCTAAAAAAACCTCCTACTTTGGGCATGATATTATCACCCAGCCTTATTAGGTCCCAAAAGCCTGTTTCAGTATGACATACAATAATAAGAAATACTATGAGGGGCACAATGTAGGCATAACTACTATGAGAGGGTGTAATACCTCAGAATATGCACTAACATTCCTACATCCTGCTACTGTCTCTAATGACAAACAAATAATGTCATCTGTGTATTTGATGCCAGGTACTTTGATACTGTGCCTTTATAATAGTGCTATATAACTGTTATTAGATGTAATGTGCCTGGTTCACCAGCAGGTGGCAGTGTATCTGGCAGAGAGATCTTTAGATAGAATGGAACTTACCATTCCTTTTTTTCCCCCTTTTGGGCCGGAGTGGTCTAGTCCCTTACTACCTAGGGAGGGGTTGCTGGAAGCTATAGTCAGTCTAGAGTCAATAGTGGAGTTGGAAAGACTTAGTGCTGTGAGGGAAACGGCCCCGCCTCCTGCAGAAGGTGTCTTCCAAGGGAAGCAGCTCCTAGAGCACCATGACTCATTACAGTTTAGAGACTGAGTATTACGAGGGGGTCAACAGCCAAAGGCACCACTGTCAAAGTTACCAGAGTTGTCAGAAATTCCAGCTACCAGACCGAAGCCAGAGTTTAGCACAGCAGAGAAAGAGAAAGCAAGGTATCGAAGTTAGACTGCCAGTTTATACCGAAACCTGCTGGACCCAAAGAAAGATCAGATATTGTCTGGATGCAAGTTTATTCAAGTAAAGCCATTGAATTTTATAAAGCATGGATTCAGATTATTCCACACAAACTATGACTCTCCCCTTTATTACTATGGAGGCTAAACCTGGGGAGCGACGGTATCCAGGCAGGAGTACCATGACACACCAAACTAGTAATTCCTAAAACCTGGGACACGATCAGCCCTGGGGGACAGCATATTGCAAGGGCCGAATGTGGGCATAACTACTATGAGGGGCACAATGTAGGCATAACTACTGGAAGGGGGCATAATGTTGGCATAACTGTGCAGGGGCACTAAGAGGACTGGGCAGGGTTGGAGAACTTAATGCACATATGCATTATAAAGACCATCAGTCGGTTCCCAGTGGTGGTGCTGTAGGATAATTAGACACTTGCTGTCAGATTCCCCAAGTGATTCCAGCTGATTGCTGGAGGGTCTAAACAGCAACATGCTTTTTGACCCCCTCCCACCCCCCATTCTTGCACAACCCCTTTAAGCATATTCAACCATAAGTATATTATAGAATTCCTGAAAAGGGGTTCCATAAGAGGAGCTAAATATACAAAAGAATGTATATGGACCTTGTAGCATGCAGTATTATTGTATACTGTCATAGTCCTCTTCAAATCCGTTCAAATCAGATCCAGGTTCTCCACAGATTCCTGTGGGATTTATGAAATTACTGTAGATATTCAGTGGTAATGAAATCCTCCCAATGTGTGACCAACAGAGATTCAGAGAAAACTTCTCACTAGAAGAAGCTGAGACTGAAGGGTGAATTTGTCACTTAAAAAGTCTTTTCATTACTTTACACTCCATTTCTCTCCATTTCATGCTCAGCACTTTCCCTAAGTGGTTGTTTAGAGCTCTTCTCTGCGAAACCTCGGCTTTAACATAATAAGGTGACTTTATGCATTGCTTATGGCTGCCACGAGGAACCAGAAACATCCCCCATGATTTAGTATTGATCATTCCATATTTGATTTCTTTTTCCAGGGGTCATATATCATCACTAATCACTTTACTGTAATTCAATGAATAGAACTGAGATAGCTTTATATTTGACCCTTTTTGTAGAAATATCCAATGTCAGAACATAATTCTGTCGGTTAAATTGACAGATGCTGGAAGTGCAGCAGATGCTTCACACATGAGCTGCTTATGTAAGATACAAACGTTCAATTTGCTCACCGTTACGGTTTCCGAAACCTAGTTCTCATTCCTTTTTTTGTTGCCATTTGTGTTACTGCACGCATTCAGTATATATATTTATGCACTTTTATTTTCTTTTGTTGTTTTTAATTTTTATTTTTTCATTTTGGCATTTCAGAACAAAATGTTTTTTAATTTTTATTTTTGCCTCCAAGCAGCAATAGGAGGTGACGCATTACGCAACACTACTTTCTGTTCCTACAGTTATTATTTTGGGCTACGTTTATACAGTGAGCCACTAAGGAGCCGGAGCAAAGGATGGGAGTGGTAGTGGCCTCAATGGCGTGTCACGGTGTACTTCCTTAGGCCGTTGCTCCCTGGGGTCAGTGCAGTGAAGGAGCGGTACCCTATATTCCCTTCGGGCACTCCCTGTAGCTAGGGCTCTTGTCTGTGGTAGTTTTTGGCTTCCATTGATGTTAAAGGGGTTGTCTTGGATTGGGGACATTGGTGTAATAGTACTAGAGTGACATACATATCACATACATGCATGTCGTACCTTTGCCACATATTTATGAAGCCCTATTTTTATATAGGAAATTCTTAGCCGGAAGAGACAGTTTTCTTATACTAGTTGACGTACCAAGTCCCTTGCAGGCGAGCAAAGCCTCTTTTTCCGGTTGCTCAGGGAGCCCGGTGACATCACCGGCACTGATGGGCGGGCTTTAGCGCTGCCCTAGCCAGTAAAACAGCTAGGGCAGCGCTAAAGCCTGCCTATCAGAAACAGTGACTTCAACGAACACACTGCTGGGCGGAAGCTTCCGCCCGGCAGTGTGTTATTATAAACAAAAGAGCCCTTGCCCTGCGTGATCTAGCGCAGGGCAAAGGAGAGCATGGGAGCTGCCTGGGTGAAAATTGAGGTTTGTTCGGGTTCAGCTCTATACCCGGACAACCCCTTTAAATGTCCAAGGCAGGGCTTAAAATAATGCAATGGTAAGGTTGTGGCCAAAGAAAACTTTGCATATTCCTGCAGGTCTGGGGTACTGTATATACATTAGTGTTTAATTTTAGGAATGCATGCCAGTATATTGTGCCTATACATAGAACCTACGTGCATGCTATTGGTACTGTACGATTTACTAGAGACAACAGGGGACCATAGTAGCCCCTTTTGAGCTGGAAATCATGGGTAAAAGAGGATAATCCTCGTAGGGTATAGGTTATTTCCAATAACGGCAATTGTGACAGGAGTGTTGCCTCCTATTGGTGATCATGTGGGCACAGCAACAGTGTGCTGGTTCCTGAAACAGAACTAGACCAGTTATCCACTGGCGCAAACTCTTCTATCTACATATTTTCCCATGTGCAGTACCCCAGTGCAAGAGGGTATCTGCAATTTGGCTTGTAATATATGTACTGTTATATCATGTTAATATAAGGCACTGTATACCCAGTATGTCCTAGCATGAGCCATGCATGGCCAGGATTAACCAACTGGCACAGCTCTCTTTGGAGCTTAGGTTGTGGGCTAGCCCCACCGCCTAGTTCCAGAAGATTTCAGGGAGTCTAGCTGGAGAGAGGGAGTAGGTTAAAGAATTCCAAACCCTGCTGCTGCAAAGGGGAAACAAGTTAAGACACACTGTGCACCCCAGGCCAGTGGACACTACAGCCATGGTTACCAAATTATAGTTGGTAGCTAGAGATCCCAATAACAGGGAAATCAGCAAGAGCAGGAGTAACTGGAGGGCCATTGCTGCAACAAACTACTTAGTTCATGCTTGGACATCTGGGTGGAACTTGCAATGTGTACAGATGACTGCACTACAACTACAACTCTTACGGTGCGCACAGTAAAGAGATTTTTATTAAGTTCAATTTGGCCTTGTCTCTGACTCTCAATGCTACATCCTGATTATTTCATTTCCATCACATGCCCTGCCTAGCACCCATATGGACTTTAACACCATGGGCACCCCCAAACTACCATCAGACAGGATGCTTATAGCTACAGGGAATGTCCTGAGGGAACACAGGGTGCCCCTCCTTCAGTGAACCAACCCCAGGGACCAATACTGCCTTGTGATACAGTGTTTTAATCTTTAACCATTATTATCTTTTCATTTAAGGTTTATCTGTCACAGTAATTGATTTAGTGTTCATACCATTTTGGTCCAATACCTTGTGATCAGAGGACATGTCTATTAACTTAGTGGTTATGTGATCCCCAAAGCTTCATACAGGGGTCATGAATGGTGAACCAAATGCTTAGAGGCTTTGGCCAACTGATATTTCATTGACCCCTCCATAGTAAAAATGGAAATCAGACATGGTGGCAGTTCATGTAAACTGAGCATGTGCGACCACCTCAGTGAGGAGGACAAGAAATAAGGAAAATGATTCCTTACAAACAGCAGGTGGCACATGAATGATACATTTTATTGAATAGTTGACTGTCCATACAAAATTTTTCATGCAATTGCAAAAGTATTCAGATCCAGGGACAAGGATATGTACAGTAGAATATATTTAATGGCACAATCCCTTTAAGGTACCTTTACACATAAGATTTAAGTAAGCCAAACCTGCTGATTTCTGTGAAACCGGTTGACTATCTTATGTGCACAAAGATGTATTAAGTCTTCCTGACAGATGATGCCAGGGAAAATGCGTTGAATTTATATACTCAATCCTTTTGTTCTACAGAGAGTTAATCCACCACCAGAATCGTCTGGTATTGAAGTACTACCCTGTTCCCCTTGAGAACATGTTCACGTTCAGCTAAGCAGACCGAATGTCTAATGGGGAATTGGGAAGAATAGCTATTGAAGGTACCTTTAGGCCTTGTGCACACTGGTGTCAACTGCTTTGTCATATTCCACCGTCTTTTAACAACTATCTCCTATATGACCTATTAAGAAATGGTTAGAGAAACCCCAAAGCACAATTCATACTAAAGACAACCAGTAGCATCTATGCATCCATATCTTTGCTCTTAACACATCATCTATTTACCAGGGGACCCTTCTAAGGTAAAATGGTTTTCCACAGAGAAAAACTCTTTAAAGTATGCCTTCATCTGTAGTGGACATGTTCTTATGTTTTAACATATGTCAAAACAAGCAATTCTCTGATATGTAGTCAGAGTCACGAATTATATGAGCAGGAATCCTGCAATAAAAAGAAGGAGACCAGAACTATAGAATTCCATATCAGCTCATCAATATGGACAACAGCTATCGAGGATGTAGAGGTAGCTGTTGCTTCTGAATCCTAGTGTGGTGACCCTATACAACATAAGAAGAAACCATGAGTGTGAGTGGTGCAGGGTAAATGGGTCGTTCATGATGAATTCTGAATTAAGACCCAAGTGCTCCATAGGCAGAATACAAGTTGTGGTACATCTGGGTCCCGGTGAGGAATTTCATTTTCTCGTGACTTTATCATTAAAAAATAAATAAATACATTTGAGAAAGTTTTGTTTCCTCATACTAGCATGTAATGGAAATTTACCCTTCGCAAATCAAAAAGAAAAAAAGAAAAATCTGTGGAATTGTTATACCGAGGTAGATAACGTCTTTATCATGAGTAATGATTGCCGTACACTTCTAGATGACAACCTTTTCTTATTATAATCTTCTTCATGGGATTCCTCTGCATTCAATTAGCCTAATGTATAATCAACTTCTGAAAAACGACACTCCTGGAGGAGACGCCGCCGTTATTTTCCCAGATTTTATGCTTTTGTTCAATGTAACATGAAATCTTGATGTTTTTCATTTTCAGAAAGGATATTTAAGCCACAGACCTCAAGAGCCTCGAGAGAAGTCAAAGCGCCTGGGTAACGTATGTTTAAGCAAGTTCCTTTCTTGATAATGGCACTTCTGATAATTGTTTCATGGCTTGTTAATTAAAACATTTGAGAATCTGGCACATAACTGGACCTCGAGGGCTAAGCCTGGACCACCCTGCTGCAAGTGATTATTTCCTTCCTTCCCTCTTTTCTTTCTTAACAAATGTTGAGTGCACACCCTTGTAATGTATTCACCATTGGAGATCTATACCTCTAGTTCCCTCAGGTTGGATGAGGTGAACCAAGTAATAAGTATGCTATCATTAATACAGTAGTCATATTGCCTCGAAATGCACAAGTTAACACATTTCATAAATTTTCTTTTGCACATAAAGAGCCAAAATAATCCTCAGTGTTGTACACTTTAGTCTAAATGTTGTACACCTCAGTCTCAAACTGGGGGGGAGGGAGGGGAGGGTTTTCTAAATGTTATGAAAAGACGAGTTGAATATATTTATGTTTATATATAATTAGTTGGGTCACTAAGAATTGAGAGATTGTAAAAATTTTCTTTACTGTAAATGTTTTGTATTTTTCCCAATAAATTTTTGAAAGCAAAAAAAAAAAAAAAGTATGGTACCGTATGTTTTTGGAGTTTGAGAGGAAATTAGGAGAACTAAGAAGAACCCATGCAAACACAAGAAGAACATAGAATTTCCATGAAGAAGTTGCTCTCAAGGTTTAAGACTACGTTCACATGACAGTAAAAAATGGCCGTGTGCTGTTTTAAAAACCATTTGAAGTCAATGGGGCTATTGACATGACTTTTTTTTTTAAAGGCCAGTGATAAAATATGTCCTATTTTTGGCCATTTTCACTGACAGACCCCTCTAAAATAAATGGGATCATTTTTGTATTGGCCATTAACTAGGAGTGCACCCATCTAAATGAAGTTAAAAACAGTGTGCACTAGTGAAAAATTGCTTTTTAGGGCTTGAAAAATAAAATTACTCGCCCCATCCACTTGTATGCGCAAAGGCAGTTGCCACTCTCTCAATGAGGAAGGGCCTGCACTCCCAGTGTGATGACGTCACCATGCTCTCCCAGAATGATCTCTAGGAGCACATGGTGACATCATCACGCTGGGAGTGCAGGCCCTTCTGCATCAAGAGAGGAGCAACTGCCTCTGCGCGTACAAGTGGATTAGTTTAATAACTTTTTTTTTTTCAGCATAAAGATAAAACATTCTGCACATTATTAATGTTGGGGCAAAGGTTTGGGCAGATTGACTTGCAGGTGAAATACGTTTCTGCAAGAGATGTCTTGTTCCCCTCTTCCTATTGAGAAGACTTGCTCACTCAGCTGCCAGCCAAGGTCCCAACCAACTTTACTCTTGGTCCAGATCTTAAAATTTCTAAGTTTTTACTCTTTTCTCTCAACCTAAATGGATGAAATTGTATAACACAGCACCAGTTGGATAAATGATAGCGATCTTCTGTTATCCTGTGTGCCTTGCTCAGGCCGGTCTCACACAACCGTAAAAAGGCGGCACTTTAGCATCAAAATTATGAATATTCCAACTAGACCCAAAGCGGTTTTACTTAGCATGGAACCTGATATTGATCTAAGTTTGGTTCAGTTTGGGTGTTTAGGTCTTGCAGCCATAATACAGATAAAATCATAAGACTTATCATAAACTTGCTAAGAATTCAACTTTAGACCTTATTAATATTACATCCGCTTGCTGTCAGTGTATACATTGTGCTGCACACAGACAGGAGTAAATGGTGGAGCCTCTCACGTCTCTTGCCTGTGCAGAGAAACTCAGGAGGTGCACTATTCTGGTCCTTGCCTCATGGAACAAGGACCTGGAGACCATTGTAGACAGATCTATTCTACACTAGACATGAAGACCTACTGCTATATTAAAACTTGTCCATGTGTTGTGGCTGAAGCATGAAGTCCTAATGAAGTCGAGTGTAATGGTCAATGGGTGTCGACCCACTGTGCAAACTAACCAGTTTGATTTTGGTCTAAACCTAAGGGTGTTGTCCTGTCGGTTCCCCGGTATTCACCTTTTACACCTGTACAGGGATCTAGACTTCACTTCAGGGAACCAGCCAGGTTGCTACATCCAGGAGCAGTCCTGGTGACCCACGTGAGTCAGAGACACCAGTGTGAAGTACCAAGAAATCGGGCACAAGGATTATTCTGAATACAGTCCAAGGTCAGGGCAGGCTGAGTATGTGCATATTTCAGACAGAAATTCTTAAGTCAGAGCAGGCTGAATACATGCATATTGCAGACAGAAATTCCTAGTTATGGGCAGGTTGAGTAGGTACATAATTTAGAGAGCAATTGCAAGGTCAGGGCAGGCAGCAGAATAGGTAGTCAGGCGAGGTTACAGTACATGGGTAGTCAGACGAGAGATCACACCTTTGCTGGCTACAAGATAAAACATAACCCAAAACTCGTACAAGGAGGTGCATCCATGGTGTATTTAAATTGGCCCGGGAGCATGAGGAAAGGATTAACTCTAGTAATTTCGAAAGGAAGCTCACTGAGCACCCAATACACAGGAAGAGAGGAGTGACACCCATGCCTGCTTGGGACAGCAGGATAGCAGCGGGCATAGTGTTTATGAGCTCTCTGGAATGCTGAGAGTTGTTGACTGGAGCCATCAGACATGTCCTCCAGATGTAACTCTGAAACTATGTAACTATGAATATTGTAAAAAATTACTAAATATGTAAATTGTAAAAAACAAACAAACAAAAAAAATAATTCAAAAGGTATCCATAACTTTTAAAAAATCATTGTGACCAGGGAGTCCACACTTGCCCATGCAACCAATATAGGATGCTGCTTACAGCTATGTCTCTACGGCTCTCCTATCATAGCAGCGAGCGTTCATGTGCATGTACATGAGTTTGTTGTCACAGTGACACACAATACCCAGCTGAGAAGCCGAGAATGTGTTTGTGAGTCTTTAAAAAGCTTTTAGGAAACGGAAGAATTTGTCCCGCGTTTCAGAAATGCTGGCATGACGCTGATATATCTCATTACGGTTTAAGACACTTTCACAGACTTTCTATGACACAGATGTTAAGAGAGCAGAAACGACATCTGCGGCGAATGGTTGTCTCACTTTGTATCCTGTTGTGAAAAAAATACAACACCTGCTTCATGAGTCAAGGCACATAACTGACTAACGCCGGGACACGGCCATTTACAAATGTGGTCAATGAGCTTATTTTAAAAGACATTTTTTTTTCAAATCCCTATGCCTCTGGAAGGTATTTGTCAAATCTGTTTTATTCTAGCTTTGCAAGTATTCAGAATTATTCTTGAATATGAAAATGGTTGTTGGAATGGTTTTGTAAATGTGTGCTTCTATAAATGCACAAAGGCAAATTACAAAATTTGGCAGTAAAAATAGCCTGCCAATGGGATGATCCCTTTAACTTAAATGTGTTGTCGCACAAAAAATATTCTACAGTTTTCAAACCAGCACCTGGATCTGAATACTTTAGTAATTGCGTGTAATTAAAAATGTAGCACAGCCGCTGAGTTATTCAGTAAAATGTATCTGTATAGCGCCACCTACTGTGTGTTAGTTTTTCTTATTTCTTTGTCCTGCTCACTGAGATGGTCGCACATGCTCAGTTTCATCTTTCAATTTCTTCCTGAGCTGTGATAGGGAAAGAATGGGCATGCTCCCAGAAAAGACACTCCCCTTGAGCTATAAATAGGGAGATCTCTGGGTCCATGTGAGGTACAGGGCTGGTTCTAGCTTTGTTATAAAGAGATTGTCATGTACTATATGGTGTCTGATTTTCATTTTTTACATTAATCATGGGATAACACCTTTAAGTCCTTCAGTATCCTGCGATTTTCCATTTTTGCATTTTAATTTTTTACTCCCTGCCTTTCTGGAGCCATAACTTTTTTATTTTTTCATTCACATAGGCTTATGAGGGCTTGTTTTTTTGCGGGACAAGTTGTATTTTCTAATGGCACCATTTAATGTTGCATACATGTACTGGGAAGCTGGAAGAAATAGAGTTCCATAAGCGGTAAAACTGACCTGTTATCTCCATTCATTCTAGGTCAGTGCGATTACAACGATACTACATTTACAACGTTTTTCTTGTTTTTTAATACTGAAAAAAAATATATATTTTCATCACCATATTATGACCAACATTACTTTTTTATTCTTATGTCTACAGAGCTGTGTGAAGGCTCATTTTTTTGTAAGGCAATCAGTAGTTTTCATTGATACTATTTTGTAGTGTGTATAACTTTTTAGGGGAGTTGAACTGATGGAAAAATGGTGAATCAGCTGTTTTGATTTTGGTTCACCGTTACAGCGTTCACAGTACAGGATAAATAGACTTAGATTTTAATGAATCCATCATTTTGCAATGCAGGGACACCTATGATGTACCTTGTACCTTTTTTTTTCTTTACTTTAAGTCACCCTAGGTGGCGGTGGCTATAAGAAGCACTTTTTATATTCATTTCTGATTCACAATTAATGTTCTTATGGAGACCTGCCACCTGCAGGGCTCCCTAGAAACTACAGCTGTAAAAGCCCTGGTTTCTTTAGAGTGATCAGTTTTTTTTTATTGCAACCAATGGCTCCCCCGATCACCGCATAAGGGAGCCGTTCATGCGGAGGGAGTACAGCACTCCCAGGGAAAGGAGTCTCTGATGTTGCTATCACAATTAACCATGGAATCTGGGTAACTAAATGTCTGCGATCAGCGTTATCGACGATCACAGACATCAGTGCAAGGTGATTGCTGTTTAAAACAGCAGAAAACTGGAGGCTATGGTGCTCTCTGCACTCTCTAGTGGGTACCATGTTTAAAGACTGGAATTGTACAGTGGTGGTCCGGAAAGAGTAAAAGTGAAGGTTCACTCTTGAATAGATACATAGGGCCATTCTTACATAGATTTAAAAGGGGTTAGACAGTGATGGCCTCGCCTTAGGATAGGTTATCAATATCAGATCAGCGTTACTTATACAGTGGACGGAGGCGTAAGAAAAAGTCTTTATCTATTGTAAAGTGGTTGTGTCAAGTTATAGAGCCTTCAGTGCACTGTATAGTTTCCAGTACTGGTGGCGGCCTGAAACAGCTGATGGGTGGGTATGCCTGGTGTCAGATCCCCACCAATCATGATAGTGGGAACCCCATGAGGCATCCCAATAACGAATGAAGAAGCAGGTTGAGCATGTATAATGCTGCTCCATTAATTCTTTATTGGGTTGCCCAACGCCTCCTCATGGCTGCCAGCCAGGTACAAAAAAGAACTGATGCTCTCAGCATTAATTAATTTAGTAGCTTCAGGCACAGCGGCCACAGGTCCCTCCCGAATTCAACTGTATTACTGTCCTTAGGGCAATTATATAATTTCATACTATGGCACGGGCAGCATTGTTTTGTGCCACACTGTGGTATTTGGTTCTGTTGGGGCTGTATCTTGTTCTACAAACAGTATTTCTGCTGTCCCTGCCTTCATGTGTTGGCTCTGCCTACTTGTGTTGCCCTGCCTTATGTCAATTTGGACCCACCCAGGGTCGGCTCCAGGTTCATATGGGCTCTTGGGCGATAAAGTCTCAGTGGGCCCCCCTTGTGGCATTTTGCACAAGGCACATGCAGTGTCCCACTTAGTGATCTGCGTGGGCACTTAAAACTTGTGTATTCACCAATGAAATGTATTGTTATATGTACCCTGTATATACCAATAACAGGCTGGTAGGGTGTCATTACATTCATCCACCCCTAGGTGGTGCTGTCATCACTTAGACAGATCAGAGAAGAAGTAGTTGTGCAGTGTGTGAGAGTCAGAGAAAGGAGAAGGAAGTAAATGGAGGTGAGGAGCAAGTATAGCCCACCATGTAGCTGCCATGTTAGCCCCCTTCGCTTTGGCCAGGTCAAGGGAGCACTGAAAACAAGTACAAGATTCCAGCAGCATACCACAGACTAGTGAGTCTATGTCTGAATATAGAGAAAATCTAGTTAAGGTGAGAGCTACCTTAGCCAGTGGACTTCACAAGCACCAGTGACTGGGAGAAGCCTAAAAGCGCCTGGACACAACCGGATGATTATTACACAGAATTATCCTTTTTCACTACATACCTTCTGGGACATAGTGAACCTGAATACTTCAGGAGAGCATCCTACATAAATAATGTAGCAGAGAGTTTGCCTGCCACGAGGGAGAACGCCCTTAATGGATCGCTCAATATAAAGTAAGAGTTTATTATATTCAGTACCTGAGTGCTAGAGCATAGACAAAGACTAGATATAGAGAGAAGGAAACTCCTAAAGTGCAATTGCCAAGCCTGTTATAAGAATTGCAGTGGATATTATTTGGATTATCAACTTTACCATTTAAATGAACTGTATTGCCTATCTGGAGACAAGTGATTCAAGTAAAGGTTCAACTGTTTTTACTACAACTGACTCCTCATCTTTTCCATCACCAATCTTTGCACCTAACGGTCACGAACACAGGGGCCCAGCCACCAAAGCACCTTAGATACCCATCACCACCAAGGGCTCCTCAACCACGATCTGGCTGATGTTCCCTGCAATAGAGAGTGTCTCTTCACAGTAGATATGCCAAGATATGTGCCCCCCACAGTAGATATGCCAAGATATGTGCCCCCCACAGTAGATATGCCAAGATATGTGCCCCTCACAGTAGATATGCCAAGATGTGTGCCCCCACACCGTAGATACACCAAGATATGTGCCCCCCACAGTAGATATGCCAAGATATGTGTCCCCTCACAGTAGATATGTCAAGATATGTGCCCCTTCACAGTAGATATGTCAAGATATGTGTCCCCTCACTGAAGCTATGGCCAGATGTGCCCCCTTTACAGGAAGTGAAAAAAATAAACAGTAAATACTCACCTGGTTCCTCCCATGATCTGCACTCTCCAGCAGCAGCAGGATACTGTGACACATTGCGCTGCTGTGTAGGAGGAGAAGCAGAGGATGATTCCCAGCCTGCCCTGCTCCTTCTCCTACACAGACCAGCAGCACAATGTGTGAGGACATTGTGTTGCTGCTGTGGAGCACCTGCAGCTGAATGGTGGAGTGGGGAGCGAATGACTCCCTGCTTTACTATTACAATCAGCTGTGGGTTCCCCAGGAGCAGTGGGCCCTGGCACTTGCCCAGGTATGGCGGGTGCTGTCACTGGCCCTGGACCCACCTACAATGTGGAGCCAATTTTAGTTTTTTTTCCAGAGCCACATTAAGTTTTCAGTCCGCCCCTGGCAGCTATGCAAGGATCCAATATCTTTTTAGACATACGATAAGGACCAGTTATTGATGACAATGAAAGTTAGCATGCAAAATTTAACACAAAGCTATTCAAAGTTTTACTATTGTGCCCCATGATCACCCCTTGTGTGAGCATTATCCTTTCCCTGCAACATTACTTTTTGCATTTCTTGCATTCCTTTGTTGTGACATTGTGTGCTTTATACCTATCGGAGACAGCATTTTGTTTTATCTATGCTGCAAGGTCACAGGGACATGGGGACTTTTCTTGTGTGTGTTATTATACAGTGTATCACTGTGTGCATTTTCCCTTTATTGTGACATTTATTGTTTGTATAATTACCCACATTAGGCTAGTTTCACACTAGCGTTCGGCTGTCCGCTCGTGAGCTCCGTTTGAAGGGGCTCACGAGCGGACCCGAACGTTTCCGTCCAGCCCTGATGCGTTCAGCCTCCGCTCCGCTCAGCAGGCGGACACCTGAACGCTGCTTGCAGCGTTCGGGTGTCCGCCTGGCCGTGCGGAGGCGTGCGGATCCGTCCAGACTTACAATGTAAGTCAATGGGGACGGATCCGTTTGAAGATGCCACAATATGGCTCAGGCTAATTTCACACTTAGCTTTTTTTTGCAAATATAATGCAGACGGATCCGTTCTAAACGGAGCCTCCGTCTGCATTATTATGATCGGATCCGTTCAGAACGGATCTGATCGAACGCTAGTGTGAAAGTAGCCTTAGCCAATACAAGCCTGCAAGTCTTTCTCTTCAAATCCCAACTGCCATAAACACAGTTTTACTCCAGGTTTCCATAACAACCCAGGCATTTTTCTTTACTGCTTAAAGGGGCGGGCACTGTAGAGGTCACTGTTTTTAAAGGGGCGGACACAGTGGAGGTCACTATTAGTAAAGGGGCGGGCACTGTGGAGTTTACTGTTATTAAATGGGCGGGCACTGTGGAGGTCACTGTTATTAAAAGGGTCGGTGCTATGAAGGTCCCTGTTATAAGGGCGGGCACTGTGAAAGTCACTGTTAAAGGGACGGTCACTGTATAAGGGGCAGTCATTGTGAAAGTCACTGTTAAAGGGGCGGTCACTGTTAAAGGGGCAGTCACTGTGAAAGTCACTGTTAAAGGGGCAATCATTGTGAAAGTCATTGTTAAAGGGGTGGTCACTGTGAAAGTCGCTGTTAAAGGGGAGGTCACTGTGAAAGTCACTGTTAAATGGGCAGTCTGTCACCACCAGACATCTGAGAAGCTCTGACAGATGCCTTTCAGAACCCTCTTCTCCTTGAGCTTCCTTTATTTTGCTTTCAGTTCCTCATCTCGTTAGCCTCCCTCAGCTGTCATGTAGTTGTACTGATTGCATCCCTTTAAATTCCTCCCCATAGTGCATCAGTGTGCGGTTTATATTACTTCCTGGAGTGTGTGTGCATGCTGATCCTACTTCCCAGTTTTCTACAAGATAAGTGTTGTGCATTCATTTGTGTTTTCCTGTTTGCTGGATCCCAGGTGACCCTGACTCCCTCCATATCTAGTGTAGGGAGCCGGTGGTCGTGTCCCCTCACTATTATTGGGTGTTCAGGCGTTATACAGTCGAGGTACGAGGATTTGCGATCATCTACCATTGGGATTTTTGCATAGGCTGAGCAGTCAGGGAGAGAGCCAGATCTGATGCAGGGGTCTCCCTTTTTGTTCCTTAGTTTTGGATCCAGTGAGTCGTATATTCATTTTGTGTTGTCTTGTTTCCTGTACACCTTCTGTGACATTATAAACCGCCAAAACCGTCTCAAGCATGGATCCGGTTTCACTTTTGACTGAACACTTCCAGGGTCTTTCATTGGAGGTAGCAGATCTCCGTAAGACTTTTTCTCAGTTTCAAGTGACCAGTTCAGCTTACGTTCATGGAGTTTGTTCTGAGCCTAAGGCCCCATGCACACGGCCGTGTTTCACAGCCGTGTGCGGGCCGTGGAACCGCGGCCTGGATCCCTCCTGAGAGCAGGAGTGCACGGCGTCACTGGTTGCTATGACGCCGTGCGCTCCCTGCTGCCGGCACAGTACAGTAATACACTGGTATAGATCATACCAGTGTATTACTGTATTGCGGCGGCAGCAGGGAGCGCACGGCGTCATAGCAACCAGTGACGCCGTGCGCTCCTGCTCTCAGGAGGGATCCAGGCCGCGGTTCCACGGCCCGCACACGGCTGTGAAACACGGCCGTGTGCATGGGGCCTTAGATCTCGCTCCCGGATACGTTCTCCGGGGGTAGTAAGAATTTTGTGCGTTTTAGAGAGGCTTGCAAACTCCATTTTCGCCTTCTTCCCCATTCCTCTGGAGGGTGGGGATCATTATATCGCTGCTCAGGGGTAACGCTCAGTCATGGGCCCTATCGCTGCCGGTGGGGGCACGGCCCTTCCGTTCAGTGGATGAATACTTTTTAGCCCTGGGTCAGATATATGATGATCCGGATCGTATTGCTTTGGCTGAGTCTAGACTACGTCTGTTATGCCAGGGTAAACAATCCGCAGAGATATACTGCTCATAATTTCGGAGATGGGCAGCTGATACTGGTTGGAATGATGCTGCACTCCGAAGTCAATTTTTACTCTGACAATAGAAGATTCAGCCCGCATGGGAAGGTTTGTTTTTGTTGTGGAGGTATAAATCATTTGGCAAATGTTTGTCCCTCTAGGAGATTCAGGCAGTTTTTTGGGAGTAATAAAGAAACAAACAGGAAAAAATCCTTAAAAAATGTTCCATCTGTTAACATTGGCAGGGTTGAGGCGGAAATTGAAGGTTTTCCGTTTGCTTGTAGTTCCCGTTTTGTCCTGCCTGCCAGGGTGGCGCTAGAGAGTAAGAACATTTTTTGTGAGATTTTTGTAGATAGTGGAGCAGCTGTCAATCTCATTTATAATCAATTTGCTATAACTCATGGTTTCCAGGTATGCACTTTGGGAAAGGATATTCCTGTTTTTGCTATTGATTCCACTCCATTTTCTCAGAAATCATTAAAGGTCATAGTTCACAATATCCCTTTAATTGTGAGTGATGCTCATGTTGAGGATGTGTCATGTTTCGTCCTTAGCGGATTGCCTACTCCTCTTGTGTTGGGGCTACCCTGGCTCACTAAACATAACTCCACCATTGATTGGCAAGCAAGGCAAATAAATGGTTGGAGTGACTTTTGCAGAGAGAATTGCCTCACGACATCTGTTTCTGATGTTTCTACTAAGACTGTACCATCTTTTCTCTCTGAATTTTCGGATGTCTTCTCTGAGAGTGGAGTTCAGGATTTGCCCCCGCACAGGGAGTACGATTGTCCTATTAATCTCATCCCAGGCGCCAAGCTGCCTAAATCTCGTTTATACAATCTCTCCCAACCTGAAAGGGTCGCTATGTGTGCTTATATCTCTGAGAGTCTAAGAAAAGGACACATACGACCCTCGAAGTCACCTGTTGCCGCTGTTCTTTTCTTTGTTAAGAAAAAAGATGGTTCTTTAAGACCTTGTCTGGATTTCAGGGAGCTGAACAGTATCACAATTCGTGACCCTTATCCGCTTCCTCTGATCCCGGACCTGTTTAACCAGATTGTTGGGGCTAAAGTTTTTTCCAAATTAGATCTAAGAGGGGCATACAACCTGGTCAGGATCAGAGAAGGAGACGAATGGAAGACGGCCTTCAATACCCCTGAGGGCCATTTTGAGAATTTGGTTATGCCTTTTGGTTTGATGAATGCTCCAGCCGTCTTTCAGCATTTCGTGAACAGCATTTATTATCATTTAATGGGGAAATTTGTATTAGTGTATTTGGATGACATTTTGATTTTTTCTCCTGATTTCAAAACTCATAAGGAACACTTGCGTCAGGTCTTGCTCATCCTGCGGGCGAATAAATTATACGCGAAACTGGAAAAATGTGTGTTTGCGGTTCCAGAAATTCAATTTCTGGGGTTTCTTCTCTCCGCTTCTGGTTTTCGCATGGACCCCGAGAAGGTCCGCGCTGTGCTTGAGTGGGAGCTTCCTGAGAATCAGAAGGTGCTGATGCGTTTTTTGGGCTTTGCCAATTATTACAGGAAGTTTATTTTGAATTATTCCTCTGTTGTTAAACCACTCACTGATATGACCAGAAAGGGGGTAGATTTTTCTTCGTGGTCGGTAGAGGCGCCTAAGGCCTTTTCTAATATCAAGGAGAGTTTTGCTTCCACTCCCATCTTGGTACAACCTGATATTTCTCTACCCTTCATAGTTGAGGTTGATGCTTCTGAGGTGGGTGTGGGTGCGGTCTTGTCTCAGGGTTCCTCTCCTGCCAAATGGCGACCGTGTGCCTTTTTCTTGAAGAAACTCTCCTCCGCAGAGAGAAATTACGATGTGGGAGATAGGGAGATGTTGGCCATCAAGTTGGCTTTTGAGGAATGGCGCCATTGGCTAGAGGGAGCCAGACACCCTATTACCGTGTTTACTGACCATAAAAATCTAGCCTACTTGGAGTCAGCCAAGCGTCTGAACCCGAGACAGGCCAGATGGTCTTTGTTCTTTTCAAGGTTTAATTTTGTTGTCACGTTCCGCCCTGGGGTTAAGAATGTGAAGGCAGATGCCCTGTCACGTTGTTTTCCGGGAGGTGGGAATTTTGAAGACCCGGGTCCCATTTTGGCTGAAGGTGTGGTGGTCTCTGCTCTTTATCCTGAATTGGAGGCAGAGGTGCAGGTAGCCAAGTCAGAGGCTCCTGATCCTCCTGGGAGGTTGTTTGTGCCTATCGCTTTAAGACACAAGATTTTTAAGGAACACTGTGACGCTTTGCGATACTAGGAAATCGCAAATGCGCCATATCAACATAGAAACATAGAATGTGTCAGCAGATAAGAACTATTTGGCCCATCTAGTCTGCACAATATACTGAATACTATGGATAGCCCCTGGCCCTATCTTATTTCACAATCACAAAGACAAAAGAGCCTTCACTAAGAATCTTCTCTTTTGACTAAAGGAGTAATTCACAGAGCAGAGGTGCCATTATCCCCACCTTGTGACAAACCTTTCCTGCCCATGCCAAGTTGAGTAGCCATCAATCTAATTCTCTTATGACAGAACCTCAGAAACCTGGTCTCTCTGCAGCCATAGTGTCTCCAATACCAGCAGGGGTCTCACACCTTTAGCCTGGGCAGCGAGCTTCAGAAGAAAAGGACAGATCCTTATCACACAGCTGGTTGGTACAGGAAGGAAGATGACCTGAAAGTCCCCTTCAATCCATAAGCTTCATATTTTTCCCATATTTTCCTAATATTTCATGGGTTATGGAAATGTGAAAGGAACCATCTTTTCAGAGATGGTTTTGGTTCTTCTAACCCACCTTCTAGGAAACCTGCGGGCAAATCAGAGATTCCCGCTCTGAGATATAAAGGTTCTCAGGCACCCTGTATTATCTTTTAGTCGTATTTGTTATCAGATGATGCGTAAAATTGTACTGATTATCAATATCAACTATATTTCTTGATTGGACTTACGGGATATGGAGAAATGGGCAAAGCAAAGATTCTGCCAGATTTTCTCCCTATGGGGCAAAGGACTGCCCCTGTTCCAATTACACAAGGCTGGACCTGAACGTGTCATAACCACTCCCCGCTTCAGAGTAGGTAAAAACAGTGACACACTCAGGTCCTGGGTCCTTATTCTGCCATCTGACATCGACTAACATCACGACCGCCCGCGGGACACGGGCACACCCCACCATCTTGGATTATTCTACAAAGACTTTGCCTATTACTGGACCCTACCACGGTAATTCTGAACTTACAGACATTCTATTCCCTTCCACCTCTTACCTATTTCTATCCAAACCAATCTGTTCTACTGGCAGGTAGATTTATCTGTCAGCTTTAATATATATAATTTTGTGTGTAGTTTTAGAATAAAAACTAACGATTTCATCGTTCCAGTTTTGCCCTTGTTACTTGATGACCTGATCTATGCTAAGAACTCTGTCCTCAGAAGACATACAACCAAATTGTTTTATTTTTATAAATTGCTTATGTACTAGCTAGGTTGCAAATAACCGTTTCGTCCCTTTAGGATTAGCTAGCCGGGGTCTCTTCACCCCGATTCAATACGAAGAGTGGTGGCAGCAAATTAATTTCATTTCCAGCGTGAAATCAGTAATTTTATTTTTACCGATTGTACATACAATCGTGATTGCATCCTGTCTGGGCCCACCAACCAATCTTAAATGTCTTCTGTGCTCACAGTGGATTCGCCTCCAGAAGTCTCTAGTGCAGACCTGTATGGCAACTGTGGCTTAGTACGACGGGATTGGCGGGTGGTTGTCACAAACACCACGATACGGTCCTTGCTGGGCACCCGGGGGCAAGAGCCACAGTGGATCTCATTGCTCGGAGATTCTGGTGGCCGGCGCTTCGTAAGTCGGTTGAGGGTTTTGTGGCAGCCTGCGAGAGCTGCGCTCGTGCCAAAGTCCCTCATTCACGGCCATCAGGTCCTCTCCTTCCCTTACCCATTCCTTCCCGTCCTTGGACACATCTGTCCATGGACTTCATAACGGACCTGCCTCGTTCCTGCCTTAGCAAAATGGTGCATTTCATCCTTTTTCCTGGCTTGCCCAATGCTAAGACGCTGGTGCAGGCATTTATTGATCACATTGTCAAATTGCATGGTATTCCTTCAGACATAGTCTCTGATAGGGGCACGCAGTTTGTTTCCAGATTCTGGAAGGCTTTCTGTTCTCGCTTGGGGGTTCGGTTGTCATTCTCTTCTGCTTTCCACCCGGAGTCGAATGTACGTCGTGAATCAGAATCTGGAGACATATCTGCGCTGTTTTGTGGCGGAGAATCAGGAGGATTGGTGTTCTTTTTTGTCCATTGCTGAGTTTGCTTTAAATAACCGTCGTCAGGAGTCCTCTGATAAGTCACAATTTTTTGGTGCATATGGGTTTCATCCGCAGTTTGGGACATTCTCGGAAGAGGGGTCTTCTGGTTTACCTGAGGAGGACAGATTCTCCTAGTCTTTGTCATCTATTTGGCAAAAGATTCAGGATAATCTAAAGAGCATGAGTGAGAGATATAAGCGTGTGGTGGATAAGAGACGTGTGCCTGGTCCGGACCTGAATGTTGGTGATCTGGTGTGGTTGTCTACTAAGAATATCAAATTGAAGGTTCCCTCCTGGAAGTTTGGTCCTAAGTTGGGCCTCACAAAATCTTGTCTGTCATCAATCCTGTTGCCTACCGTCTTGATCTTCCTCAGACTTGGAAGATCCATAATGTTTTTCATAAGTCCTTATTAAAACCTTATGTCCAACCCATTGTACCCTCGTCTTTGCCTCCTCCTCCGATTATGGTTGATGGTAATCTTGAATTTCAGGTCTCTAGGATTGTGGATTCTCGTGTTGTCCGTGGTTCTCTCCAGTACCTCGTTCATTGGGAGGGTTATGGTCCTGAGGAGAGGATGTGGGTCCCAGTGACAGACATTAAGGCCACTCGTTTCATCAGGGCTTTCCATAGGTCTTATCCTGAGAAGGTGGGCTCTAAGTGTCCGGAGTCCACTCGTAGAAGGAGAGGTACTGTCACCACCAGACATCTGAGAAGCTCTGACAGATGCCTTTCAGAACCTCCTCCTTGAGCTTCCTTTGTTTTGCTTTCATTTTCTCATCTCGTTAGCCTCCCTCAGCTGTCATGTAGTTGTACTGATTGCATCCCTTTAAATTCCTCCCCATAGTGCATCAGTGTGCGGTTTATATTACTTCCTGGAGTGTGTGTGCATGCTGATCCTACTTCCCAGTCTTCTACAAGTTAAGTGTTGTGCATTCATTTGTGTTTTTCTGTTTGCTGGATCCTAGGTGACCCTGACTCCCTCCGTATCTAGTGTAGGGAGCCGGTGGTCGTGTCCCCTCACTATTATAGGGTGTTCAGGTGTTATACAGTCGAGGTACGAGGATATGCGATCATCTACAATTGGGATTTTCGCATAGGCTGAGCAGTCAGGGAGAGTGCCAGGTCTGATGCAGGGGTCTCCCTTTTTGTTCCTTAGTTTTGGATCCAGTGAGTCGTATATTCATTTTGTGTTGTCTTGTTTCCTGTACACCTTCCGTGACACAGTCACTGTGAAATTCACTGTTAAAGGGGCGGTCACTGTTAAAGGGGAGGTCATTGTGATAGTCACTATTAAAGGGGCGGTCACTGTGAAAGTCACTGTTAAAGGGGAGGTCACTGTGAAAGTCACTGTTAAAGGGGTGCTTACTGTTAAAGGGGCAGTCACTATGAAAGTCACTGTTAAAGGAGCGGTCACTGTGAAAGTCACTGTTAAAGGGGCGGTCACTGTGAAAGTCACTGTTAAAGGGGCGGTCACTATGAAAGTCACTGTTAAAGGGGCGGTCACTGTGAAAGTCACTGTGAAAGGGGAGTTCACTGTGAAAGTCAATGTTAAAGGGGAGGTCACTGTGAAAGTCACTGTTAAAGGGGCAGTCATTGTGAAAGTCACTGTTAAAGGGGCGGTCACTGTGAAAGTCACTGTTAAAGGGGCGGTCACTGTGAAAGTCACTGTTAACCACTTCAGCCCCGCTAGCTGAAACCCCCTTCATGACCAGAGCACTTTTTACACTTCGGCACTACACTATTTTCACCGTTTATCGCTCGGTCATGCAACTTACCACCCAAATGAATTTTACCTCCTTTTCTTCTCACTAATAGAGCTTTCATTTGGTGGTATTTTATTGCTGCTGACATTTTTACTTTTTTTGTTATTAATCGAAACAACTTTTCCAATTTTTTTATACAAAGTTGGCATTTGACCAAGATATTTTTCTCACCCAGCATGGGTATATGTAAAATGACACCCCAAAACACATTCCCCAACTTCTCCTGAGTACGGCGATACCAGATGTGTGACACTTTTTTGCAGCCAAGGTGGGCAAAGGGGCACATATTCCAAAGTGCACCTTTTGGATTTCGCAGGCCATTTTTTACACATTTTGATTGCAAGGTACTTCTTACACATTTGGGCCCCTAAATTGCCAGGGCAGTATAACTACGCCACAAGTGACCCCATTTTGGAAAGAAGACACCCCAAGGTATTCCATGAGGGGCATGGCGAGTTCCTAGAATTTTTAATTTTTTGTCGCAAGTTAGTGGAATATGAGACTTTGTAAGGAAAAAAGAAAAAAAAAGAAAAATCATTATTTTCCGCTAACTTGTGACAAAAAATAAAAAATTCTAGGAACTCGCCGTGCCCCTCACGGAATACCTTGGGGTGTCTTCTTTCCAAAATAGGGTCACTTGTGGCGTAGTTATACTGCCCTGGAAATTTAGGTGCCCAAATGTGTAAGAAGTACCTTGCAATCAAAATGTGTAAAAAATGGCCTGCGAAATCCGAAAGGTGCACTTTGGAATATGTGCCCCTTTGCCCACCTTGGCTGCAAAAAAGTGTCACACATCTGGTATAGCCGTACTCAGGAGAAGTTGGGGAATGTGTTTTGGGGTGTCATTTTACATATAACCATGCTGGGTGAGAGAAATATCTTGGCAAAAGATAACTTTTCCCATTTTTTTATACAAAGTTGGCATTTGACCAAGATATTTTTCTCACCCAGCATGGGTATATGTAAAATGACACCCCAAAACACATTGCCCAACTTCTCCTGAGTACGGCGATACCAGATGTGTGACACTTTTTTGCAGCCTAGATGCGCAAAGGTGCCCAAATTCCTATTAGGAGGGCATTTTTAGACATTTGGATCCCAGACTTCTTCTCACACTTTCGGGCCCCTAAAAAGGCAGGGCAGTATAAATACCCCACATGTGACCCCACTTTGGAAAGAAGACACCCCAAGGTATTCAATGAGGGGCCTGGCGAGTTCATAGAAATTATATTTTTTTTGCATAAGTTAGCGGATATTGATTTTTTTTGTTTTTTTCTCACAAAGTCTCACTTTCCGCTAACTTAGGACAAAAATTTCAATGTTTCATGGACTCAATATGCCCCTCACGGAATACCTTGGGGTGTCTTCTTTCCGAAATGGGGTCACATGTGGGGTATTTATACTGCCCTGGCTTTTTAAGGGCCCTAAAGCGTGAGAAGAAGTCTGGAATATAAATGTCTAAAAATGTTTACGCATTTGGATTCCGTGAGGGGTATGGTGAGTTCATGTGAGATTTTATTTTTTGACACAAGTTAGTGGAATATGAGACTTTGTAAGAAAAAACAAACAAATATATATATATTTCCGCTAACTTGGGCCAAAAAAATGTCTGAATGGAGCCTTACAGGGGGGGGGTGATCAATGACAGGGGGGTGATCAATGACAGGGGGGTGATCACCCATATAGACTCCCGGATCACCCCCCTGTCATTGATCACCCCCCTGTAAGGCTCCATTCAGACGTCCGTATGATTTTTACGGATCCATGGATCAGATCCGCAAAACACATGCGGACGTCTGAATGGAGCCTTACAGGGGGGTGATCAATGACAGGGGGGTGATCAATGACAGAGGGGTGATCACCCATATAGACTCCCTGATCACCCCCTTGTCATTGATCACCCCCCTGTAAGGCTCCATTCAGACGTCCGTATGATTTTTACGGATCCATGGATACATGGATCGGATCCGCAAAACACATGCGGATGTCTGAATGGAGCCTTACAGGGGGGTTATCAATGACAGGGGGTGATCAGGGTGATCACCCCCCTGTCACTGATCACCCCCCCTGTAAGGCTCCATTCAGATGTCCGTATGATTTTTACGGATCCATGAATACATGGATCGGATCCGCAAAACACATGCGGATGTCTGAATGGAGCCTTACAGGGGGGTTATCAATGACAGGGGGTGATCAGGGTGATCACCCCCCTGTCACTGATCACCCCCCCTGTAAGGCTCCATTCAGACGTCCGTATGATTTTTACGGATCCATGGATACATGGATCGGATCCGCAAAACACATGCGGACGTCTGAATGGAGCCTTACAGGGGGGTGATCAATGACAGGGGGGTGATCAGGGAGTGTATATGGGTGATCACCCGCCTGTCATTGATCACCCCCCTGTAAGTCTCCATTCAGACGTCCGTATGATTTTTACGGATCCATGGATCGGATCCGCAAAACACATGCGGACGTCTGATTGGAGCCTTACAGGGGGGTGATCAATGACAGGGGGGTGATCACCCATATAGACTCCCTGATCACCCCCCTGTCATTGATCACCCCCCTGTAAGGCTCCATTCAGACGTCCGTATGATTTTTACGGATCCATGGATACATGGATCGGATCCGCAAAACACATGCGGATGTCTGAATGGAGCCTTACAGGGGGGTTATCAATGACAGGGGGTGATCAGGGTGATCACCCCCTATCACTGATCACCCCCCCTGTAAGGCTCCATTCAGACGTCCGTATGATTTTTACGGATCAATGGATACAAGGATCGGATCCGCAAAACACATGCGGACGTCTGAATGGAGCCTTACAGGGGGGTTATCAATGACAGGGGGTGATCAGGGTGATCACCCCCCTGTCACTGATCACCCCCCCTGTAAGGCTCCATTCAGACGTCCGTATGATTTTTACGGATCCATGGATACATGGATCGGATCCGCAAAACACATGTGGACGTTTGAATGGAGCCTTACAGGGGGGTGATCAATGACAGGGGGGTGATCAATGACAGGGGGGTGATCAGGGAGTGTATATGGGTGATCACCCGCCTGTCATTGATCACCCCCCTGTAAGGCTCCATTCAGACGTCCGCATGTGTTTTGCGGATCCGATCCATGTATCCATGGATCCGTAAAAATCATGCGGACGTCTGAATGGAGCCTTACAGGGGGGTGATCAATGACAGGGGGTGATCAGGGAGTGTATATGGGTGATCACCCGCCTGTCATTGATCACCCCCCTGTAAGGCTCCATTCAGACGTCCGCATGTGTTTTGCAGATCCGATCCATGTATCCATGGATCCGTAAAAATCATGCGAACGTCTGAATGGAGCCTTACAGGGGGGTGATCAATGACAGGGGGTGATCAGGGAGTGTATATGGGTGATCACCCGCCTGTCATTGATCACCCCCCTGTAAGGCTCCATTCAGACGTCCGCATTTGTTTTGCGGATCCGATCCATGTATCCATGGATCCGTAAAAATCATACGGACGTCTGAATGGAGCCTTACAGGGGGGTGATCAATGACAGGGGGGTGATCAATGACACGGGGTGATCAGGGAGTGCATATGGGTGAACCCGCCTGTCATTGATCACCCCCCTGTAAGGCTCCATTCAGACGTCCGCATGTGTTTTGCGGATCTGATCCATGTATCCGTGGATCCGTAAAAATCATACGGACGTCTGAACGGAGCCTGACAGGGGAGTGATCAATGACAGGGGGGTGATCAATGACAGGGGGGTGATCAGGGAGTTTATATGGGGTGATCATGGGTGATCAGGGGTTCATAAAGGGTTAATAAGTGACGGGGGGTGTAGTGTAGTGTAGTGTAGTGTTTGGTGCGACTTTACTGACCTACCTGTGTCCTCTGGTGGTCGATCCTAACAAAAGGGACCACCAGAGGACCAGGTAGCAGGTATATTAGACGCTGTTATCAAAACAGCGTCTAATATACCTGTTAGGGGTTAAAAAAATCAGATCTCCAGCCTGCCAGCGAGCGATCGCCGCTGGCAGGCTGGAGATCCACTCGCTTACCTTCCGTTCCTGTGAGCGCGCGCGCCTGTGTGCGCGCGTTCACAGGAAATCCCGGCCCTCGCGAGATGACGCGTATATGCGTCGTCGTGCGCAGGGCTGCACATCTGCGTTAGGCGGTCCGGAGGCGGTTAAAGGGGTGGTCACTGTGAAAGTCACTGTGAAAGGGGCGGTTACTGTTAAAGGAGCAGTCATTGTGAAATTCACTGTTAAAGGGGCGGTCACTGCGAAAGTCACTGTTAAAGTGGCGGTCACTGTGAAAGTCACTTTTAAAGGGGAAACTGTCTAGCTTGATTTAGGGATCTTGGAAGTTATGGCAAGTGCAACTTGCTGGCCCCCAGGAGCGATCAGATCCCAGTGTTAGGATGCTGAGTTGGGATGTGGCTGTAATGTCTGTGTCACGGTGCTTCTACCTATACTGCCACTTCCTGGGGTTAGGCTCCATAGCAACAAATAAGTTGGAGTTGGTGGAATAAGTAGAGTCCAGACTTGTGGTAGGGTAACAATTTTATTTGAATAAAACGTCAATATCAGAAATAGGTTTCTTTCTTCCTCGGCTCTAGCAGGTTGCAGTTTTACTGGCAGGTGGCCTTAGTATACTTTGTTCTCTCTGATGTGCTAATCTCAGGCTTCTGTTTGGTTACTGGACTTTCTAGATGTTCTGGTACCATTGAGAGGGGTGCCTTTGGTCATTGACCCCATTGTAAAATGTAATCTATTAAATTCAAGGAGTTGTCGTGCTCTCCGAGCTGCTTCCCCTGGAAGACTCCTGTTGCAGGATGGGAAAATGCTCCCTCACTGTGCCACATTGTCTGTGGCTCTCTATCTTCCACACTCGACTCTCTCAACTCACTACAGCTTCCTAAAAAATCCTCCCTTGGTGGGAAGTTAGACTGGCCCACTCCTGCCCAAAGGGGGAAAAAGAATGGAATAGTTAGTCCTATTCTTGTCTAAGGCTCTGCCATGGAATATGCCACCTGCTGGTAAACAGGCTTTTTGCATGTCACAATAGATGAATAAACACATCATCAAGGCACAGCATGAGAGGACATGGAAAATAATGCAAAAATGACATTCTCTGCTGGACATTAGGTACAGTAGCTAGGTTTTGAAATGGTAGTGCCCTACTCCTATACTACACAAGTTAAGACAATTACACGGCTGGTGCACCATTGCTGGGATGGGAATCAACAGTCAAGCCCATGTTTAAATAGAACACATATGGCATCATACGTGCATGACAGCTCAATTAAGTTACAGGTATTGCCTGAACATTCCTCCCGGCAATGGCAATGAGACCAGCAAGTTGCCTTTTTAAATAGTGATGGACAAACATCGGCCGGGACGGTTCGCGAACCCGTGTTCGCGATCAAATGTTCGCGAACTGCTCTTTTGCTGCAGGCCCCATTGAGTTTAATGACAGGCGAACCTGAAAAACCTTCAGGTCATATTTGCAGCCACTAAATACTTACTAGAAGTGCACAAATAGTCCCACAACATAGAGAGGGGGATAATTGGCAAACATTTCCACAAAAAATATATTTTAATCAGGGGCCAATTTTATGCCTCTTATGCCTTTTATGTCTTTTATGCCCTGCTGGAGCCTAGAAAGAACTTATTTTAGGCCAAGGGTACAGGCCCCAAAAATTAGGCCATCACCTGACAGAAAAGAACTTGTAATTATGTGGCTGAAGGTACATTAGGCAGTCACTTGATAAAAATTTTACTGTAGGCTAGTAAAGTCCCCCAAAATTAGGCATTACCTGACAGAAAATAACTTGTGATGGTGTGTCTGGAGGTACATTAGGCGGTCACTGGCTAAAAATTTTACTGTAGGCCAGTACAGGCCCCAAAAATTCAGCATTCACCTGACAGAAAAGAACTTGTGATTATGTGGCTGGAGTTACATAAGGTGGTCACTGGACAAATTTTTTACCATTTTGTGTTTGTACCCGGGGTCTAAGTATGTTGCCACCCAGTACTGATCCTTGCCCTTTATGCTTTTTATACAGGGGTCCCTCTTCAAACACTGTAGCATGAAGGCCCCTATTAGCACTAAATTGGAAGCGGTGGACCACCCTGGCTCCTGCTCATCACCCAGGAGAATGTCATTCTTCGTCTCCTCCCCCCAGCCACGGACAAAACACCAGGGATCCCCGAAAAGTTTAAAGTCCCCCTCAAAGCTTGCTCTTCTTGCTCCTCCTCCTCCCCCCAGGCACCATCCTTCTCTGACTCCTCTTCAGACTCCTGCTGACTTGTCTCAGATGGAGTAGCCCACCCTGGAAATTCATTCAGCATTGCGACTTCCTCATTTTTCAGCTCCTGCTCCTCGACGGCTTGATCAATGACACAACGCAATGCATGCTCCAGAAAGAATGCATAAGGTACGATGTCACTGATGGCGCACTGACTGCGACTGACCAGTTTGGTGGTCTCATCAAATGGCCACAGAAGTCTAAATGCATCGCGCATGAGCAGCCACTGGCTCAATGAAAAAAAACTAAGCTCCCAGAACCTGTCCTGCTGCAGAGTTTGTACGGGTAGTCATTACTGGCACGTTGCTGCTGGAGCAGCCTATCAAGCATATACAAGGTGGAGTTCCAGTGTGTCGGGCTGTCACAAATCAGACGTATGACGGGCAGGTGGTGTCGCCGCTGAACGTCAGCAAGGCTAGCCATGGCCGTGTAAGATCTTCTAAAATGGCCAGAGAATTTCCTGGCCTGCCGCAAGACGTCCTGAACTACGGGGTATTTGGCAACGAATCGCTGCAGGACTAAATTCAGGACATGTGCCATGCACGGCACGTGTGTCATTTTGCCCTGTATATCAAAGCCCTTTATCGGTATTTTGTGGAAGCAGGTGTATCGCAGGCCTCGATCAATATTTTGTAGAAGCAGGTATATCAAACCCCTTAATCAGTATTTTGTGGAAGCAGGTATCTCGCTAGTCTCAATCAATATTTGGTGAAAGCAGGTATATCAATCCCCTTAATCAGTATTTTGTGGAAGCAGGTATATTGCAGCCCTCAATCAGTATTTGTTGGAAGCAGGTAAATCAAACCCCTTAATCAGTATTTCATGGAATCAGGTATATCGCAGGCCTCAATCAATATTTGGTGGAAACAGGTATATCAAACCACTTAATCAGTATTTTGTGAAAGCAGGTATATCGCAGGCCTCAATCAATATTTGGTGGAACCAGATAAATCGAACCCCTTAATCAGTATTTTATGAAAGCAGGTATATCGCAGGCCTCAATCAATATTTTGTGGAAGCAGGTATATCAAACCCCTTAATCAGTATTTTGTGGAAGCAGGTATATCGCAGGCCTCAATCAATATTTTGTGGAAGCAGGTATATCAAACCCCTTAATCAGTATTTTGTGGAAGCAGGTATATTACACCCCTCAATTATTTTTTGTGCCACAACAGTTATATCACACCACCTTGTTTATTTGGGGCAACAGGTATATCGAAGCCGTCAATCAGTATTTTGTGGAAGCAGGTATATCACACCCCTCAATGAGTTTTTTGGGTGGAAACCGGTATATCACACCCGTTGCAAATAGTTGTTCCAATAGCGTTTGTCCCTCTATATAGCTGCGGTATCGCCGCAGAACCGCACACAACTGGTGCACAATACAAATGCACTATAATATACTTTCTATGTTAGAAAGTATATTGTAAGTATATCACACCTCTCAGTATATCATACCTATCGATAGCACACTTACTGTATACCAGTCCTTAAAAAGACTTTGTGGCCCCATTAGCTGGCGTTTTGTGTCCCTAACAGCCTGTCCCTGCTTTAAAAAGCAACCTCTCCCTACACTGGCAAAACACAGAATGTAAAATGGCTGCCAGATCGGGTTCTGTTATAGGGTGGGGCTGTGTCCATGTGCTGAAACATCTCAATTGGCTGTCCTGTCCCACCTGATGGATGTGCCATGGGTCAAAGTTCAGCGCAATGCAAAAAAATAAGGCGCCGGCGGACATCGCCATATGTTCGCATGTTCGGTGAATCGCGAACGCGCAAAGCTCGACGTGAAACGATCGTCGGGCGAAGCGCAAGGCCATCTCTAGTCTTTAATATACCATCTTGTTCTTTGATTATCTAGTTTGCACTGCATCCATGCGCCTCCAGCATCCCTTGCTGCAAACCTCATTGGGCAACAGCTAGTATTGACAGGTGGTACCAGAATGATAAGTTGTATTACATTACAGTAATATTACTTTAGTCTTAATTTTCATCACAGCTTGAATCTCCAAATGTGCATATAGACAGGTAGAAATATGAATATAGAATGAGCAAACAATAGATCTCATGTACTGCTTGTCTATTCATAGGCCGTTCCTCCAGATATCTGTTGAACGTGGCAAGTCTTCATTTAATCATGTTCTGCATGTTATTCCATGCTGAGCTCATTTAGAGCTGAGTACCAGAAGCTGAAATTGTGTATCATATTACAGTAATTTGTACAAATTGACCATAGAGGAATCTAACAAGTGCGAAGAAGCCTCCATATGGCGGAAACATGCCGTTTGTATGGAGTATAGTCATTTTTTTCCCATGGTTGCTTTATGTGAACACATGTGGCCCATGAGGCTCTGATTAGGGGGCAATGGCCTCTATGTATGTAATACCTCATATAATCTCATGTTCTGCTGATACAGGAACAATTTAACCTATCGTCACATACCCTTGGACTGATAGATTGTGATTTATCCATATTATTTATGCATGGTGCAGTATAACCTAAAAGGGTTTTCTGAGATTTTTCTACTGATGACCTATCCTATGGATAGGTCATCAGTATCTGATCGGAGGGGGTCCGACACCAAGATCACCTGCCCCTGCTCCTGTAAGGGCTGCGGCCTTCTCTCTGCTCACCAAGCATAGCACCGTACATTGTATAGTGGCTGTGCTTGATATCGCAGCTCAGCCCTATTCACCTCACCTAGGCAAAGATGTGAGAAGGCCATGGCACTACTGCAAGCAGAGCAACTAGAGGTCCTCATTCAAGTTAAGGGGGCCCAGGGGACTGGTGCCTTCCAAAAGACTTGAATTGACCGTGTTGGTCCACTTTTTAGCTCCACTGCAAATAAAACTTAGAAAGAGCTAAGAGGTGCCAATAGGTTTATGCTCTATAGAAACCGTGTATTCATGCAGTTATAACCGTATGTAGAATCATATGAATAAATAGATGCATGAATAAAAAAGTATATGGATAAACAAAGTTAAAATATGTAAAATATAAAATGGATAAAATGAAATGAATAAATGCCAAATAAAATATTATATCAAGGTAAAAAGTTTAAAAGTAGACCTCACTTCACTAGGGGGATGTATGTTGGATAAATCTCAAGACTCCTTCAGACAGAGCCCCCCGGCCGGGTTCGCTTGTAGAATGGTAATAATGACGGCAGCCAGGTGTCCAGCGTCTGGTCAATATTGTTTAATCAGGTAAAAATACAGCACTCAACGATTATTGTATTACTCCTGAGGAAGGGGTCACTGTTTCTGACCCCCTGAAACGCGTTGACCACTCAGCAGCCTTCCTTATACAAACACCCTATTAAGCATTTTTTCCTAAAATCGCGCCCCTTGGCGCCCGTCAACTTGACACTAGATATATTCTGGGCACCTCCCTGGGTATATATTCAGTGAGCATCCCTCAACTTCTTTTTTCTTTTGTTTCCCTACTACTGCAAGCACCAGTGTCTTCTCAAACAGCTGATCTGCAGGGCTTCAGCGTGTCAGACCCCCACCAATCAGATACTGATGACCTATGCAGAGGATAGTAGAGAAGTCTTGAAAAAATTATTTGTATGACATATACCAGTCGCAAAGGGTTCGGCCCGGAGTAAAACACAAGAAAAGCCTATCACAGCCTAACAATCCACAGCTACTATGGGAAGTTATGAAGAGGTCCTAAAGAGCCAGCAGCTGTGTTCTGCTGCAAGATACCATATTTATGAACAAAGTATTTTATTTAATGATGGCTGGGGGGGTCTGGGAATTTACTATTTGATTGCTTGCAAAGGCAAGAAACCGCAAGCATATTATAGCCGTGCACATTATAGCTTTTTAGTGGAGCACATTCTTTCCATACACAATGTAAAGTGAAATGTTCAATCAGAAGTACTTCTTTATTTAATATTTCTGGAGATGATTCTAGAGAATAGTGAAATAAAATAAAGATCTAATATATTTATGATAATTAAAAAAAAGACAAAACAAACAAAATAGGTACAAATAGTACAAAACAGTTTTGCAGCATTGAAATTATTAGGTAGATGTACACCGAAAAGTGGATCTTTTGGATTCCAATCAATCTTGTGCCGAATAAACTAAGGTACGAAGTAGAATTGAGCAAACTAGACAAGATTTATTTCATTTGAAGTTCGCCAAATTTTTGAAAAAGTTGGTTCCAGCACGAATCGATTTATCCAGAGAGAGAGAGCAAGAGAGAGAAAAAGAGAGAGGACTTAGTAAGAATGCCATATTGCCTGGCCTACAATACTGGGACATGTACTTGGCATTAATGATAGACGAACATCAGCCGGGACGATTCGCGGCCTCGATCGAGCAAACATGATCAAATCTTTGCGAACTGCAAGTTCGCGGCAGGACCCATTCACTTTAATGGCAGGCGAACCTAAAAAACCTTCATGTCATATTTTCAGCCAGCAAATACTTACTAGAAGTGTGCAAATAGTCCCACAACATGGACAGTGACATACTAGAGGGGAATCAATGACAAAAATTCCCACAAAAATATGTATTTTACCAAACTTCTCAAAAATGTGCCCTTCTGGAGCCTCGAAAATTTATATTTTAGGCCAGTGGAGTATGGGCCTTAAAAATTAGGCATTCACCTGACATAAAAGAAATTGTGATTATGTGGCTCGAGGTACAAATGCGGTCACTGAATAACAATTTTACTGTAGCCCACTGGACTACAGGCCCCAAACATTAGGCATTCACCGTACAGAGAAGATCAAGTGATTATGTGGCTGGAGGTATATTAGGCAATCAGGGCATATCAAATTTACTGCAGGCCAGTACAAATACATGGGAAATACATATGTTTAAAAGAACTAAAAAATATAAAATTGGATTAAAAATATGGCGAAATCCCCCCTCTTGAATAAACCCCAAATGATAATAGGTGAAATTCGATACCACGTGGTCGTCACAGGTGTTGAATTCCTCCGAGGCCCCAACAATTAGGTATTCACCAGTACAGAAAAGATCAAGTGATTATGTGGCTGGGGGTATGTTAAACAGTCATTGGATATCAATTTTACTTCAGATCAGTGGAGAACAGGCCCCAAACATTAGGCATTCACAGGACAGAAAACATCAAGTGATTATGTGGCTGGAGGTATATTAGATGGTCATTTGATATCAATTTTCCTGCAGGCCACTGGAGTACAGGCCCCAAACATTAGGCATCCATTGGACAGAAAAGAGCAAGTGTCTATGTGGCTGGAGGCATATTAGACGGTCATTGGCTAACAATTTTACTGCAGGCCACTGGAGTACAGGGCCCAAACATTAGGCATTCACCGTACAGGAAAGAACAAGTGATTATGTAGCTGGAGGTACATTAGGCGGTCACCGTATAACAATTTTTCTGTTGACCAGTTAGTTTACAGGCCCCAATAATTATGCATTCATCGTACAGAAAAGATCAAGTGATTATTTGGCTGGAGGTATATTAGACGGTCAATGGATATCAATTTTACTGTAGGCCAGTGGAGTACAGGCCCCAAACATTAGGCATTCACCGGACAGAAAACATCAAGTGATTATATGGATGGAGGTATATTAGACGGTCATTGGATAACAATTTTACTGCATGCCAGTGGAGTACAGGCCCCAAAAATTATGCATTCACAGTACAGAAAAGAAGTGAATATGTGGCTGAAGGAACATTAGGTGGTCACCGTATAACAATTTCACTGTTGGAATGCAGGCCCAAAAAATTATGCATTCAACGTACAGTGAAGATCAAGTGATTATGGGGCTGGAGGTATATTAGACGGTCATTGGATACCAATTTTACTGCAGGCCAGTGGCGTACAGGCCCCAAACATTAGGCATTCACCGAACAGAAAAGTCCTTTTATGCCGCTGTATTTATGTAAGACAGGGACCATTCTTTGTTCTGTGTGGTGGCAGATATGTGTGGGCTGGCATGAGGAAATTCAATGAAACATGGTCGTCACAGGTGTTGAATTCCTCCGAGATCCATGTCTCATTCATTTTTAGAAATGTGAGGTAGTCCACACTGTCTTGAGCTAGGCTAATGTGCTTATCGGTCACGAATCCCCCTGCTGCGCTGAACGTCCTTTTGGACAGGACACTCGACTAGGGGCAAACCAAGAGTTGCATAGCAAATTGTGTCAGCTCTGGCCACAGGTAAAGCCTGCACACCCAGTAGTCCAGGGGTTCCTCACTTCTCAGAGCATCCACATCGGCCATTAACCAGATGTAGTCGGAAACTTGTCGGTCTAGGCATTCCCTGAGGCTGGATCTGGAGAGTGGCTGTCGATGGGTTCGCTGCAAGATTGATCTCATATCCGAAGTGACCAACACATCTTCAAACCGCCCTCTTCTTGCAGGCGCAGTAGGATTGTAACCCGCACCTATTTTGCTGTGGGTGGAAATTCCTCTGCCAGCGCCCACAATAGAAGTATGCAGCATCTCTTGCAGCAAGACCTGGAAATGCTGCATTCTGCCAGCCCTCTGTGATGCTGGTAACATGTCTGCAATTTTGTGTTTGTACCGAGGGTCTAAGTACATTGCCACCCAGTACTAGTCCTTGCCCTTTATGATTTTTATATGGTGCTCCCTCCTCAAACACTGGAGTATAAAGGCCCCTATTTGCACTAATTCGGTCTCCTCCCCCCATCTATGGACAACACCAGGGATCACCGAAAAGTTTAAAGCCTGCTCTTCTTGCTTCTCCTCCTCCTCCTTCCAGGCATCATCCTCCTCTGACTCCTCTTCAGACTCCTGCTGACTTGTCGTAGATGGAGTAGTCCCCTTTGGGAGTTCATTCAGCATTGCGACTTCCTCATCTTCCAGCTCCTGCTCCTTGACGGCTTAATCAATGACACAACGCAATGCACACTCCAGAAAGAAGGTGTAAGGTACGATGTCACTGATGGCACCCTGGCTGCGACTTACCAGTTTGGTGATCTCATCAAATGGCCACAGAAGTCTCCCCAGGACCTCCCCAGGACCTGTCATACAGGTAGTCGTTAGCAGCATGTTGCTGCTGGAGCAGCCTATCAAACATATACAAGGTGGCGTTCCAGCACGTCGGGCAGTCACAAATCAGCCGTATGACAGGCAGGTGGTGTTGCTGCTGAACGTCAGTGATCCATGCCCGTGTAAGATCTTCTAAAATAGCCAGAGATTTTCCTGGCCTGCCGCAAGAAGTCCTGAACCCGGGGGTATTTGGCAACGAATCGCTGCACGACTAAGTTCAGGATGTATGCTATGCACATCTGTCACGGAAGGTGTACAGAAAACTAGAAGACACAAAATGAAGATCCGACTGACTGGATCCAAAACTAAGGAACCAAAGGGATAGCCCTGCAACAGACCTGGCTCTCTCCCTAACTGCTCAGCCTATGCAAAAATCTCAATGGTAGATGATCGCATATCCTCGTTACTCGACTGTATAACACCTGAACACCCTATAATAGTGAGGGGACACGACCACCAGTTCCCTACACTTGATACGGAGGGTGTCAGGGTCACCTGGGATCCAGCAAACAGGAAAATACAAATGAATGAACAAAACTTATCTGTAGAAGACTCAGTAGTAGCATCCAGCATGCACACACTCCAGGAAGTTGTATAAACCGCAAAGTGATGCAGTATGGGAAGGGATTTAAAGGGATGCAATCAGTGCACCTACATGACAGCTGAGAGAGGCTAACGAGATGAGAAAACGAAAGCAAAACAAAAGGAACGTCAAGGAGGAGGTTCTGAAGAACGTCTGTCAGAGCTTCTCAGATGTCTGGTGGTGACAAAGTCACGTGTGTCATTTTGCCCTGTTTCAGTGGGCTCAGCAGATTGGCACCGTTGTCGCACACCACTTTACCAACTGTCAAATTGAGCGGGGTTAGCTACTGATCGGTCTGTGACCGCAGAGCTGAAAGCAGTGTACGATTGGTGTGGCTCTTGGCTTCCAGGCACAATAGCCACAGCACAGCATGGCAACGTCTTAACTGGCACGTCAAATAGGTTCTGGGAAACTTGGGGGGTGTAGCAGAAGAGGCGGAAGCAGTGGAAAGGGAGGAGTCAGCCGAGGAGGAGATGGAGGATGGAGTAGGAGGAAGAGGAGAAGAGGCAGGCCTGCATGCAATCCATGGAGGTAACACCAAATCCACACGAGTGCCAGGGGTTGCATGCTTGACAGCTGTCAGAAGGTTCACCCAGGGGGCAGTAAAAAGTTATGTACCTTCCCTACACATGTTTGCTAGACCATGTGTCTGTGGTCAGATGTATCTTGGCACGACACTGTGCCATAGATACATTCACTTGCCGCTGAACGTGGTCATATAGCTCTGGGATGCCCTTCTAGGAGAAATATTTCCTTCCAGGGGCCTTCCATTGCGGTGTGCCAATGACCACAAATTTTCTAAAGGCCTTCGAGTCCACCAGTTTATATGGCAGTAGTTGGCAGGATAGCAGTTCCGACAAGCCAGCGGTAAGCTGTTGGGCAATAGGGTTATCAGGCGTCATAACTTTTAACGTTCGAACATTTGGGCCACGGAAGCCTGCCTTTTGCAGATGAACGCGATGACGGCACAGTGGAAGGTGGAGTGGAGGACAAATGGGAGGAGAGAGGAGAAGAGGCAGGACGTGGAGCATCGGGAGTGTGGCTTTGTGGGTTCTGACGGTATTGCCCCCACTGGGCTGGGTGATAGGAGGCCAGGTGCCTTCTTAAGGCAGTCGTCCCTAGGATAGTGTTGGGCTTACTGCAACTTATGTGTTGACAGCTTAGGCTGCAAATGGCAACACTATTGTCAGCAGCTTACACATAAAAAAAAACGACACTGCGGAGCCACGTGCCAGTGTCCTGGGAGCTCTAGACATGAACGTGCATGGTGGATGGCTCGTTCCAGATACATTTGCAGTCTGCTTTTTGTCTCCTGTGCACTGCGAGTTTTGCCTGCTTCTCCTCCTTCTACCACCTATCTGCTGCTCTGTCTCTCCCTCTGAACTCCCCTTCTCTTCTTCTCTTGTGGGCATCCATCAACACTAGTGTTAATTGCGAATATTCTAATCGCAAATTTTTATTGCGAATATTGGCATTTCGAGAATTTGCGAATATCTAGAATATAGTGCTATTTCTTTGTAATTGTGACTTTAAGAGTAGTGTTGATCGCAAATTTTCAGATCGCAAATTTTCAGATTGCCGATTTCCGCAATCAAGAAAATAATGACTGGAGATCACAAAATCTCTAATTCGCAAATATATGACAAATATTCACCCAAATATTCACGAAATATCGCAACTATTCCCCTGCCACTCATCACTGATTGACACGTCATCATTGCCACCTTCACCATCACTGACATTAGAGATGTTGGAGTAGGCAGCAACAGAGGGGACCTCCGTCCTTGGGCTGATCTGGGTTCGTCAGACCGCTGGGTGGCAGCCGTTGCTACCTCCTCTTCCTGATCCGATGCCAAGAATGGCTGCGCATCGGTAAGGTCTGGAAATGTATGTGAAAATATTTCCTCTGACTCGAGTGGAGGGGCTATGGTGGTGGTGTCTTTGGGGGTGCACACAGCAGAGAGTGAGGAGGGTGCAGATACAGAGGATGAGGAGGGTGCAGAAGCTGAAGGATGATTGAGCCACTCAACCAACTCTGGTGCATCCTTTGATGTAATCGCACGCACCTTCTCCTACTTCCCACTTAGGCTCCGACCTGGTGAATCTGTCCGACCCCCTACCACCTCTGCGGAATGTCCTGCCTCTTCCTCTGCCTGTCTATCATGACCGGCATGCCGATCACATACGTGACGCAAAGGGAGGGAAATGGGAAGGCCCTGTCCAAGAGAAAGGGAAAGGTGGTGACCCCTAACTCACCTTGAGGCTGGCACCTGACTGCCCTGACGTCCCTAGATGGGTTCCTCACTCATACGCCGATCACGTGCCTAAACCCTGGCTTTCCCTAAGATGAGCCCTACGTAGTGAATAGGGTGGTGGGAACACTAGTCCGCACCACTAACACTAAAGGAAAACACCAAGGAGAGGACAGACAATACAGAAAAAACATATAATCCCAGGTGGGCGACAACAGTGGACAACAAAAGCCCAACAGGGATCCGGAGGGTAATGCTCTGGAACAACAACCAGGAATCACAGCTACACAGCTCCAGTGGGTCAGTATAGAAGTCCAGGCAGGAAGCTCTATATCTGGCAACCAGAGAAGCGGGAGAGGGGAATATAAGGTATAACAGCTGAGGAGAAGAAGCTACGGATCCCTGAGTGAGCCCAAAAAAATTGCAAGACAAATCCAGAAAGCTACCATTAAGTAACAGCGCAATCTTTAGACATAGAGTGCACAGCCACCCTCTGCGACTTCCTGACCCCGGGTATAACGGAGTCAGACGTGGCTCTTGACACCCTCGTGACACTGTCATTTTCAAAATGACCCTGTGACAAAGTCCCTATAGAAGAGCGGTATTTGTGGAAGCAGGCATATTTCAGGCCTCAATCAATATTTGGTGGAAGCTGGTATATCAAACCACTAAATACATATTTGGTGGGAGGTGGTGTATAGCAGGCCTCATTCAATATTTGTTTGAAGCCGGTATATCAATCCCCTCTATTAGTATTTTGTGGAAACAGGTATATAGAACCCCTTAATGAGTATTTGCTGGAAGCTGCTAAATCAAACCCCTTAATCAATATTTGGTGGAAGCCGGTATATCAAGGTATATTATAGGTATATCACACCCCTCAATCATTTTTTTTTTGGGGGGGGGGGGGCAACAGGTATATAACACCAGTTGCAGTATCTCAGCAGAACCGCACACAACTACTGCACAATACAAATGCACTATAATATACTTTCTATGTTAGAAGGTATATTATAGGTATATCACACCCCTCAGTTTTTTTTGTTTTTTTTTGGGGGGGGGACAGGTATATCACACCAATTGCAATTAGTTATTCTAATAGCGTCTGTCCCTCTATCTAGCTGCAGTATCGCAGCAGAACCGCACACAACTGCTGCACAATACAAATGCACTATAATATGCTTTCTATGTTATGTATATCACACCCCTCAGTATATCACAATTATCAAGAGCACACCTATACCAGTCCTTAAAAGGACTATAGTGGCCCTATTAGCTAGCGTTTGGTGTCCCTAACAGCCTGTCCCTGCTCCACACAGCAACCTCTCCCTACACTGGCAAAAAACTGAATGTAAAATGACTGCCAGATCGGGTTTATTTATGGGGTAGGGGGTGTGTCCATGTGCTGAAACATCTCAATTGGCTTCCCTGTCTGACCTGATGGATGTGTCATGGGTCAAAGTTCGGCACAATGCAAAAGAATATGGCGCCGGCTGACATCACCATAGGTTCGCTTGTTCGGCAAACCGCGAAGGAGCAAAGTTTGCAGCGAAACGACCGCGGGGTCAACCGCAAGGCCATCTCTACTTGGCATAGTAGAATCATTGTCTGGCCTACAATACGGCATACAGGGCATACCATGGGTTCTCCATAATGGGAAAAAGTACCCCTTAGACATACAATGCCTGTCCCAAAAAAAAAGTCGCCACATGGATTTAACTAAGCAAATAGTTATATGCCTCCTATTGGATAATTACTGCATGGACAATTATCGTTCAGCTGGCAACAAATTATTTAACCCCAACTGGTGCAATGAGTTGCTTCTCATTTCTTAAACAACCATGTCGAAAGACACATCTCGTGGTTGTGGAAAAGATGTTAGTCTGTTTAAGAAGGGTCAAATCATTGGTATGCATCAAGCAGAAAAAACATCTAAGGAGATTGCAGAAACTACTAAAATTGGGTTAAGAACTGTCCAACGCATTATTAAAAACTGGAAGGATAGTGGGGACCCATCGTATTCGAGGAAGAAATGTGGCAGGAAAAAAATCCTGAATGATTGTGATCGGCGATCACTTAAACGATTGGTGAAATCAAATCGAAGAAAAACAACAGTAGAACTCAGGGCTATGTTTAATAGTGAAAGTAAGAGCATTTCCACACGCACAATGCAAAGGGAACTCAAGGGATTGGGACTGAACAGCTGTGTAGCCGTAAGAAAACCACTAACCAATGAGGCAAACCATAAAAATAGGCTTCAATTTGCTAGGGAGCATAAAGATTGGAATCTGGAGCAATGGAAGAAGGTCATGTGGTCTGATGAGTCAAGATTTACCCTGTTCCAGAGTGATGGGCGCATCAGGGTAAGAAGAGAGGCAGATGCACCCATCATGCCTAGTGCCTACTGTCCAAGCCTGTGGGGACAGTGCTATGATCTGGGGTTGCTGCAGTTGGTCAGGTCTAGGTTCAGCAATAGTATGTGCTCCAAGAATGAGGTCAGCTGACTACCTGAACATACTGAATGACCAGGTTATTCCATCAATGGATTTTTTCTTCTCTGATGGCAAGGGTGTATTCCAAGATGAAAATGCCAGTATTCATCGTGCTCAAATTGTGAAAGAGAGGTTCAGGGAGCACGAGACATAATTTTCACACATGGATTGGCCACCACAGAGTCCAGACCTTAACCACATTGAGAATCTTTGGGATGTAGAGAAGGCTTTGCGCAGCAGTCCGACTCTACCATCATCAATGCAAGATCTTGGTGAAAAATTAATGCAAATATTAGAGTGTGACCTTTTTTTTTTAGTGGCGACTTTTTTTTTGGACAGGCAGTATATATATATATATATATATATATATATGAGGAATGGAATGCAAAAATCACAGCAGGAGAGTTGTTTTTCTTTTTCCGTGAATTATTTTATTGGAAAAAACGGCAATGTATATGCACAAACGTTTTCGGCCTTATTGGGCCTTCGTCAGGCACTAAAAAAGTAATTTTGACAAAATTCAGTCCATATATACATGATTAACAGTTTACATGTTATATATTTGATACCAAGACTTATGGTGGATATTTTTCTTATAACCTATTAACAGATATGAATGTCATAGTAGATTTACCGTCACACATTGTTTTCTACTTAAAAGAAAAAGACATTTTGTTGCAATGGATGTACTTGGTATCAAATATATAACATGTAAACTGTTAATCATGTACATATGGACTGAATTTTGTCAAAATTACTTTTTTAGTGCCTGACGAAGGCCCAATAAGGCCGAAAACGTTTGTGCATATACGTTGCCGCTTTTTCCAATAAAATAATTCACGGAAAAAGAAAAACAACTCTCCTGCTGTGATTTTTGCATTCCGTTATTACGGGTTGGGAGCCTATCCACAGCACCCAAGGAGGCAGGTAGCCACAAAGTCTGGCTAATATATATATATATATATATATATATATATATAGTTGAGAAACACACTTTTGTGTACTAGTCCCTTTTCTGAATTGGAACTTTTTGTGAAGTTCGTACTGAACTGGTAGAACCAGTTTGTTTACCCTTACTGCGAAATCTGATGGATCTTCCTGCTGTTCGTCAGGGACCCCCTCAAGGGAGTTTGGAAATAAGAGGAGCTGTCACCTCTCCTGACATGTCTGGTTTCGAACCTACTTGCATTCCCCATATAATAATTATTCCACTTCACCCTCTGACTAATACCCCGGACCTAATCCACAGCTGTTGTCTGACTACCCACCTGTCTTTAGAGTGCTGTTGTATCCCACTGCCAGTTGGTGACTAATGTGAGGAGCCCGACCAGAGAATCCAATCAGTTAAAGAGGAGTTCACCTCTCTTGACATGTCTGTTGTAGTAACTACTTGTAAAGTACTCAGTACAGGGGGTATCTGAAAATGTAATGTTATGGACAACCAGCATGACTTGGTATGATTGGTATAGTTGTCCAACCTGTTCTTCCCCTCTTGGCAGGAGTGGGCTAGTCCAACTTCTTGTCTAGAGAAGGAAGGAAGCAAGTCCATGTGCTCCTTCTCCTTAGGCAACAGGATTCAGTGTCACAGTCCCTCAGGTGACTGGTGTCAGGAGATCAGGGAGGCTGGCTGAGCGTGGAGGAATCTAAGAACTCCTTGATTTCTCTATATCCAGTGTTGATAGGGTTAATAACCACCTCCATTTTCTCAGCTGTTGCTCAGTGGCCATCACTTTTACCCTTTATAGTCTGCTCCCCCCCCTTCTGACTATGCAGTAGATAGCTTCATTTGGGTTTGGCTGAGCTGGTATGAGGTTGTCTCTGGTGTTCCTGTTCGTCCATCTCTTCAGAAGTTAAGTGTTGCGTTTGTTTGTGTTTGTTACATTCCCTGTTGTTGTATCTGGGCCTGAGACAGAGATTTCCATTTATCCATCTGGGGAGGAATGGGTTGTCTCTAGTCCTAACCTTATTCTAGGGCCTTATAGGGAAATCAGGGCCTAGGTTTCCTGCATATGAATATTCCTACCTTTAAGGTCTATTCATATTGATAGGTAGTCAGGGCCTGGATTAGGGTTGTCTAGGAGGTGACTTGTTTCTTCCCTAGTTTCCAGTCCCAGTTAATGTTCCCCTTCCTTCCTGTGTTCAGTGTGGAGTTCCCCCCCCACACTGATCGTGACATTATCTACCGCCATAAAAAACGCTATTTCGTTCAGGTCAGTGCAGCTATGGATCCTATGTCTGCACTGGTCGAACAGCTGCAGGGACTGTAATTGGAGGTAGCTGACCTCTGCGTGACATTTAGAGACCACAGGCGGTTGGTTCCGATGGTGGGTACCAGGCCTGCTCTGAACCTAAGGTTGCCCTCCCAGACAGATTTTCTTGAGGTAGTGTCAATTTCATTCGGTTCAGCTGCGTCCATACTCTTCTGGGGATGAGTGTCAACGTGTGGGTATTATCATTTCTTTGCTTAAGGATGATGCACAGTCTTGGGCTTTTTCTCTGCCGACCGGATCACCCTCCCTCTAGTCAGTAGGGGAATTTTTATTTATGATGACCCGGATCGGATCTCTCAGGCTGAGACCAAGTTATGTGATTTACTGCAGGGAGAGAGTTCTGCGGAAATCTTCTGCTCTGAATTTAGGAGATGGGCTATGGATACGAAGTGGAATGATCCTGCTCTCCATAGCCAGTTCTGTCAGGGTCTATCTGAAAGGCTGCAGGATGCGTTGGCCTTTCATGAAAAACCTGAGTCATTGGAAGCAGCTATGTCCCTTGCTGTACGTCTGGATAGATGCCTGAGGAGAGATCTCAGGGTCCTCACCCTCAGGACGCACTGTCAAATAAGGTGGCAGCTTCCTATGACACTTATGGCAAAGAGACACCTGTGGTTACTCCTTGTGAGGAGTCTATGCAGTTGGGGGGGAGCTACTCCTGGGACTGCTGGTAAGAGCTCTGGTCATATGAAGGGAGTCTGTTTTTGTTGTGGAAAGAAGGGACATTTTGTGAATATTTGTCCGTACATTCAGCATCAAGGTGTAAACAAACGAAAAAAAAAAAGCTTAATCCCCAAATTACTATTGGTGGTGTGGGTGAGGAGCAAGAAAACTTACTTTTGTCATTTACTGGTAGTACCCGATTTCTCCTGTCTGCCGAGATTGGTGCTAGAGTCCAAAACTGTTAAAATGGAGGTATTTATCGACAGTGGGGCTGGGGTTAACCTGGAAGACGGCTTTTAATACCCCTGAGGGTCATTTTGAGAATCTGGTCAGGCCTTTTGGGTTAACCAATGCTCCAGCGGTTTTTCAACACTTTATCAATGACATCTTTCATCATCTGGTGGGGAGATTTGTTATTGTATATCTGGATGACCTACTAATTTATTCTCCAGACAGGGAGACTCATAAGCATCATGTGAGACAGGTGTTACAGATCCTAAGAGAGAATAAATTGTATGCAAAAATGGAAAAAATTTGTTTTTGCCGTTCAGGAAGTGAAATTCCTGGGTTACCTGCTCTCATCCTCAGGTTTTCGTATGGATCCTTAGAAAGTCTGTGCGGTGTTGGACTGGGATCGACCCGAAAATCTGAAAGCACTGGTTTCGGTTTTTGGGATTCACCAACTTCTACCGTAAATTAATCTTGAACTATTCAACTGTGGTTAAATCTTTAACAGACATGACTAGGAAAGGGGTCAATTTCTCTGTTTGGTCTGAGGCGGCATTACAAGCCTTTTCTGCTGTGAAGGAATGTTTTGCTTCAGCCCCTATTCTGATGTCTCAGCCATTCATTGTAGAGGTTGACGCATCCGAGGTAGGGGTGGGAGAAGTTTTGTCGCAAGGTCCTTCACCTAGTAAATGGCGCCCATGTGCTTTTTTCTCAAAAAAACTCTCGACTACTGAAAGAAATTATAACATCGGTAATAGGGAATTGCTGGCCATTAGGTTGGCTTTTGAAGAATGGCGCCATTGGTTGGAAGGAGCAATTCATCCTAATATGGTAATTACTGATCACAAAAATCTGGCTTACCTTGAGATGGCTAAACGATTGAATCCAAGGCAGGCCAGCTGGTCACTGTTTTTCACCAGCGTCCTGGGGTTAAGAATGTCAAGGCTGATGCTTTGTCACGCAGCTTTCCTGGGGGGGGGGGGGGGGATTCTAAAGATCCTAGTCCTATTTTGTCTGAAGGGGTAGTCATATCTGCCTTATATCCTGATCATGAGGCTAAGGTGTTGGAGGCCCAAGAGGATGCACCAGACTCTTGTCCTCCAGGGAAATAGTTTGTTCCTTCAGACTTACATCACAAGGTATTTGAGGAACATCACTGTACTGTCTTGGCTGGAAACCCTGGGAGTAGATCCACTGTCGATCTCATCTCGCGCAGATTTTAGTGGCCGAGGTTGTGTAAGAGTGTTGAGGACTATGTGTCAGCCTGTTGTACCTGTGCTCATGCTAAGGTGACACACACTCGACCTTCTGTATCTCTTCTTCCGTTACCCATCTCTTCCAGGACGCATTTGTCCATGGAATTTATCACAGATTTACAAAATTCCATGATCCTGGTGGTATTTGATCAGTTTAGCAAAATGACGCATTTTATAGCATTGCCTGCTGTACCTAATGCCAAAACTCTTGCATAGGTGTTTGTCGATAACATTGTGAAACTACATGGCATTCCCTCTGATGTGGTGTCTGATCGGGGGACTCAGTTTGTTTCCAGATTCTGCAAAGCGTTTTGTACTCGACTGGGGGTACAATTGTGCTTTTCTTCGGCTTTTCATCCTCAGCGCACCAATCAGAATATGGAGATTTACTTGAGATGTTTTGTTTCAGAGAACCAGGAGGAGTGGTCTTCATTCTTGTCGTTAGCTGAGTATGCCATTAATAACCGGAGTCCACTGATAAGTCAGCGTTTTTTGGCGCATATGTATTCCATCCGCAGTTTGGCACATTTTCTGGTTCTCAAACTTCCGGTATTCCTGAGGAGGAATGATTTTCTTCTTTGTCTTCAATTTGGCAGAAAATTGAAAATAACCTAGAAAAGATGGGCAACTGGTATAAGTGTGTGCCTGACAGGAGAGATATGAATGGTCCGGACCTGAGAGTGGGTGAGTCTGTGTGGCTGTCCACAAGAAACATTAAGCTTAAGGTACCTTCTTGGAAGTTGGGCCCAAGATTTATTGGTCCATATAATATCACTGCCATTGTTAATCCTGTAGCTTTCCGTCTTGAACTTCCTCAGGCTTTGAAAATTCATAACGTATTTCATAAGTCGTTGTTGAAGAAATGTGTCGAACCTGGTGATCCATCCTCCTTGCGTCCCGCTCCTGTCATGGAGTACGGTAATTTAGAATTTCAAATCAGCAGGATTGTGGACTCCCGAGTTCTCCGTAGATTCCTCCAGTATCTCGTCCACTGGAAGGGTTACAGACCAGAGGAGAGGATGTGGGTTCCAGCGGCCGATTTTAATGCGAATCGTCTGGTGAAGGCCTTTCACAGAGCCCATCCTGATAAGGTCGGTCCCGGGTCCCGGAGGTCACCTGTAGAAGGGGGGGGGTACTGTCACGGTCCCTCAGGTGACTGGTGTCAGGAAATCAGGGAGACTGGCTGAGCGTGGAGGAATCTAACAGCCTCCTTTATTTATTTTTATTCAGTGTTAATAGGATTAATCACCACTTTCCTTTTCTCAGCTGTTGCTCAGTGGTTATCACTTCTACCCTTTATTGTCTGATCTCACCCTTCTGAATATGCAGTAGATAGCTTTATTTGGGTTTGGCTGAGCTGGTGTGAGGTCATCTTTGGTGTTCCTGTTCGTCCATCTCTACAGAAGTTAAGTGTGACGTTTGTTTGTGTTTGCTATATTCCCTGTTGTTGTATCTGGGCCTGAGACAGAGACTTCCATTCATCCATCTGGGGAGGAATGGGTTGTCTCTGGTCCGAATCTATTCCAGGGCCTTATAGGGAAATCAGGGCTTATGTTTCCTGCATATGAATATTCCTACCTTCATATTGATAGGTAGTCAGGGCCCGGATTAGGGTTGTCTAGGTGGTGACCTGTTTCTTCCCTAGTTTCCAGGCCCCGTTACTGTTCCCCTTCCTTCCTGTGTTCAGTGTGGAGTTTTCCCCCCACACTGATTGTGACCTCCAGAGACAAACCAATCTCTGTGAAAGTTTCTGCTTCTGCCATAAAAAAGAGAAAAATGATAACTCAGAATCTGCATGGCCAAGCATAGGAGTAGGTGAGATAATCTGCTACTACAACTAACCAGACTTTGCTGCTTGTGAGGGATTACAGTTAAAACTTGTATTTGGCAGTGGACATTACGGTCATAATAACCCAAATATAGTTACCAGCCAGAGATTCTAGAGCTAGAGACTTTAGCAAGATAGCACACCAAGAGTGCAATTACTTGCCACTTTACCAGCCTCCATACCTCTCCATCTGGGAAAATGATTGGCACTGTGTACACATTATTTCACAGACAGTAAATTAGATTATTTTTGGATGTACTACAACTCTGTTTTTGCATTCAAGCAAAAAGAGACATTCATGCTTCTTCCTCTGGTCTGATTTTTTTTTACTTCTACCACACCATATACTGCCCATTGCACTACACTTTTACTTTATTTTCTGGTTGGTAAATGCTGCACTGATTTTCAATTTTCAGGTCAAATGCTAGATGACATTTTTAATGATTTTTAGCACTATTAACGTGCTGGAGATTTGCCTGCTGGAAGGATGGAAGTTTTTAATTAAAATGCTCATCTACAGAGTCTTTCTAAACGAAAATTAGAATACAGAATAGTAACTTTTGGATTATTAATGGGTCATACAAAATGATAAAAAAAACTTACTTGTGAGGGTCTTGGAACTTCAGAATCCCCGTAGGAGATCAAGTCATAATAGTATCAGAATTGTGAAACGAACAATGCCTCCATAAGTGCTATCCAGTGTCCCTGTGAATACTCAGCACAAAAGCCAGAAACAGTTCATCAACCACAGTGATCCCATAACTTTACCGACTTGCTCCTCTGTTGGATGAAGCACTGACATCGGAATCTCAGATAACTGGCTAAAAGCAATAACAATTTACAATATAACTATAAAATCATTTTGTAAGACTGTAATTTCTTAATGGGATAAAAAACAATTATAACATTTTAAGAAAAAAAACTTGGAAAAAATAATAAATAAGCGATTATTTTTAACAAAATACATTTTATTGTACAGTCGTCGCCAAAAGTTTTGAGAATGACACAAATATTAGTTTTCACAAAGTTTGCTGCTAAACTGCTTTTAGATCTTTGTTTCAGTTATTTCTGTGATGTAGTGAAATATAATTACACGCACTTCATACGTTTCAAAGGCTTTTATCGACAATTACATGACATTTATGCAAAGAGTCAGTATTTGCAGTGTTGGCCCTTCTTTTTCAGGACTTCTGCAATTCGACTGGGCATGCTCTCAATCAACTTCTGGGCCAATTCCGGACTGATAGCAACTCATTCTTTCATAATCACTTCTTGGAGTTTGTCAGAATTAGTGGGTTTTTGTTTGTCCACCCGCCTCTTGAGGATTGACCACAAGTTCTCAATGGGATTAAGATCTGGGGAGTTTCCAGGCCATGGACCCAAAATGTCAACGTTTTAGTCCCTGAGCCACTTAGTTATCACTTTTGCCTTATGGCACGGTGCTCCATCGTGCTGGAAAATGCATTGTTCTTCACCAAACTGTTGTTAGATTGTTGGAAGAAGTTGCTGTTGGAGGGTGTTTTGGTACCATTCTTTATTCATGGCTGTGTTTTTGGGCAAAATTGTGAGTGAGCCCACTCCCTTGGATGAGAAGCAACCCCACACATGAATGGTCTCAGGATGCTTTACTGTTGGCATGACACAGGACTGAAGGTAGCGCTCACCTTTTCTTCTATGGACAAGCCTTTTTCCTGATGCCCCAAACAATCGGAAAGAGACTTCATCGGAGAATATGACTTTGCCCCAGTCCTCAGCAGTCCATTCACCATATTTTCTGCATAAGATTAATCTGTCCCTGATGTTTTTTTTTGGAGAGAAGTGGCTGCTTTGCTGCCATTCTTGACACCAGGCCATCTTCCAAAAGTCTTCACCTCACTGTGCGTGCAGATGCACACCTGCCTGCTGCCATTCCTGAGCAAGCTCTGCAATGGTGGCACTCCGATCCCGCAGCTGAATCCTCTTTAGGAGACGATCCTGGCACTTGCTGGACTTTCTTGGACGCCCTAAAGCCTTCTTAACAAGAATTGAACCTCTTTCCTTGAAGTTCTTGATGATCCTATAAATTGTTGATTGAGGTACAATCTTTGAGGTACAATCTTAGTAGCCACAATATCCTTGCCTGTGAAGCCATTTTTATGCAACGCAATGATGGCTGCATGCGTTTCTTTGCAGGTCACAATGGTTAACAATGGAAGAACAATAATTTCAAGCATCACCCTCCTTTTAACAGGTCAAGTCTGCCATTTTAACCCAATCAGCCTGACATAATGATCTCCAGCCTTGTGCTCGTCAACAGTCTCACCTGAGTTAACAAGACGATTACTGAAATGATCTCAGCAGGTCCTTTAATGACAGCAATGAAATGCAGTGGAAAGGTTTTTTTGGGATTAAGTTAATTTTCATGGCAAAGAAGGAGTATGCAATTCATCTGATCACTCTTTATAACATTCTGGAGTATATGCAAATTGCTATTATAAAAACTTAAGCAGCAACTGTTCCAATTTCCAATATTTATGTAATTGTCATAACTTTTGGCCACGACTGTACATACTGTAATTTACATGAAAGCAAAAAATGTACAGTATATATTCACTTGACAGAAATAACCTGAGTAGCTCATTTAACGGGTTATTCAATGTGAAAATGTGTAGATTTGTAATGTCTCTGTCCCCTCAAAATGCACAAAAAAAGTGCAATTTATCTCTTTAGAGTACTAGGCCTCTTACGGCCAGGTCAAGTAAAAAAAAAAAGCTATGGAGAGGCATGAGGCAAAAACTGAAAAATAGCTGGTCATTAAGGGGCTACAAGGGTATTAGGAAAAGGGTATATAGGAAAAGAAAGAAAAAGGTAAGAAAAAAATCACTTTATTTACTAACTGGGTAAACTGGGAAATTGCACTGTGACCTGTAAAAAAAACTAAGGCCGCATGCACACAACCATATCGCATATCGCAAATCTGCAAAAAACAGATGTGGTTGTGTGCCGTCTGCACTTTTTTGTGGACATATTCTATCATTTTCGCAGAGCGTACATACGAACGTGGAAAGAACACAAATGATCCATGTGCTTTCCGCATGCGTATGTCGGTTCCACAAATAGATAAAACATGTCCCAAATTTGGCTGCAAAATACAAACCCATCAAAGTCAATGGGTATGAAAAAAAAAGAAAACCTTTATCCCATTGCAATATCCTTTGTAAGGCCTCATGCATACGGCCGTTGTTTGCCTAAGGCTGCATTCACACGTCAGTGGAACACGGTCCGTGTGATAGCGGCCTGGATTTCTTCGGAGTGCAGGAGCGCATGGCGTCATTGGTTGCTATGACGCCGTGTGCTTCCTGCTGCCGCCGCTGTACGGTGATGCACTGGTATAGATGATACCAAAGACGCCATGCGCTTCCTGCACTCTGAAGAAATCCAGGCCGCTATCACACGGACCGTGTTCCACGACATGTGAATGCAGCCTAAGACCCAGATGTAGAATATTTTAGGCTCCACAAACTATAAAGGATGTAACCGAGCTGGAAAGAGTTCAAAGACAGTTGACTATTATATGGGATGGAAGGTCTCTCTTTGTAATGGGGGGCTTATAAAATGGGGCTTGAAAAAAAGACTCCTCAGAGGCGATCTAATGTTTTGGATTTAATAATTTCTAGGACTTTACAAAGTGGAATTTATTTGCGTATTCTTTACAGTTAGAGAGTCAAACTGCAGAATGCCCTACCACAAGATCAAGTAATGGTAAATACTGTGTCCGCAGTTATTGTGAGCCTGACATCACCATAATGCTTCCCCAACTGCCTGCAGTACCTTACAGCTATAGTCATTAGTGTTGAGTGAAGCGCGCTTTGGATCATAGATCCTAAGTCGCTTCATTTAAAACTTTGTTTGAAAACTGTACGAAGACCCGTCTTAAAACTGGGTTCAGAAGTTGGATTCGGTACCCAGGTACCAGCTGGTACCAAAGCCCACTTCGAATCCCAGTTTTAAAATGGTTTTCAAGTTGAATAATCAAAGTCAGAAGTTATTCAACAAAGTATTGTGAGATTTCTGACATAACAAATTTTACCTCAGCGAAGCCCATACATTTGAATGCTATACAGGTCTCAGTTTATCATTCAAACAAAGTTTTGAACATAGTGACTTCGGATCTATGATCTATGATCCGAAGCATGTTTATCTGAACACTAAGGGTCATCATCTCTCCAACAATGTCTTTGCCTGTTTTATCCAATGGAAAACTTTGCCAAAAAACAACTTCATTCAACCTGGGCAGTGTATGCAAATTGGCTGCTTAAAGTCAAGGGTATAGCGGTCTTGAATATCCCAAACAGTGACGTAGCGTGGGTTGCCAGCACCCAGGGCAAGCCAAGTATTGCGCCCCCCCCACCTGTGGCCACGCCTCTTTTGACAGATCACTGCAGAGGATATCACCTGCAGTCCTATGTAACACCACAGATAACACAGTGATAACTCTGAGTATAGATGATGTAGTAGATGGGTGTGAGGCCCCAGATTTCAGAACATGCACAGTGTGACCTGAAGTCTGGGGCCAGGCTGCTACAGTGTGGGCCAAATTCTATATCCTCTCTCCCATCCATACAGAACATACAGGGTAATACAGCGCCCCATACCTCTTACATCCAGTGACGTCTCTTTGATGTAGATTTTCCTTACTTCTTTCCTCATCTTCTCCTTTCTGACCAGGCCACCATTTTTCAGCAATTTCTCGTCTCTGCAGTTTGACAAAAAAAAAAAAAGTTTACTACTTTTCCATCATCCTCCCATTTACTGGACAAATCATCCTACCATCACCAATACTGTGCCGCTGTGCTCCCCAATACTATACTACAGAAACAGATAACCCCCTGATAATACTAGTACCATGCAGATAGTGCCCTTTCATTAATTATTGGCACACAGTGCCCTAAAATAACTACGCCCAGCAAATAGGGCCCCTGACACTAATAGTGTAAACATAAGGTCGCCCAAAAATTGTGGTGAGCTGATACTGTGCCAGGGTTCCCCCACCATAATAGTGCTCCCAAAAGTCCCACAAATAGGAATAATTCTCTGCTAGAGCACACATGGTAGTAATAGTGCTCTGTGCTCCTCCAGTGCTCCCAACATATCCCCAGAAGTAATAATGGTCCCATAGCGCCAATACTAGTAATCATGTTCCCCCTAGATCCCCAGTAATAATAAAGCCCAACATAATGCCCCCCAGTAGTAATAATTCTCCTTATAATGTACAAAAAATACCCCCTGTAAATGCACCTAGTTGAGCTTATGTCCCCATAGTGCCCCCATAATTTGCCAGTATAAAATACCCCTATATAGTGCCTCCAGTAAATGCCCCCATAGTGCTCCTCTCCCCCTTCCTCCTAGTGCCCCTATTATGTACCAGTATAAAATGCCCCATATATAGTGCCCCAGTAGATGTCCTCAGTTTCCCACATAATTTGCAAGTATAAAACACCCCTTCTTAGTGCCCCCGTAGATGACCCCATAGTACTCCTCTCTCCCCTTCTCCATAGTACCCACCATAATGTGCCCCAGTATAAAATTCCCCAATAAAGAGCCCCCCATATAGAATACTCATTGTCTGTGGCCTCAGTAGATGCCCCTAATAATGTGCCAGTAAGAAGTGCCTCCATAGATGCCCCCACAGTGCCCCCCAATAATATGCCAGTAAGATGTGCCCTCATAGATGCCCCCACAGTGCCCCCCAATAATATGCCAGTAAGATGTGCCCCCATAGATGCCCCCAATCATGTGCCAGTGAGAAGTGCCCCTCAATCATGTGCCAGTAACAAGTCCCCCCCATAGAAGGCCCCCCAATCATGTGCCAGTAGCCAGTATTGTACCATTTAAAAAAATAAACACTTATACTTACCTCCATGGCAGCGAAGCTGTACAGCTCAATCGGTGTGATGACGTCATTGCGCCGCCTGCATCGGCCTCCTCTGATGGGCTGCAGGCGCTAGGCCTGCAGCCTATCAGAGAAACGGGGAAGGGAGACGCCTCTCCCTCCCCTGCCCCGCCGCAACACAGTCATCTGTATCGCTGTCCTGAGGACGGCGATACAGATGACTATGGGGATGAGCGCTTCCACAATAGAAGCGTTCGTCTCCCTGTGCCCTGCCGACGCCTACCACTTGATAGCAGTACCGCACCGCCTGCGGTGATCACCTCACTTTGCCTAATTGGCAGTGCGGCCCTGCTGGCACCCCTAAATTTTTGTGCTTGGGGTCAATGGCCCCCCTGCCCCCTCCCACGATACGTCACTGATCCCAAGTCAAGCCAGCTGCGCCCCCGTGCTGCCTCTTTCCCTCCCATTGATGGCTCAGTCCTTTTTTAATTGAGATGTGATTCACCTGAGATCCTGTGCATGAACAGTTCTGTTTCATTTTCAATGCCTGTGTGGTGACCCGATTTTCAGTGTACCTGGCTTCAGAGGCTCACTCTCGGGTGTCGAAGCTGAAAATTAAACAGAATGGCGCATGCCCAAGATCTCAGATGCATCAAGTTTTCCTTCAAGTTTTCCTTCAGATGAAACAGGCAAAAACATTGTTGAAGACATGATGACTATAGCTCTGAGGTACTGCAGGCGGTTGGGGAGGCATTATGGTGATGTCAGGGTCCCTTTAAAAAAGAGCAAGATGCTTATCTAAAAGGAAACGGAAGTGAGATAGTTAATCTAACAATTAACCACTGGGTTTGGGCTCTTCCTCTCCCTGCAGCGCTGAAATCAACATCCTTGAATGGTGAGGTGGGGGACAAGACTGCTGCAGCAAATCACCAACTGCAGTGGTGACATGCTCTCCTTGAATCGCATGACCAGTTGTCATGATGCAAGGGGGCAGGTCACCAGGGCAGCCATTTGCAGGATGCAGCGGTGACATGCTCCCCTTGCATCGTGTTACCAGTTGTTGTGAGACAGGGGGAGCAAGTCACCACTGTAGCCAATCACCGGCTGCAGTAGTGACCTGCACCCCGTGCTTCACCTGACCAGTTCTCGTAATGCAAGGGGAGTAGGTAACCTCTGAAGTCTGCAATTGGCTGCAGCAGTCAAGTATCCCCCTTTAGAAGGATGTAAATTTCAGTGCTGCAGGGAGAGGAAGAGCTGGAGCAGGAGCAACAGAGACTGAAGCCAGTGGTATTGCCCAGGTAAGTATGACCTCCACAGAGGCTCTACCACTCTGGGGTTATTAATGTTATATAATTGATCAAGAAAGGTTGAACTTGATGTGTCCTCTTAGACTATGTAACTATAATGGCAGATAATAATGCCTTCTCGTACCTTTACCGAGAAGACATCTACAGAACACAGAAATTCACAAGATTTACTGAAGTAGGGCACACAATATACTGTATATGACACCATTTCTCTAGGCATATTACATCTCATTATCCCCCATCATCCTACATTGATGTCACATTTTTGAAGACTAACCCTGGAAACTTCTTCAGAAAATGAAATGTTTAGTGTCCCGTCAGGACGTTTCATTATCCAGAAGGCAATGAGGCAATGTTTTTTTCCCTGCTCCCGCCCTTGTAACGTCGTGCCAAGGCTTCCCATTATATTGGTTTGTAAACTGAATTGAGTTTTTCGATCATCTCATTTTCCATCCTCGTCAGTGCTGGGACTTTTAACATTAAATGTATGTTCTAGGCACGCGTTGGGTTATGAGTTAAGTGTATGCGGCAGAGCGTTGCCTGTCACATCAGCAGTGAGGGAATGTATTCTGAGAAAATCGCTTCTTGGAAATTTGTGTACAATTTGCAGCAGGGCAAACAGAAAAATGGATCTCATGCTTACTGACGTCGGGATGAAGCTAATTGCATCGCTAATAGAAATCATTATATTTTTATCTGGTGCAAGTTATGTGCGAGTAGCTTAGCAACAGGCTCAGGTTGTGCGAAGTAAAGAGTTACTGCAGAATATGCTGGCATGTGTGGAAATATAGAGAATGTGGGGGAGGATCAAGGAATGGAAGCTCGAGGTGCATATACAGATCGGCGGGGGTCCAACACGCTCCACTCCTGCTGATCAGCTGTTGCCTTGTAGATCCGGCACAGGAAGTGGAACTACATAGCTCCGTCCATAGTGTAGTGGACAGAGCTGCTAAATGCAGCATTGTCCCCAATAAAGTGAATGGGAGCAGTGCTGCAGTAACCAGCTCCGTCCACTCCACAATAACAGCTAATCTTTGGAGGTGCTGAGTGCTGGATTCCCATCGATCAGATACTACATGTGTACTGTGTAATATACACTTAGAAGTATGCAAGCTGTACTGAGATCCATTCACATTGGTTCTGGGGTGCACTGTAAGTTTGGTATATAATGCAGGAAATGCTCCTAGGACTATAGTAGAACTATAGATCAGCCCCAGTACATGTAAGTATAAAAAAAGTTAAAGGGGTCAGAATATGGTGATGAAAAGAAAACAATAATTTTTTTTTTTTTTTTTTTTTTAGTATTACAACGCAAGAAAAAAATATACATATGTGGAGAATGAAAGTAACAGGTCAGTTTTATTATATAGGGAACACAGTCAAAACAAAAACCATAAAACTTTTGCAAAAATACAATTTTTTTTCCAATTTCTATCTGTTTGGAATTTTTTTCTAGCTCCCTGCTACATCATCTGCAATATTAAATGGTGGAATTAGAAAACGCAACTTGTCCTTCAAAAAACAAGCCCTCATACGGCTATGTGAACAGAAAAATAAAAAAAATGATGGCCCCGGAAAGGCAGGGAGTGAAAAACAAAAACGAAAAACCCTCTGGGGCTGAAAGGGTTTAAGGGATTGTCTCATGAACAACACATTTTATGGAAACGTTGTTTCACCCATGTATGGCACGTCAGTTCTGGAACCATATGGCAGGGTGTCCATAATAGTACACCACATGACTCTACATTAGAGGAATGCTAAGCCTAGAAATGAATAATAAAAGTAAACTAGACATACAGTTACTCATCACTTTTGCCTGACTGCAGCATTTTCTGTATAATCTCAACAAAAACAGTCTATAGAATTCCTGCAGAGAACTCAAGCTTAAAGGGTTTCTGTCATGAGAAATAACGTTATGTAGCTGACTGATACTAGCGATGTGCTAATGTCAGCAGTACATGACAGTATGCTTTATAACTCCCTGCCTGCCTCCGTTCTCTTAAAATAAAGACTTTTAAAATATGCTAATGAGCCTCTAGGTGCTATTAGGGCGTTGCTTCAGCACCTAGAGGCTCGGTCTACGCACCCTTTGGCACGCCCAGGTCCAGTTGATTGACGCAGTGAGTGAAGGACGCGCTCCTTCTGCCGGCTTCCTTCCTTCGGCGCAGGCGCAGTGAGGAATTCGGCAGCAGGAGCGTGTCCTTTACTCACTGCGCCTGCGGCGAATACTAAAATAGACGGCGCAGGCGCTGTATTTCCGAGGCACTAAAGAGAACTCGATAGTCAATAAACTGGACCTGGGTGTGCCAAAGAGTGCGTAGGCCAAGCCTCTATGTGCTGAAGCAACGCCCCAGTAGCACCTAGAGGCTTATTAGCATATTGTAAAGGTCTTTATTTTAAGAGATCGGCGGCAGGCAGGGAGTTATAAAACACACTGTTATGCACTGCTGACATTAGCACATCGCTAGTATCAGTCAGCTACATAACGTTATTTCTCATGACAGAAACCCTTTAAAGGGATTGTCTGGCCTAATTAGGAAACTAATGGCGGGAAGATGTTAAAAAAAAATAAATAAAAAAATAGATAACTGGATAGCTAGTAGTGTTGAGTGAGCATGCTTGAGTCAGTGTATTTTAATCTAATTTAGCCTCTATTTCTATGCAGAAGATTGCTGTACAGTGAGGGAATCCCTCAGCGTGAGTCTGCGGCTTAGGAGTCCCTGCTCTGACTCCATATATAGCTATGTCCATATAAGGAGTCAATGCTTGGGAACACACCAGTGTACTTAAATCTAATTTAGCCTGTATTTCAGAAAAATTTCTGCCGGGATTCAAACTCACAACCTTCTGCATTAGAAGGAAGGCACTTAACTACTCAGATGCATAGCCTGTTGCTAAAAAAAAACTTCTACTGTACTGTACTTCTACTGAGACATATGCAGTAGAAGTCTCATGTTTTTATTTTATTTTTAAAAGTTATTGGCTATGCAGCTATATAGTGCAGTGGGTAAAGTTCTGGCCTCTGACAATGTGAGTTCGAATCCTGTTGCAAACTATTTCAAAAATAGAGGCTAAACTTAATTTAAACATATATATATATATATATATATATATATATATATATATATGTTTTTAGCCATAATATATTTACACATATTATTATATATTTAGCATATATAATATATTATAATATATGTAAATATATTATGGCTGAAACATCAGTAGTAGTTTCCCACATATTATGCATTCATATATATCAGAAGTATATATATTACACATTTTTTTTGTGCCATACATTTTTTACAATTGCAAAAAAATATATATATATATATATATAAATCTAATTTAACCTCTATTTCTGAAAAAGTTTGTGATGGGATTTGAACTCACAGCTTCTGCATTGTAGCCCAGAAATTTAACCACTACACTATATAACTGCATAGCCAGTCACTTTATAAAAAAAATGAGAATTCTACTGTATAGGTCTCAGTAGAAGTACAGTACAGTAGAAGTCTCATATATATATACACTCACCTAAAGAATTATTAGGAACACCATACTAATACGGTGTTGGACCCCCTTTTGCCTTCAGAACTGCATTAATTCTACGTGGCATTAATTCAACAAGGTGCTGATAGCATTCTTTAGAAATGTTGGCCCATATTGATAGGATAGCATCTTGCAGTTGATGGAGATTTGAGGGTTGCACATCCAGGGCACGAAGCTCCCGTTCCACCACATCCCAAAGATGCTCTATTGGGTTGAGATCTGGTGACTGTGAGGGCCATTTTAGTACAGTGAACTCATTGTCATGTTCAATAAACCATTTTTCCAGTCTTCGACAGTCCAATTTTGGTGAGCTCGT